>NC_142684.1:102557500-102865000 GCF_056320005.1 Nelumbo lutea
TATATTATGGTTTTGAAATGATTTCCAAAAGGTTTTAATTCTTAGGATCCATATAAGCAAAGAGTGCAACACTGTTCCTTGCAGCCGAGGGAGAGGTCCTCTCTTGTCGGGCAGTGTATGATCATTATGGGCTGAGAGGTTAAGTGTAAGACCACTGAGGATAATACATGATGGGCTAATCTTGCATCTGCCCACAGTCCCTACGTGTTACAAGGTGGCTTGGCCCAGGGACCACTTAGGGTAAGTGCTGGGCCCATAGAGCCCATAAGATGGGTTTCAGGGGGTGCACTGTCCATAACAGTGTATTCGGCCAGGCCTTGTAACAAAGGCTGGGTCGAACACATGTGACTAATGTGCAGATCAATGTTTAGGTCCCACGCCATACAAGGAAGCCCAACTGGGTAGCAGTTTGGAAGGCTAAGTGAATACATAACCTTAAATGGGCCTTAAGCCCATTCCGAACTGGGCTGATTTGATTAGTCATTTAAAGGGGCAAATTCTGAGATGGATTAGCTGATAGGATTGAGCCCAGACCCTATCCACTTAGAGAGTCGAAGATCTAAATAAAATTTAGATCTAAAAGCCTCCTAATTAGATTAGGAGATCGTTGATCTGATCTATAGATAAGATAAGGGTTATCCCTTATCACTTAAAGGGACTTTTTATCCAAATATGATTTGGATTAGCAACTCCTAATGGGATTAGGATCTTATCCCTTTAAGATTATAAAAGGAGGAGGGGGCGGCAGCCTTTAGACATGCAATTCACAACTCCTGTCTTCAGAGCTGAAATCACAAGAAGAGAGAATTCTGCACCCTGCGAATACTCTCTTGCCGCCTCCTTCCTACAGCCGCCGCCTCCAGTAATTCGATGTCCTCCTCTCTACAGGAGTAATCAAGATTCGATCTTGATACCAATCTTTTGGAGAAAAGATTGGAGCTGTATTCACAAGCCATCCAGTTGATTGTTGCGAAGGGTCAAGTTCTTTTGGAAGAATATTGCTGATTCTGCTCCACCTTGCACTGTGCCATTTTCAGTGGGAGCAGATTTTGGATCCTTCCTTGGGTGTGAACACCTCAATTGAGAAATATTGTTTCTCCGTATCAGGTATAATCCCTTCCTACTCCTTTTGGTTCAGATCTGGTTCAGTTCATGGTTCAAGAATTATCATCGAAAATATGATTTTTTAAATAGAGAGTTCGATTCACAGTTGAAGGGAGAGAAAAATTTTTGAAATTCACCCCCTTATTCCACAATCTTTAGACGTCCATGTCCTGGATATCCTATCCCTTCGCACACCAAATGGACCCTTACTATTGGCTCTAATCTTGCCCATATCATTACTGCATCATGAAAAACTAATTGCAATAACCCAAGCCAAATCAAAAACCAATTCGATTTCAAAAACCCCTCTCCCCATGCTCAGCTATAATTTCATTTGCACGGGTAAAAATGCATTATAGTATAAATTCTGGTTTAATTTTGCACCAGTACAAATGATCAAATTGGCCAAAAAACTAGGCGTAAACAAACTGCTGGTATTTTCAAGAGTTAGGGTACGTTGATATTGTCAAAACCTGATCAAACTAGCCTAACCCAATTAGATACAAATTAGATAAAAATACAGGGATCGATCATTAATTGAACAAAGTTTTCTTTCTTTTATTTTGATTTTTGACTTTTGATTATTGATCGATAACCACCCACAATGTCGACAAGTAAATTAAAAGCCAAAAACAGATTCATGGGAATAATGGAAACATAAATACTGATTTATTACAGAAAGGAGAGCCTGGATTCTTTGGTGCATGATTTGTATTAATTATAGCTTGAACCCAAACAACACTTTCTATGCAATGGATAGTTTGCGAAGGAAGGATAAAGAGACTTGTTGAGCTTTCTCTTGTTGGATAAAATGGTGACCGTCGATGATGACAACTTCAAGGTTTGGTACAAGGCTCTTGAAAACATCTCCCTCAATGTAATCCTTCGTACCAAATGATTCAAACCCAATATCCTTGTCGCCTACTATGAGCTTGGTCGGAACTGTAACTTTTTCTCCCTGCCATGGTGCAAGAAGTTCTCAATTCCTGCTTCCATTCATTCACAGAGATATTGAAATTAGCTCCAACTGGTTGAATTTGTTACGGTAACAAACAAAGTATATTAACCTCAACCATGTCATCCTATACTTAACATACAGAAATTAGAAAAATTCTGAAGCCCTATTTGAAAGTTTATCTAAAGCTAATTTGATTCAGGAATGATATAACCGAAGTTTGTGATTATGACAGCCATGGTTGAACTTCATGGGTTGAAAAAGAAAGAACAATTTGACAACTTAAATTCTCTATGGTTTTTGACGATTTCAAAAACCTATCCTAGGAGCTCTTGAGGTGCTCCTTTCAAGCATTCATCCAAAGGATGTGACATACATATTGCTCTCAATTCAACTAACTGAGCTATATATCTGAAAACAATCAGTCAAATTGATTAATTTGAATGAAACTTGACTGCTTATAAGTTCTTATCAGTATGGTTGAAGGAATGAAAGGGATTAAAATCCCACCACCACTTGAACGAAATGTTAGAAAGAAAAAAAAAAAAACTTAACTTGAATCCTTTAATTACACCACCCGAATTCCAATTCAGGGTGCTTAATTAGTTAATTATTTTTCAATAAGCATATCTAGTTAATTAAAAAGTGGGGCTTTGCGAGGAAAGGTTTTGGTTGAAAGTTAGAATAACACTACTTGGTTTTTATTGTTTTAGGCTTTTAAATTACTCCATCAAATTGGTAGAGTGTCGTGTTTGGACCAGACTGGAGTACGTAGTATAAGTAGTATTCATACTCGATCGATCGAGGGGGATGCAAAGAAGAATGAAAATAAATAAACGAAGGAAAAGAATAGAAAGAGAGGAATATAATTGAAAGGTGAGAAAGGGTGTCATTACAGGTTCATTGCACGATAGTAGTTCAGGGGACCAGTGAATCCCGAGTCCTGTAACTTGTCTGCATAAAACTGGAGTTCCTCCTCCGAAATCCACAAGGGTAATGGTGGAGTCTGCAGATAATCAATGATTTCCATGCGAGGAGGAGCGACCAGAGGTTCAGTCTTGCTAATGAGCATGAACTTCTTCATCACTGTCAAGTAATCATAACGTGCAAACGCCTTCTCCGCCCACCCTGGCTCCTGTGTTAATTTGTGTATTGATCAAGAACATTTTAATATAATTAATTAATTAATTAATTAACAACAAAGAGAAATCTAGAGAGAGAGAGAGAGAGAGAGACCTGAAACTGAGAAATGTAGAAGTCATCTCCAAACATTTGTGTCATGGAATCGACGTCAGTGGAGGTGGGAGAGCGCGGGTAGAAAGGGACACTCAAACTCACTAATCCTTTAACTCTATCGGGCCTGAAGAGGCAGAGATACCAAGCAGCGACTGCTCCCCAGTCATGACCTACTACAAATGCCTTCTGCTCAACCATATTTAATTATAAACAGAGAAATGTTAATTAATTATGACTACTTTTCCAATAAATGATCTCTTTAGTTTACTTGTGTGTGTATGAGAGTGAGAGAGAGAGAGAGAGAAAAGACCTGTTGGTTAAAATGGTCGAGAAGGCCAATGAAGTCGCCAACGAGATGAAAAACAGTGTAAGAGGAGGGGTGACGTGGAGAATCGGAGTCACCGTAGCCTCTCATATCAGGTGCCACGACATGATAACCGTTGTTGGCTAAGTGGGTTATCTGGTGAGGCCACGAAAACCAGAGCTCTGGGAAGCCATGGAGGAGAAGAACTAGAGGCCCCCTCCCTTTCTCTGCTATGTGGATCCATATCCCGTTCGTCTTAATCCTGCTATGCACTACACTATCATCCATTCTTTCTCCCTTAGCTACTTACTCTTCTTCTTTCTTCGGTTACTACTCACTACTATCCTATGTGTTCTAATTTTCTAATTTAGTTTCAGAGTTTCAGACTAGATAGAGGAGAGATCAATAAGTAAAACATTAAAACAGGAGATCGATCAGTGGAACCAACTACTTTTTTTAGCGAGGGAGAGAGAGAGTGTGTAGACTATGAATGATTCAAGATTGATGGCATAAAATGGAAGCTTCTCCATCCTCTGACTTTTGTCCCCTACATTGCCACGGAATTTGCGTACGACAAACTTCATTCTTCTATGAAGTTAAGAAATTGTCCTCCAGTTTCCAATTGTGATTAAACGATGATCAATGGTCAATGTCGTGACACAGCACGGCTAGTTGTGGCTGGGGCCCTCGTATAACTTATCGCGTGACGCTTTGGCTAAGGACCCTCTTACCTACCAAGGAGGACCCACGATCGGATCTATCGAGATCGACTTTGGGCATCATTGCAGGGCCCGTTCCAACAACCTTGCATCGGCAGTTCTATGCAGAGAAGGAATGTTTAGAGGAATTGCGCAATAATCACACGTACCTTGTGCCATTGAGGTAGATGTCCTTATATAGGTGAGCTATCCGGTCTCATAAAACATCTCCGAGATCTTTGGCCTATGTTGTAAGGAGTCCATTCTAGACCAGGAGGTGGACTTTATGATAGCCGGTAAGGCTTATCGAGTCTGCCCAATCCGAGTGGGATGAGGATAAGGCCTGCAATCATGCGACGTGATCCCGAAGAGCCCGAAGATAGCTGGCTTGCTTCTAGAAGTCTACTACGTGTCACCTTGGCAGATCGGGTCATAACAAGCTACTCGGTCCTCAGTTTTGGCCGAGGACCCCGAGGTACCCGAGGTGATCTATCCTGCTGAGGTTTTGTCAATGTCCAGTTAGCTAGTCGCGTCCACGTGTCTACTTATTGGTAGGTCGTGCCAAATCACTCATCATCAATTGCCCCCCACTCCCCGTGCAAGGGGTCTTGACCTGGAAGATGATGGTACCTAAGCCCGGATGTAAGCCAGGTTGCGTACCTCTTCGATTAGGTCGAGATTCGTTCGTAGCTCATCGGCATTGGCCTCCTCGTCGTACGCCTCTAGCCACAAGGTCGGTACTTCGATCTCTACTGGGATGGCGACCACCGTACCGTAGGTCAGGTTGAACGGTGTCTCGCCCGTCATGGTCTTGATAGTAGTTTAGTAGGCCCATAGGACGCTGGGCAGCTCCTCGACCCACAAACCCTTAGGTCGTGCTAAGCGAGCTTTTAGTCCACGGAGAATCGCCCTGTTTGTCACCTCAGCCTGTCAGTTCACTTTTGGCACCTTAGGCAGTCCGAATCAGCATATTATATTCCTCCAAAAGAAATTTTGTACATTCTGGGTTGTAATGGTCACTAGGGGCTCGGCCTCCACCCACTTCATAAAATAATCAACCGTTCAAAAGGAATCTTCTTTGCCCGATTGCAGGTGGAAACGGACTGAGGATGTCTATCCCCCATTGGGCAAAAGGCCACGGGCTGGTCAGATACTTCAGGTCGGCGACAGGCTGGTGAAGGATGTTGGCGTGCCTCTAGCAGTTATCACACTTTCAAACGAGCTCGAGTGCACCTGCTTTCATTGTAGGCCAGTAATATCCTTGCCTTAGTGCTTTTTGGGCAGGCGCCCTACCCCCCAAGTGTCCTCCACAGAGACATTCATGGATATCGTGTAGCACCTAGCCTGCTTTTGAGGGCCGTAAGCAGCACAGGTAGAGGCAGTCATCCATTAATAATGACGTACTGAGATGACTAATGCTCTACCCTCCAAGTTGCATTACACTCTACTGGTAGGGTCCTATGGAGCAGATAATCAACAAGGGGTCAAGCCAGCTCGGTTCTACTTAAAACATAGGAGCAACCTCTTCTACCCCATTGTATATACACCATCGTATATTGAGAGTTGTTGCTTGCGCTTGCGCTTTCCAACTTCGAGAGTGCGTCAGCTGATGAGAGTAGAATTTATCATATTTTTATTCCCGATTATTCTGTCTTTTATAATAAATTAGCATCTAATTGGACTCATATTTCTTGTATTTTGGTCCAGGGTATGAAAAAATGCATCAAGAGCAAAGAAAGACAAATCGGATGATTTTTCATAGTTTCGACATCGTTCAGTGATTTGGGACTACCTCGCATCACTCAACTCCGAATAGGCTGAATCAAGATCCACTAGAAAGATAAGAGAAAAAGCTACAAATTTCATATTTTGGGCTTTCGCAGATTTGGCCTGCATCAAAGTCAATTCCGGGCCCGAAGTCACAGAAAATTCATAAGAATGCCCAATCCGCAACTGAAGCCCAACTCGCAAAAAAGCCTGGCTAAAGCCCAATTCACAGAGGAGGTCTATTATGGATCCAAGAACAAGAAACTAAGAAGAATCCTTCTACATTTAAATTCTTGATGTAATCTTAGAGTGATAAAAGGATTGAGTTCAAGAGATAAAGATATAGGATTAGAACTAGGATAGGACTTTCTATTTCCTATAAAAATCAACTTCAAGAGAAAGTAGGAGACCACCCCCTCCCCTTTAATCTATATAAAAGAGGGGGTGGACCAACTTTAGGTATCACTAGATCACTGAATCACACAATCACTCAATCTTGGGGATTGAATCAAGAAAGGAGCAAGATCCATTGGAAAGATAAATCGGATGATTTTTCACATTTTCAACATCGTTCAGTGATTTGGGCTTAACTCGCGTCTCCGAACTCCGAATGGACTGATTCAAGATCCATTGGAAAGATAAGAGAAAAACCACAACTTTTATGTTTTGGGCTTTCGTAGATTCAGCCTGCATCAAAATCAATTCCGGGCCCAAATTCGCGGCAAATTCATAGGAAGGCCCAATCCGCAGCTAAAGCCCAACTCACAGAAAACCCTAGCTGAAGCCCAATTCGCAGAGGTCTATTATGAATCCAAGAACAGGAAACTAAGAAGAATCCTTCTAGATTTAAATTCTTGATGTAATCTTAGAGTGATAAAATGATTGAGTTCAAGAGATAAAGATATAGGATTAGAATTAGGATAGGACTTTCTATTTCCTATAAAAATCAACTTCAAGAGAAAGTAGGAGACCACCCCCTCCCCTTTAATCTATATAAAGAAGGGGGCGGACCAGCTTTATGTATCACTAGATCACTGAATCACACAATCACTCAATCTTGGGGATTGAATTAAGAAGAAAGGAGAAATCAGTCAAGAAAGGAGCAAGAATTCAAGAAGAAGGTGGCGGCAAGAGGACGAGATCTCAACATCATGGGCGATTCCAATAGTTTTTTCTTTCCCTTTGTTTGCTTTAATTCTTCTATTATGAACTGATTTGTTTCTTGCTAGGGCTGAGGAAAGCTTAATTATGTTAATGAATATATTTTTATCTTTATGATTTATCCAAGATTATGATTTTCATATAGTCTATGAATTATTGTGCTTAATGCAATTAAGAGCTTGACCATCTCTTAATTGATTTGAGTTATGTGAATGAATCGAGAGAGGAATTCACATAATTGACAGAATAATTCATAGTGTGAATTGAATGATATATAGAGATATATATACATGATTCATCTGAACTTCATGGTCTTCTTGGACTTAATGCACTCCCATCTTGAGAGCTCTACTCAAGAGATCGAAGGGCTACCTGATGGGCGTAGGTTTAGTATATCTCGAGAGAGAATATTAAATAAGTTTAGAAAAATCTCAGCTTATGGGAATGACAATTAGTCTTGGATAATCGGACCCATCAATATTCATTACATTGGTTAGGTGGACCAAAAGTCCTAGTGATTTCATCATTTGCATATTCGATTAGTGATCACCCTCATTTTTATTTTCTTTTTTCTAGTTTTTGTTTTCAATAGTTCTTGCTTAAATCTGAATTTTGATTCTCAAGATAATTAGGGAAGACTATGGTTCTAATGCTTATTTTGTTAAATCCCCATGGGAACGATATTTTATACTACTTGATAACTAGTGCACTTGCTAGGGTTATATTCATAGCTATCAAGTTTTTGGCACCGTTTCCGGGGATTTAATCCTAAAATAATATTAGAATTTGTTAACCTTGATTAATTTGGACCTTTTATTTTTGTTTTTTTTATTATTATTCTATTTTCCTTTTATTTATGTTATTATTTTTATTTTTATTTGTTTGTTCGAATTCTTGTTAGTTTAGAATTACTAGTGCACGACACGCACTAGACAGGAAGGATTAGTTGAATTCGATCCTGAGATTGAAAGGACCCTTCGTTTGTTGCAAAGGGCCAACAAAGGAAAAGAAAGAGAAGAGGTTGTCATCTGCGAACCAGCCATAGAGATAGAAGGAGAGATGGCAGAAGGAAATCGCACCCTCTTGGATTATGCTTATCCAAACATTGATGAAGCGACATCCAGCATTTGCAAGCCTACCATTGATGCCAATAATTTTGAAATAAAGCCTGCAATAATTCAAATGATCCTAACTAGTATTCAGTTTAGCGGGTTACCAAGTGATGACCCTAATTCACACATCGTTAACTTCCTTGAAATATGTGATACATTTAAACACAATGGAGTTAGTGATGATGCTATTAGGCTTAGACTATTTCCTTTTTCATTGCGTGATGGAGCTAAAGATTGGCTCAACTCACTCCCTGTAGGAAGTATCACCACTTTGAATGATTTAACCCAAAAATTTTGGGCTAAATATTTCCCACCCTCCAAAACAGTAAAATTAATTAATGATATTACTACTTCTACTCAATTTGAGAGGGAATCCCTATATGAAGCATGGGAAAGATTCAAGGAGATGCTTAGGAGGTGTCCTCACCATGGGATACCAATTTGGCGACAAATAAAAACCTTTTATAATGGTATTACCCTCTCTAATAGATCCATTATTGATGCACCCACAGGTGGTACAATCATGAGGAAAACTCCAGAGGAAGTATATGACTTAGTGGAGGAGATGGCATCAAACAGCTACCAGTGGAGCAATGATCGAACCAATCAGAGGGGAGTACACCACATTGATTCCTTTGCATCCCTATCTACACAAATTGCCAACCTAAATAAGAGACTGGATAATTTTAGTATTGCAGCCATTAGTACACCATCTAGCATCTCATGCAATTTATGTGGACAAATAGGACATGCCAATTCTGATTGTCAATTAAATAGTCCTTTTATTTCCAATGAGAATGTTAATTTTATCTCTCATGTTGGCAGGACAAATTATAACCCATATTCAAATACATACAACCTAGGGTGGAGGAGTCATCCCAACTTCTCATGGAGCAACAATCAGCAAAAGGCACCCATGGGATTCCAACCACAGTCGCCCCCACAAGAAAAAAAGGGTAATTTGGAAGAGATGATTTCTAAGTTCATCAATGCTACTGAAGCAAGATTCCAAAGCCATGAAGCATCGAATAAGAACTTAGAAGTTCAAATGGGGTAGGTGGTGAGCATGTTATCAGAGAGGAAAGAAGGAAGGTTGCCCAGCAACACAGAAAAGAATCCCAGAGAGCATGTGAATGCCATAGCCATAAGAAGTGGGAAGGCAGTTGGCGAAATCCAAAAAGAAGACAAGAAAGATGATGTGGCCAATCTGCAAAAGGAGGATGAGGGAAGTACACTTAAACTGAATTTACATGAAATTAAATTCCCTATCCCCTACCCTGGAAGAATTTTGAAAGCTAACTTAGATAGACAATTTGAGAAATTTTTAGAAGTTTTCAAAAAAATACACATTAATCTCCCCCTTCTTGATGTATTGTCATAGATGTCGAAATATGTCAAATTCTTGAAAGAGGTGATGTTAAATAAAAGGAAATGGGATGAATGTGAGATGGTAAATTTGAATGAAGAATGCTCAGCCATTCTTCAAAATAAATTGCCCCCAAAGCTTCAGGATCCAGGGAGTTTTTCTATACCTTGCACCATAGGGAGAACTGAATTTGAAAAAGCTTTATGTGATCTTGGTGCTAGTATAAATTTAATGCCCTACTCTATTTTTAAAAGGCTGGGATTGCATGAACTAACATCTACCACAACTACCCTACAGTTGGCCGATCGAAGCATTAAATACCCTAGGAGAATAGTGGAAGATGTTTTAGTTAAAGTAGGGAATTCCATCATCCCTGTTGATTTCATTGTGTTGGATATGGAGGAGGATAGATCGATGCCATTAATTTTAGGGAGACCCTTTCTTGCTACTAGTGATGCTTTAATTGATGTGCAAAAAGGTCTACTTACCCTTAGAATCAATGGTGAAGAAGTGGTGTTCAGTGTATTTAAAACCATGGAACATCCCAACACAATTGAACATAAAATTTATGCAATCAATAGCATTGATGTTGGTGCAGCTGAAATTAACACATCTAAATTAGATGACCCCTTTGAAAGCTACATTATTAATTCATGTAAAAACATGTAGGTCATGGAGGAAGAGGTAAAGAAGGCGATGAATTATTTAGAGGACGGCCAAGAAGGGTTCAAGCCAAGACAAGGTAATGCTCATTATATTCCTAATGAGAAATCGTTACCCTCTGCTTTGCAGGACCCTATTCCAGATCTGAACCTGCCCATGATGGATGAAAGGGGAGCACACCGAAAGCTGCAACCAAGAGAGTTAGAGGATCCGATTCATGATAGGGAAGTTTGTTTTTCTTTTTCCTTTTGCTTTTAGGTTATGTTTAGGTCGTGCTAAGAACAAAAAATAATAATTATAATAATTATAAATAAATAAATAATAAAAAATAAAAAATAAAAATAAAAATAAAATATTTTTTCTTTTGTTACTTATGATTGTGTTTTTTTTTCCTTTCTTAAGACCTTAATCATAAATAGCAGGGAAATCCTCTTAAATCTCTCTCCTTGTTCTTGCTATGCATATTCCATACATTGAGGACAATGTATATCTTAAGTGTGGGGGAGGAGTAAGGGGTTGATAAAATTTTTTCGAACTCTAGCATGCTTTGATCATTATTTTTTTACCTTTCCTTTTGAAATTTCTTCTCCTTAGAGACTTGTTTTTAAATGATTGCAAACCACATTGAATCATGTGCTTAGGTAGGATAGACAAGAAAGGATGCAAGCAAATCTAGCTGAAATTTCTAGATAGGGAAGGCATCTCAATAGTTTGAATGATCAACAGGCAAGATGCAATACAAAGTTGACCCTTATGAGCATTTGGTTTCTAACGGACAAACAGGGATTGATTATTCTAGAACTTGTTTTGTTAGGCATGTTGAGACCACGTTAATGAGTTCATGTATTGGAACGTGTTATCCAAAAAAAAAAAAACAAAACTCGTGTGAGATGGAGCATAAAATGCACTCACACCAAGAGAAAAAAGAGTTAGTGTGAGATGGAGCATAAAATGCACTCACACCAAGAGAAAAAAGAGTTAGTGTGAGATGGAGCATAAAATGCACTCACACTAAAAGAATAAAAGGGTGAGATGGAGCAAAAAATGCACTCACACTAAAAGAATAAAAGGGTGAGATGGAGCATAAAATGCACTCATCCCTAGATCCCAAACCCTAATTCACGTTTTGATGCATTGCACTCATGATAAGTGGTGGAGATGTGATACATGAGCAAGCTTATGGTAATAACATTCTTTGTTTCGTTCTGAAGAATCATGAGGGTATTTTTGAATTTTGCCACATGTGATTATGAAAACAAAGAGGGCTTACTCTAGCCCTAAATTATTCATGCGAAGAGATGCCTGCTTCCCTTGATTGTCGATCTCACTTGGGGATATGAGGATTGGAGATTTAAGATTATTCCTTGACAACTTAAAAAGTAAAAGAAGTGGACAAATGAGAGGACCATTAATACTGGATCAAGGCATGTGGGAGAACAAATACCCTGTTGAGAGAAATCCAAAACAAATCTTTAGTTAATTTGTTCTTGTTTTAAGTTTGTTTTGAGTTTTGTCTTGCCCGAGGATGGGCAAGAGTTTAAGTGTGGGGGATTTGATGAGAGTAGAATTTATCATATTTTTATCCTCGATTATTCTGTCTTTTATACTAAATTAGCATCTAATTGGACTGATATTTCTTATATTTTGGTCCAGGGTATGAAAAAAGGCATCAAGAGCAAAGAAAGACAAATCGGATGATTTTTCACATTTTCAACATCGTTCAGTGATTTGGGCTTAACTCGCGTCTCCGAACTCCGAATGGGCTGATTCAAGATCCATTGGAAAGATAAGAGAAAAACCACAACTTTTATGTTTTGGGCTTTCACAGATTCAGCCTGCATCAAAGTCAATTCCGGGCCCGAATTCGCGGCAAATTCATAGGAAGGCCCAATCCGCAGCTAAAGCCCAACTCACAGAAAACCCTAGCTGAAGCCCAATTCGCAGAGGAGGTCTATTATGAATCCAAGAACAGGAAACTAAGAAGAATCCTTCTAGATTTAAATTCTTGATGTAATCTTAGAGTGATAAAATGATTGAGTTCAAGAGATAAAGATATAGGATTAGAATTAGGATAGGACTTTCTATTTCCTATAAAAATCAACTTCAAGAGAAAGTAGGAGACCACCCCCTCCCCTTTAATCTATATAAAGAAGGGGGCGGACCAGCTTTATGTATCACTAGATCACTGAATCACACAATCATTCAATCTTGGGGATTGAATTAAGAAGAAAGGAGAAATCAGTCAAGAAAGGAGCAAGAATTCAAGAAGAAGGTGGCGGCAAGAGGACGAGATCTCAGCATCATGGGCGATTCTAAGAATTCTTTCTTTCCCTTTGTTTGCTTTAATTCTTCTATCATGAACTGATTTATTTCCTGCTATGGCTGAGGAAAGCCTAATTATGTTAATGAATATATTTTTATCTTTATGATTTTTCCAAGATTGTGATTTTCATATAGTCTATGAATTATTATGCTTAATGCAAATAAGAGCTTGGCCATCTCTTAATTGATTTGAGTTATGTGAATGAATCGATAGAGGAATTCACATAATTGACAAAATAATTCATAGTGTGAACTGAATGATATATATATATATATATATATATATATATACATGATTCATTTGAATTTCGTGGTCTTCTTGGACTTAATGCACTTCCATCTTGAGAGCTCTACTCGAGAGATCGAAGGGCTACCTGATGGACATAGGTTTAGTATATCTCGAGAGAGAATTTTAAATAAATTTGGAAAAATCTCAGCTTATGGAAATGACAATTAGTCTTGGATAATCGGACCCATCAATATTCATTACATTAGTTAGGTGGACCAAAAGTCCTAGCAATTTCATCATTTGCATATTTGATTAGTGATCACCCTTGTTTTTATTTTCCTTTTTTTTGTTTTTATTTTCAATAGTTCTTGCTTAAATCTGAATTTCGATTGTCCAGATAATTAGGGAAGACTGTGGCTCTAATACTTATTTTGTTAAATCCTCGTGGGAACGATATTTTATACTACTTGATAACTAGTGCACTTGCTAGGGTTATATTCATAGCTATCATCGGCCTCGGCGTTTTTTGACCTCGGTACTTGTCGGATGAGCAAAGAGTGGAAGTCTGGTAGAAGTTCCCTCACTTTGGCCAAGTAGGCCATTATGGTAGGTTCTCGAGCCTCGTACTTGCCTTTCACCTGGTTCACAACCAGCTGAGAGTTGCTGCATACCTCAATGTGCTTTGCTCTAGACCTATTCATGGGTCGGGCCTAGTCGGGCTTGGCCAAGCTTTCACTTTGTATTAATAGATTTTTCTAAGGCCCGAGCCCGAGCCTAGCCCAACCATCGGGCCTATAACTCGGGCCCAAGCCCGACCCTCATAAAAAGCCCAAAGCCCGGGCCTGGGCCTGAGCCCAAAATTTAGCCCATACTGTTACTACTGCTGAAGTGGCTGAATAGAGAGAGAGAGAGAGAGAGAGAGAGAGAAATAAAATTATAAAGAAAATAATAAAAATGTATATATTAAATTATAAATATATATTTTAATAATATTATATTATTTATATATTTTATATAATATATAAAATACATATTATATATTTTATAAAATATATAATGCTGAGTCAGGCCAGGCCGAGCTTTTTTGCCAAATCCCGAGCCCGGCCCGAAACATAGTTAGGCTTACCGTGGTAGGCCTGAGGTCAGGCCCGCGGGCCTAATTACATGACCAAGCCCGATCGGGCCATGAACAGTTCTACTTTGCTCCGACCTCTTTCGCCAATGTTAGTCCGACTATCAACGCCATGTACTCCACTTCGTTGTTCGTTGCCTCGAATCTGAACCAGAGAGCATACTCCAGCTTCACCTCGCTCGGCCCATATGGTATGAGTCTAACTTCGCTTCCTCGCTGATTAGACGAGTCATCGACGTGAAGGATCCAGAGCTCCTCGTCCCATGTCGGGGCTTCCTGGACTAGAACTCGTGCCGCGTTGGTTGATGCCTCCGACGTGCTGGTCGGCTCGACCACTTTAGGGGTCGGCATACTAAACGTGCATTCTACGATGAAATCCGCTAGGACTTGAGCTTTAATAGTTGGGTGTAGCTCGAATTGGATGTCGTACCCGCTCAGCTCGATGGCCCACTTTGTCAATCTACTTGAGACCTCAGGCTTTTGAAGAACATGCCTTAGTGGTTTGTCAGTGAGGACGACGATGGTGTAAGATTGGAAGTATGGGCGTAGTTTCCAAGCTACAATAATCAGGGCGTAAGCCATCTTCTCGATGTCGGGGTATCTTGTCTTAGCTGCTTGAAAAACTTTACTTATATTGTAGATGGGCCTTTAGACCCGGTTTACTTCTCGGATTAGTATCGAGCTAACCACCTCATCGCTCACGAACAGATATAGTCTAAGCTCGTCTCTAGGTTCAGGTTAGGTTAAAACTGGTGGGGTACTTAGGTATTTTTTGAGCTCATCAAATGCAAGTTAACACTCATCAAACCATTCAAAGTCCTCGTTCTTTTTAATTTCCTTAAAGAAAGGTAGGCACCGACTAGCCGATTTAGACATAAATCGGTTTAGGGCAGCTACCCGGCTAGTTAGCCTTTGCCCTTCTTTTATGTTCTAGGGTGGTCTCATATCTAAAATGACCTTTATTTTTTTGGGGTTGGCATCGATGCCACGCTGGTTCACTATGTACACAAGGAATTTGCTCGACGTGGCCCCAAAGACACATTTGGTTCAGGTTGAGCTTTATGTTAAACTTTCTTAAAATTTGGAAAACAAAGTCTAAATCACTAATCAAAGAAGAAGAAAATTGGGTCTTCACGACCATGTCGTCAATATAACATCAACTTTATAAACTATTAAAGGCAAAAATACTTTGTTTACAAGGCACTTGAAGGTTGCTCCAGTGTTTTTCAGTCCAAAGGGAATTACTTTATAATAGTATAGACCTAGTTCAGCTACAAAAGTAGTTTTGTCCTGGTCGGCTAGATCCATCCTAATTTGGTTGTAGTCGGAGTAAGCATCCACAAAGATCAACAACTCATACCCCGATGTCACATCTACCAGGTGATCTATTCTATGAAGGGGGAAGTTCTCATTTGGGCAGGCTTTGTTGAGGTCAGTGTAGTCAACGCACATGTGCCACTTGCCATTGGCTTTCTTCACGAGTGTTGGATTTTCTACCTAGCTCGGATACTGGACCTCTTTAATGAAGTCTACCGTGGTGAGCTTTCTAACCTCCTCGTCTACTACCCTCCACCACTCCGTGGCAAGGTTCATTTTTCTTTGTCTAACTGCCTTAACTAAAGGGTCCACATTGAGCTTGTGAGTTATAACACTAGGGTCTATCCCAAACATTTATGCTACCAACCAAGAAAAAACATCTAAATTATTCAATAAAAAGCTTACTAGTTGTGACTGAAGTAGTTCGTTTAGGTGAGCACTGATCTGGAGAGTCTTCGAGGGCTCAGTATCAGAAATTGAGACCTAGACTATCTCCTCCATCGGTGCAGCTCACTCCTTAGTGTGCTCGGGGGGTAATTCCAGCTCCACGTCATCCACCAACTTAGCCTTGACCTTCATTGTGGCCACATAGAACTTTCGTGACTCGAACGGGTCGCTCCATACTACCCCTACTCCGTAGCTCATTGGGAGCTTCATCGACAAATAGTAGGTCGACACCACCGCGCATAGTGCATGTAGGATGGGCCGACCTAAAATGGCGTTATAGGGTGACGGGGTGGCAACCACCAAGAATGTGTGCTCAAACCTAATTGTATTGGGCATGGTCCTTACTGCAACAGGAACCGTGATTTTTCCAAGGGGTTTCACCATGTCTCCACTAAACCCAACCAGGGGCGTGTTCGCCGACTGAAGATCCTTTCACTCCAACTTTAGCTTGTCAAAAGCTTCCAAGAAGATGATGTCCACAGAGTTGCTTGAGTCTACCAGGACCCATTTCACCTCGAAGTTTGATTATTATCTTGAACACGAGGGCGTCGTTGTGCGGATATTGGACCATGCAAGCATCATCCTCGGTGAAGTAAATCACCTCCTCTACTCGAGGGCGATTCGACGGGTTCTCTTCTTCATGCTCAAGCTCCCGGACTGATGCTTCCCCGTTGTCGTGCTGCAACTTGCTACAATGGATTCACCGGTGATCATGTTGATCACCTCACGGATCGATCTATCTTCTAGTGGCAACTGCCGAGGTGGCTACTGCTCGTGGTCATTCTACCTGCTTGATTCTGGCGTGTCTCTCCGCTAGTCGGCAAGTCGGTGCTCCACGTCCCTATCTTCATACTTAATAAATTTCTTCAAATAGTCGCGGTGGATCAGTTCTTCAATTTCGTCCTTCACGGTGGAAATGGTAGAACTAATTGGGATTCCTACTGGTTGGGTCTTCTCTCATCCTAGGTGGCCACTTGATGTAGCCGGTGTCCTTAATGGCCATCAGAATTTCACCTCGCTTGGCATTCAGTGCAGTATAACTGGATCTTTGAATAGGAGGGGTTCTAGATCACCAACCTGACTTAGAACCTTGAGGTGGTGACCGACTCTTCTTTGGCGACTTGCTTTGCCTATTGTGCGGTGACCTGCTTCTTTTCAGTGACTTGCTCTTTCGCTGATGCTTGCTATTGTTGCTCTCCTCTTCAGCTCTCTTCCTCTTCCTGGCCTGGTATAGCTCTAACCAAGACCCGAGAGCCTCTTTAGCCTTGATGAACCCGTCAGCCTCATCGAGGAACACCTTCATTGTTTTTGGTGGGTTCAACTTGAGATGCCAACGGAAGTCTAGCTGGCGGATTCCCTTTTGGGCCGCAATGAGCTACACGACGCGGTCAAGGTTAGGTACATGTAGCCTCTCTGTGTTGAACCTCTTAATGTAGTCTCTTAGGGACTCGTTCTCTCATTGAACCACGTTCAGAAGGCTCGTCATAGATTTTGGGCAGTTAATACTTGTGACGTAGTGGGTGGTGAACAGGTCCACGAACTGTTGCCAGCTTTGGATTGATCCCAAAGGTAAGTTCCTATACCATGACCTGGTTGTGTCTTTGAAGGTTGTCGAGAAGGCCATGCAAAGGCTAGCGTTGTCCGCCCTAGCAAGCAACATTAGTGACTGGAAACTATCGACATGGTCATTTGGATCTCAATTTTCATCATAGGTCTCTAGGGTGGGTGTCTTGAAGTTTTCCGGCCTTGGGGCCAAGATGATCTCTGGTGCTAGAGGGGAATGTTGGCTCAATAAAGTAGGAGCCAACTATGCAGCTATTGAGCTCACTTCTTCCCATCTCTTCTCCGCTTCTACTGTTGGTGCACTACTCCTACCCGAGGTGCGGTGTGCTCAGTGACGACATCGCTTCTTTGCTGCTTCCTAGTTGGTGCTATTTACCTCAATGCTAGTTGGTATCTTGACTCTGGTATTCTCCCGACCTCAAACACTGCCGCAAGGAGGGAGTTGGTCTCCGTTGTTGGCATTCTCACAAATGCGGTTTGGGTTCTGATTGTTACGGGGAATTGAGGGGTCCAAAGTTGGGTCCTCGCCTCTGTTGGTTGTTGATCTACTATTGATCATGGAGGTGATGGTGTTGGTCGTTGTGCGATCGCTACTGCTGATTTCTTTGACGGTCGCGTTGCGATTGATTTCTCTAGTCCACTACCTACTAGGGTGGTGATGGACGCCAACCTATCGTAGGGTCCCAAGGTGGGGTCTGGTTCCAAGGAGTTGGGACCTGTGATGGCACTGATCCCCAAGGTGGTGACCGGCGTCCATGTTGCTAGTTCACATTTTGTTGGTTCTATTGGAGAGGGGGAAACTGCTATTGATAATGAAATTGTCGGTATTGGCACTAGTAGTGCTAGAACTACTATACCTGTTGCATCTGCAGTTGCATGAGTCAGACGCTCTACACAAGCTCATGGAATTGCCGAGCTTCTATCCCAACAGGAACCACAGAGGGCTCTGCAGTTGGGAGAGCGGCGCTCACATGGGGCAGGGGTGCGCTGACCGACTGGGTGACGAACGTTTGGCTCTAAATTGTCAATACCCTTGGGATGGTGAGGGGGATGGTAAACTGACCAATGGTCACATAGGGAGGATCTCTAGGTTAAATGCACGTTGGTCCAGCCCCTCGGTGACTGTCATCTCAATACTATTTCAGGTGTTGTTTGATGATGCCATTAGTAAAATGTGAGGGAATGAGAGATCCATCATATGAATGGTCAAACCCTGCAGGAAGGTTGGGAAATTTTCAAAAATTTCATCTCCCCTCATCTGAGAATCACATTCCCTGTTTTAGAAAATCTGCATTTTCAATGATCAATCTTGAACCCTAAATCGAACCAAATTTGAAACCAGAAGCAGGAGAGGGATATACCTGAAATGGAGAAACAGTATCTCCCAACGAAAGTGTTCACGCCCAAAGAAGGACTCCAAAGACTGCTCCCACTGAAGATGACACATTTAATGTTGGAGCAGAATCAGCAGTGCTCTCATCCAACGAACTGAACCCTTCGCAAGAATTCGCTGGAGGCTGTGAGCACAACTTCAAATCAGCCTTTCCCCAAAGGTTGATATCAAGATCTGATCTTGATCGCTCCTGCTTGAAGAAGAGATCGAACTGGTAGTTATGGCGATAACAGGAAGGAGACGGCAAGGAGAAAATAGCGCAATCTCACTGGATGTTATGTTCTCTCTTCTGTAACTCTTGCTCTGAAATTGAGGATGTGTTGATACACGAGGCTATTGCCCCCTCCTCCTTTTCTAATTTTAAAGGGATCAGCTCCTAATCCCATTAGGAGTTGTTGATCCAAATCATATTTAGATATGAATTCCCCTTAAGTGATAAGGATAGACTCTTATCTTATCTACAGATTAAATCAGCCCTCTCCTAATCTTGTTAGGAGGTTTTCATATCTAAATCTCATTTAGATCTAGACTCTCTGAGTGGATAGGGTTAAGACCCTATCCTATCTGCTAATCTAATCTCAAATCCGCCCCTTAATTTAACTGATCAAATCAGCCCAGCTCGAAATGGGCTTTAGGCCCATGAAGTCTTAGTGCTCAGTATGCTTCCAAATTGCTGCCTAGTTGGGCTTCTTTGTATGGCGTGGGACCCAAACATTGACCTACACATCAGCCACATGGGTTCAGCACAGTCTTTGTTACAAGACCTAACCGAATACACTGTTATGGACAGTGCTCCCCCTGAGCCATCACATGGGCTCCTAATGGGCCCAACACTTACACTAAGTGGTCCCTGGGCCAAGCCACCTTATAAAAACCCAGAGATTGTGGACATATGCAAGATTAGCCCATCAGGTATTACCCTCAATGGTCTTACACTTAACCTCTCAGCCCATAATGATCATACACTGCCCGACAAGAGAGGACCTCTCCCTCGGCTACAAGAAATAGTGATGCCCTATTTGCTCACATGGATCCCAGGAATTAAAACCCTTTTGCAAACATTTTGAAATCATAATATATATATATATATATATATATATATATATATATATATATATTTGTATCCGTATATAAATAATCGCGCGTACCTTGTGTCACTGGTGTAGATGCCCTTATATAGGTGAGCTACCGTAGGTCTCATGAAACATCTCCGAAATCTTCCGCCTGTGTTGTTAGGAGTCTGTTTTGCACCAGGAGGTTCATGATAGTCGATAAGGCTTATCAAGTCCGCCTGATTTGGGCGAGATGAGGATAAGTCTTGCCGTTGTGCAGCATGATCCCAAAGAGCCCAGAGATAGTTGGCTTGCTTCTAGAAGTCTGCTACGTGTCACCTTGGCAAATCGGGTCATAACGAACTACTTGGTCCTTGGTCCTGACCGAGGTGCCTGAGGTACCCGAAGTGATCTGTCCTGCTGAGATGGCAGGAAGTGTTTTGTCAATGTCGAATCAACTGGTCGCATCCAAGTGTCTGCTTATTGGTAGGTCGAGCCAAATCACCCCTCATCAATTCCCAATGCAAGGATATAATGGGCATTCAAACGGGCTTTGCACTAATTCAATCCCATCAATATACATAAAATATTGATATACATAAGATATTTTCCTTTTTTTAACCATTCAAAACATCAATATACATAAAATATTTTGAATAAAGGTGATCAGGTATTAGGGTTGTTCACGGATTCGATTCGGTTGTATGTAAGTTGTCCAATCAAACCGATATGTTTGGGTTACTCGAAACTAATTGAGAACATGTGAAAAAACAACCCAAACTGGATTTCTCAATTTAGTTGATTTCTCGGTTTGATCAGTTGGTCATATCAGTTAAAAAAGCCTTGGCATTAGGGGAGTGGTTCAACGTGACTAGCTCTTGCATCCTTAATAGTTCTTTCCATCTTTACACTCAATGACAAAAGTTTCTTTTTCCATGAAGAGAAAACTGCATAAGCAAAAGATGAAAAAGAAATGGACTTTTTGCAAAAAGAAAAAAAGAAAAAAAAATTAAAGATGTTTACAATATTGTTAACTTCTGTTATGTTTTTCAAATAAATTGCAAAACATCACTTTCGAGTGTTTTTGCTCTGTTATTTCCCGCTTTCTACTCTTTGACAACCTTCGACCATGGTTGTTTAGCTGTATTTTTTCTCGCAAGGAGAGACAAACGAGGCCCTCTAGTGAAAAATCTTCATGTGGAAAGAAAAGCAAGAAGAACCTTTAGCTTTCTCATTCCTCTCTTTATAATTTGATAATCGTCATAAGCAAAAAAAGCCTTTAACTCTCTCATTGTCCTCTTTCTCTCTCTCTCTCTCATTCTTTGGTTACTATTTTATTGAAGTTGATAATGTCATATTCTTCTTGGAGCTAAGTACAATTCGTTTGCCCTTTTCGATTTTCATCAATTTACACACTAGTTTTCAAGAGCTTCATACAGAGTTTTATATAATTTTGTCCCCTAAAAAGAAATAGGGTTTCTACAGCTGTTTCACTCATTCGTGAATTCAGATTTACTAGGAATCCCTTGTATCTCCTATAGCAACGGTATATATATTTTTTAAATGTTAATGTTAAATTCGTATTCATGATTTGATCTCTACAGTGTATAATTATAAAGAAGCATTATTTAAGAACTTCTCCTTTGAATTTCCTTTCTTCAGGCAATCCCTTCGGGGTGCTAGAAAGCATTTTTGTGTTCTAAAAACATTATTGAGTTATTGTCTTGCATAGGACATACTTATATGAATATATGCTAGTTATTCCTAATCTTTGGTTGTCTTATAACCCCAGCGTTACTCTCTTGATTTTGGTTTTCATCTTCATACTATATATATAATTCAACCACTCCTGCTTGACCTATCAAGAAATAGTTTTTTTTTTTTTCTTTTCTTTTCAGTGAATATGGTGAGTGTTAGTGGATCCGAGTCATCCAACCCAACTCAATTTCTTATTTTTCCACAACAAAGACCATGCGAAACATGGAGGGATCTAGGAACCTATCCCCTCTTTTCTTATCTTAACATGGTAACACGGTGACATTTCATTATTATACTTGACTAATCCTACAACTAGGATAAATCACAAAATCCAATGATAAAGTCTAAACCATGTGGTTCCACAAGAGTTTGTAGGAATGGTTTAATTAGGATGGATATTACCTTACTATGCATTAAGATAAACATGTGATGTAGGATGTAAAGGAGACAACAAAAAATTCAAATCATGTATAGAAGGGTTTTTTATCTAAAAGAAAGAAACAAATTTAGAAGCGAATAATGGTAGAACCATACGCCATATACAATTCATCAATGATTAGGTCCATATATCCAGATCATCTCTCTTAGGCCCTGGATAGCTGGAGCCAACACTGTTTGTTGACTTTTTGGAGTTTTAGTAAATTTGGCTTTATTTATGGACTTGGCATAAGGGCTTGGATCTCTATTTGCTGACTCCAATTTTTGCTAAGGTACTGGAAAATCTAAATTTTGTTTTGTAATTTTTGTCTGGCTCTCCTTGGTACAACCTCTATCTGAACTTTCTACTAAATTATCTGATACCAATGGATATATCTATGGTCCTATAGATCCTTTGATGTCTGATTACTTGAATAGGTTTAATGCTTAGACGTACTACATTGTGTTGCTGAAAGCCAATAAAATTAGAAAACCCAACTTGTCTCCCAAGCTATTATACCTAAACCACCACCACCATCCTCCACTCCATTATCACACTTTAAAATTGAACTAACATGTGTCCCTTGAAGTAGGTCTGGGTCTTAATTTTCATGGTTCTAAGATGCACAAGACATAGATCCCATGGAATGCATATATCCCCCTCCTAAATCCTCACCACGGTAGTAGGTGATAGGTGATGAATCAACATAACATCATGTGCAACAGTGACAATCCTAAAATTGCATCTCTGCTCAAAACTGATAGACCCATGTGGAATACCTTGGAAAATGGCATTACCCATGATTTAGATGTACCTATTCAAGTAGTTGGTGGTTCCACTTCAAGTGACTATAAAGAATGGTTTAATCGGATTTCATACAAACGAATTCATCATCTTCATAGACCATCAAGTATGAACTATGAAAATCAAGTTTATGATGAGAAAACGTAGTCTTTGCAAGCTCAATTACATGACATGGCAATAAAATAAATTTTCATGTTACTTTAACTTAGTAGCTTATTTAGTAATTTGGATCTTTATTTTCTTAAATAACAAATTGACATTTATTATATTTTGCTTCAACAATAGACATTTGAAGTGTCTTCTCCCTACGCTATTCCCGCTTGCAAAATTTGAACACAATCTTAGGCAATATGTTCATGAAGCATTGGATGTTATTGTTTCATTGGCAGTTGTATCCACAACTAACAATAAAGTATATAATGAACCTGAGCCTTCATTGAATAATCCAACACATGCAAGACAAAAGAAGAAAAAGTTTGTAATCGTGTTGTTGATCTTGCTACTTCACATACAAAAGAGGGTATGAGCTCAAAAGTTAACCCAAAAGGAAAACACAATGGACTCTTAAATGAATTTTGTCATCAATTAAATCTATTTTGGTTCGAAATATAGACAAATGTAACTAATTTTACAAATGCTTGGCATTCTAAGAAACATTTTGTTTTTCTTATTTAATATGGATTATACTTATCCTATATCCATTCCAACCTTTGTATATGTATTTCCAATTTTACCAAATGGTTTATACCATTAACACCTTTTTTGGAAAAATATGCTAAAAACCATACGGTATGTTCAGTGCCGAATGGTTTTTTAAGTCTGTAAAACACCATCCAGGCTGCCTATACCAGATGGTCTGTACACATGATAATAATACAAAATCATGTAGTCCATTGGGTTCTAGATGCATTTGATAGTATAAAACACCATTCAGTCTTCAGTATACCAGATGGTTTGTACACATGTAAAAATCATATGCAAACTAATGGTCTAGTGGGTCTTGGATGAATTTGAGGGTTTATCAATTATTTTATCAGATGCGTACTAGATGATTGCAACTATTATTGATGACTCAAAATTGTAAGCAATCATCCAACCTATGTAATCTCAAATGGTTTATAAGTCTATAAAACATCATCCGGTATAACCGGATGGTCTATTCACTTGTGAGAATCATACACAACCTTATGATTTGTTGGACTTTATATGAATTTGAGGGTGCAAATACTATTTTATCACCTCAATGATAGATATTTACAATCACAATTGATGATTCAAAACTGCAATAGACCATCTAGACGTTGTGATGCCAAATGGTTGCTAAGTCTGCAAAACACCATTCGACATGCCCTATACCGAATGGTATATATACATATGAGAACCATACAGAATGATGTGGTTTATTGGGTTCCAAATATATTTGATAGTGTAACTAAAACTAGATCATCTGGGGATAAATTCTTGCAACTGTAATGATGTTTCAAAATTGCAAGCAATCATCCAATATGTTTAATGCCGGGTGGTTTCTAAGTCTATAAAACACTGTCCAGTCTTTTCGCTATATCAGATGGTCTGTACACTTATAAAAATCATATACAACCTTATGGTTTGATGGGCTTTAGATGAATGATGACTACAATTGCAACTCTAATTGATGACTCAAAATTGCAAGCAATCATTCAACCTGTATTTACCAAAAAAAACAACCTATGTAATGTCGCATGGTTTGTAAGTCTATAGTACAACATCTGGTCTTATGCATACTGAATGGTCTATGCATCTATTATTCTCATATACAACCATCTGGTTTGTTCCGTTTTAAAAGAATTTGAGTGTGTTAGATCACTTGCATAATAAATTATTGTAACTATAATTGATAACTCAAAATTGAAAGTAATCATTTGGCCTGTGCAATGCGGTTGGTTTCTAAGTCTAAAAAACACAATCTGGTATGTGTTTTGTCGGATGCTACCTAAATCATTTAAACACCATCTAGTATATTATATACTAGATGGTCTAAGTACCTATGAGAATCATATACAACTTTGTGGTCTATTGGTTTTAGACGTATTTGAGGGTGAAAATACTATGAGATCATATGGTTGATCGATGTTTGCTACAATCTAATAATTGAAATTTTCAAAAAGGTGATGTGCTCTGTTTAATTTTGGAGGGTGTCTAACTTTGTTAAACACCATCTGATATGTTCATTGCCAAATGTTATCTAAATCTGTTAAACACCATTCGATTTGTTTATTGTTGGGTGGTGTCTAAATTTGTTAATGGTCCAAATTTATTCATATATGAAGAAATTTGTAAAATAAATAAATAAATCCTTCACACTGATTGGATGAATAACAACTTCATGCTATGCTACCTAGGGATGGTAATGCGGCAGGTTTGAAGAGTGTTTTGCAAATTCTAATTATTTGATTAAAACATGTTAAAAAACACATAATCTATCAATTATCCTTCACATAAAATTCAAAATATTTTTTAACTCAACACATAATACATAAAGTTCATATGCTTTCCCACATAATGTGGGTCAGGAAGGTTGGGTATAGCCTAATACCATACTCTATCCATACCCATATGGGTTGTAGAATCAGATGAGAGCCAGAGGATGCATATAAGTGTAGAGCTATGCCCACTCTAAGAGCTCAAATTCCATCGTTCCCTTTGGATATGACAATGTAAAAATGAGTATCCGTACATAGTCATTAAAAAGGAAGGCCCAAGAATGTATTGTCATTCACTTAAAGAGGTAAAATCTCTTACTCAAATAGGGCGAACTTATTTAGTGGGTCAGAATCATCTACAAATGTGCTAGCATATGCATTTGGTTATGGAAGGGACAGGCATGGATAATTTGTATTGGGGGAGCTATGCTACCTGGATAGATTGTAACATGTGAAATAGGAAGGGTAGGTGATCAAAGCTTTGGCTCAACTTAGAAAAATATCATAGAGACAACAGAGGCATAAAACAATGAAAAGATATTCTGATCTTTCAATTTCACTCTCTTTCAGGTTTTCTATCATTCTTATATTTTGCTTATTTGGACTGATTCTTGTAGATTTTCTGTTGCCTTGTTCAATATTAGATCTGAGTCATAATCAATTCACCAAAACTATTAACATTCCAAGGTAAGCCCTTAAATCTGTTAAGAATCTGTCTTCTACTTAAGATCATATCCATGGAAACTTTTTGCTAAAGGAGTGTTCAATTTTTGCCTTTTACTCTCAACCATATAATTTGTAAAGTCAGCTTTTCTATTTTTTACTACCTTTCCCTTCATAATTTCTCTTATATATTGATGAAATTATACAATTAGCAGGTTTGGAGAAATTAATAATGGTATATTTGAGTTGGAACAAATATCCTTGATATTGGATTTTCTATATTTGTAAAATTTATTGTGGAAATGCATGTAGAGACACAATAACTAGAAATCCAAATGTTGAAAGCCTACTAATTAAACATCCAAGTTAGAAATACGTTCTCTATGATACAACTAAATAAGACCCCGACTTTGAATTGTAAACAGAACCTGGAATTTTTGCATAAAAATTAAAGAAGATTAGGATTTGTGGATTCATTTATTTCAGCTAGGTTTTCTGATATAACTCACTCGATCAAAATTGGATAGCAGAACTCAAGGCGGATGCATGTTTGCTTTGCCAATGGCTAGTACGCACCAGTATACTAACCAACTTCAATCAAATACTAATCATAGAGAGAGAGAGAGAGAGAGGCTTTTGTAGTAGAGAGGAGAACAAGAATGCTGGAAGCTCTTCTTGCTTATGAAACAGATCAAATTACAGAGAGGAGAACAAGAAAGCGGCAAGTTCTTGCCTATCTTTCCACATGAAAATTTTGCCAAATAACCATGGCCAAAGGATGAGAAGAGTTAGAGAGTAGGAAGTGGGGAAATAACATAGCAAAAGCTCACGAAATTTAAGGGAGGGGCAATTTTGTCAAAAAAGTTTAGATTTTTGTACGGATAACTTGTTTTGCAATTTATTTGAAAACATAACCAAAGTTGCCAATTTGCTAAACTTCTTTAATTTTTATGCAAAAATTCCAAAAGATATTGTTGACTGGTCAAAAACAAAAAAAGAAAGAAATTATTTATTTTCAATCTATATTTACATAATATTAAACTAAGCACTATGTATGCTAGAAAGATCAAAACTAAGCACTGTTAGTTGAAACATTGTGTATGCCGACGTAGAATGGGCCATCAACTTAAATAAACGAGTGATCATAGTTATTTTTTTAAACACACACAAAGCTACTTCATTAACAAGGAAAACAGGTTCTAAATACACATTCCCCTGGGTGGTGTCACCAGCCCCTTTATATACTTTATAAGCTAGCATATGTGGTACTTCATTACATTGCCTATTCTATTTACTTTATAAACACTGCATGCTTGAAAGATCATATTTTCTTCTTCCACTTCTTCAACTTCTTTTTCTATAATAAAATATGTTAATTTTCTATATAAAATGTATAATTTTTTTAAAAAATTATGAATAATTATTAAGAAAATATATATGTCTTTTACTTGGAAAAACAGAGCGCAAAACCAATGGACTTACACGGCAGCCTTTTCAGCCCTCCCACCAAAACTCTCAGGGGTAAGACCTGTCCCCCATCAACTTGTTCCCAAATTCGTTCTGTTCGGGATCGGGACTGAAGTCACTGGAGTCTCGAGTGCATACCACAGGCAGCCGAGTCCATTACAAGCAGAAAACATAAATTGTCTGGGCTCCCGAATTTACGTGTTCAGCTAACAGCTAAGAAGACTAAGAGCAAGAGTTTTGCAATACAGCACCAGACTAGCTATGGGCCTGCCTGTGGCAACTGGCAAAGTGAGTTCCTTCCGACAGCATCTCTTTCCGGACCCAGCAGCGTGTCTACCTAGTCGGGCCGTGGACATTTACAAATTGATATTCAGATTCTAAAAGTCAATAAGAAAACAGATGGCAAGGTGATATCATGAACATACAAGTAGGAGCTACAATACTCAACACAAATATGGAAGAGACAAAAGATACCCAGAACACCATAAACTTGTTTGTTTATTGTTCCCTTCACGACAGATTAACACCCCCCTCCTCTTCCTTTACAAATTACCAGAAATTACAACTTTACGGCAGCTCTTTGCTCCTTACCCGCGTACTTCTCATGAGGCCGTTGCAAGTGCCTTTTCTTTCACAATTGTTTTTTTTTTAATTCTATTTTTTTTTTCTTCTTCTTTCAGATGAAAATGATACCTATTAGTTTTCTTTATCCGACGATCACCCAACAGGAAGATGTTGTAGTTGTCAAATTATTTAATCATCACACTTTATCATCATGGAACCACCATCTTGTCTCCTTGGGAGATCTACCATTCCTACAGTTTTTCACGTAGCGATCATTATCTGCTGGGCGTTGCTGCAACCAAAACCAAAATCCATCACAAATCAATCTCGACTTAAAATACACTAAGCAATTGCAAATCCTAATGCAGTTCATTCAAACCTTCACGGTTGAGCTTGATAGCATCGAGAGAATGCTAATACAGATTGAACTTACAGTCATCGCTGGAGACCAAGAATCATACAGAATATCTGTTTCAAATAAAGGAGAAAGTGCAATTAATTAACCATACAAATTTCTGAAAAAGGGTAAGCCGTCAATATTAATGCTCAAAGTGGTGTGGGTTGTTTGTGTGCTGAGAGAGAGAGAGAGAGAGAGAGAGAGAGAGAGAGAGATTTTAAATAGCAACAATGGCTATCCTTGATCTGCAAATTGAAGAAAAAAAAAAAGAAAGATTCTTGAAGACAAGCAACGGACTAGAAAATGGTAGGTACTCAATCACTAAATCTTATGATGAAAATGATTCCAATGCTGAAACAAGTCGAGTGAACATACACAAATATATTCAGCCGAGGCAGAACAGTTAACAGTCATCCTCAATTGAGCAGTATTGACCAGAAAATTATATCCTCGCCCCATAATTGCAAGTTTCAACTAGATAAAACCTTGCTACATTGCAAGAGAACCTCATTCCAAACAACTTCAATTAAAAGTAAACTAAAACAAAAAAGAACCTAGTCAACCTTCAACAGCTAGACTCACTAAGAGTGAACAGACAGGGGAGAGGTATAGGATTGGTGCAAAGAAGCACTAGACTAGTTCTTACCTAAAAGGTCACCAATGAGATGAAGACACTTGAATTATCCACAAATGAAAGAGAACCCCTTTTATCTTTTTGATGGGGAGTGGGATAGGGAGAAAATTGTGCCAATATCGTGACGTTCACCCAGATTCACATTCATTATCACAATTTTTAGTCTATATGATACACTAGATTAGATTTTGAAACTTCTAATCATCATAGACAATGACGTATAAAGAAGTCTTCCCGTATAAACAGTGATCTTTGCAACACATTCCTTTTGTTACTTTTTTGTTTTGAGGGGGAAATTTTGAGTGTCTCATGGAAACTCCTTTGCAACTGTGTACTAACAATTATTCATCTCAGATTAACATTCCATTCAGAATGTTTTTTGTTCCATTTCCGAATACAGTGTTGCACTTATAATTTATCACAAATAAGGATGCAACTTGGGTCACTTGGATTGGATATAAAGCCAGCTGTAGCCAAGGCCCAACCACAAGAATCAAATCTCAGTCAAGGACTAGTCCAACTCAAAGATAAACCTGACTTTGTGAGCCCTAGAACAACCCAATCTAGGCTTTAACACAACTTCAGTAGGGTTCCTCAGGCCCAGTTGGGTTGATCTGGATCTAGTTGGACCGTAGTGGCTTGGCTGGTCTGATTTCAGGTTGCTGTCAGAATAACAAAGAGAGAAATACTACAGTGGCAGGTTTTCCCCTAAAATAATCAACTTAAAGTATATGAAGACATCAAAAAATTAAAAAGTTTGCACATATATACTGCTTTAGTGCTTCATGTACATAGATTTCGTACTACATATAGATTAGTACATTGGACTATTGACTTACCCCAATCCCAACCTACTCAGGTCAAAGCCCTCACCTTCTAGGCTCAACAGCAAACTATATTAGCCCTTAAACCCCGGTGGAACCCATGAAAAAATTCAAGTTGCACAATTGAACCTGTCCAAGTTACTACCCTACTCAATTCACAAATCTTATCATGACAAAACCTGATAATTTCCCAAGTTCACCAAAAGCAGAACATTATATTGAAATCTATCATTTCCATGAATACAATACATCCAAGTTTTTTATTTTCATTTTTTATCTTCATTTTTCTACAAGATTAATTATCCAGGAGTACCTCTCAATCAAATTAGATTCAACTTTTAGCAAATCTTCAGGTTATCTCTCAATAAAAGAAACTACATACTTATCTTGGTTGAATCAGCTGATAACTAATTCACTTTGATTCATCCACTTACCTGATTCAAGCATAAGAGAGGATCTCCTTAGGGATCAAAATTACAAGGGTAGTCCATTCTCCCAATGCCTTTATCTTAGCAACATCAAATCTTCTTTGAAGAATAATAAAAATACCATGAACTTCTGAGACTTTAGAGAAGGTCAGTGTTTTAAAAGTGCAAGGGCCACTGTTCATCAAAAAATTAAAAGAAAAAAAAATGAAAGGGTCATTTTACGCCTGAGGTGTGAGGTGGAAGGCAAGGCATGCGCCTTTCTGAAGCAAGGAAAAAATGCAAAAAATAGTAAAAAGTTCAAAAGAACCCCAAAAAAAATAAATAAATGACAAGAAATTCAAAAAAAATGCAAAATGTTAAATATAATATTAATTAACAAATATAAACTTAAATTTTAAAATAAATGTTTTGAAAAACCTATTTTCTCAAATTAAAATACATAAAGCATAACATGTAAAACATATTTAAATGAAAATTCAAATAGCCAATGTGATGTTAAACATTATGCATTCTTGATTATATGAGCCCCCTTTGTACCAAGCCTCTTGAGGCAAGCCCAAACAAATCCAGAATCCCTATAAAAAAGTTTTTATAACTTTAAGTGTCTTTTAAAAATATCTTTTATTAGGATAAATGAATGAGCAGCATTAGCAAATTCCAAAGAGAAACCATCTCAACATATGAAATGGTTCTAATGTTGACTGTATCAATTTTGATTTAATTAACAGTAACCAATTTAACTGATTATGACAGCATGAATACAGTTGAGGTTTATCTCCATTCCCTTCCACTTTATATGTGACACATTTTGATATTAAATTGTGAACCTTAAAAAGGACTGACAATCATAATGGGAATTGTGCTATTAATTCTTTGCAGGACCTTTTTCTTTTCTCGTTTACTTAAAACTTGGATATCTGCAGAATAATAAAAAAACACCAGTAATAACAACTTAACTGTACAATGGATAATGGGTATGCAACAAACTTCTGAAGCGCTGAGGAATAGGGCAACTAACAGCATATCACGGACAAACTCAAAGATGGAAAAAAAAAAAAAAAACAGTCGGCATCAGCACAATTATAAAAAATGACCCATTCAAAGCACAAATTGTCCCGTTACCATATAAAATATAAGCCAAATAATATTCAAGGAAGTCTGAAAAAAAAAAAAAAGATAGAAAGAAAAGTATATACTCATTATGTGTATCTTTGAGAATGAAGCAATAGACCAAGCACAAAACCAAAAACGAAGCTTCGAAGCATCAAAGATTTTAGAGAAGCCAGACTGAGTAAATAACAAGTCAGCATAAATATGATCGGATGTGGAAGCAAACAAAATCCCCAAAAGTTACCTAGACATATATGTCCGTTGCTATAAATGTGTGGATGCAGAGGAGCAGGATGGAGAAAAATAACCTATCCGACCAAAGAAAAAGTATAAAAATTAAGAAAATCACATAAAAAAATACCCACAAAAATATCAAAGTTGATCGATATCCACCTGCGGTGCTTCCATAGGGTAATGCTCGGGAAAATCAACTTGGAGCTGGTAAGTTTCGTTAGCATAAAGAGTTCCCGCGGCTCCATTAACTTCGATAACCCACCTTTGAATCAGCAAAAACAAGGATTTTAAGACTCAAAATCAAGGAAAGAGCGAAAAAACAAATCGACTAATCTAGGAATCATTGAACAAATAAAGCAAAATTAACAAAGTAAGAAATAGAGAGTACAATAACCCTAACCCTAACCTTTGGAGATTATCGGTGACTTTGTGTTTGAACCCTGAGGGAGGATTAGCCTGCCATTCAACGAGTTCCTTCTGGAGCCGGTTGCAAGCGATCTTGCTCAAAGCCTAATCAGGAATTCAACATAATTGTCAAAAAAAAAAAAATAAGATACATATGTGATGAAGAACACATAGATTCAGAAAACGAAAATTAAAGCGAGATCACGGCACGAGAAGAACATCGATAAGAGTAGAAGGCCGTAGAACCTTGCGAGAAGCGGCGGAGGAGCTGGTCATGCTTCTTCGACAAGGCGAAAATTGATGAGGGTTGACGAGAACAGAGAGAGAGAGAGAGAACCGTCCTCGCGTATTGCTTTTGTCCTCTTCAGTCTTCTTTTATTTTATGTCTGACAAACTAATTTACATAAATGCCCCTGATTATTTTCTAGATATTCTGGCACTGAATTACGTTGCTGCACCAATGGTCATAGGAGGCATTAATCAATGACTAAAACACTTTTATATTCTTGATAACGCAGTGGGATTTGGTGGATCCCGCATCTTTTTCTTGCCCCCTACTGACATTTACATAAATTGCATGCATCTACCCTTCTGTAATGTCAGGTTCCCTCAACTTTTGCTGCCCTGTGCTTTCATATTTCAACACCACCCATACATACTTCAACACCTACAAAGATTTGGGGCTGTTTGGCAATCTATTTTATATAAATCTTTTAATAATTTAGTAGATAAAAAAAAATATATTGAATTTTTGAAGTCTTATCTTTAAAGATTAAAACTGTTTAATTTATATTGCAGTCTATAGAATTATTAAAAATATTTAAAAGATTATTTTTGGTGCAAAAAGATTAAAAACTTTATTTAAAGCTTTTTCGAATTTTAACATTTTCAATATTTTCATAAGTTCGTGTTCGAGACTTTCAATCTATGCAAATAACCAAACAATAAATAACCATTTTTTTGGTCTTTTAAACTTCCGACTAACTAAAAGCTACACCAAAAATATACTGAGGTGGGCAAAAACTCTCTTTTTTCATGCACACATAAAGCCCAGCAGAGAAAGAATTATGGAACATGAGGATATATTTAAGTTGAGAGTGATGATTAACAATTAAAACTAAGACCTTAGTTATTCTAAAGATTAAATACCACTTAGCTACATCGGTTTCAAATTTTTCATTTAAATGGAGGGAAATTTTTTAAGCTAAACTATTGGAGTTATATCTTCACTCCTTTTATGATGAAATTTTTATTTTTTGGAAAAGTATGGGCAGGCCCAATACAGATTTCTAATTTCCACTGCAGAGCTATAAACATCTAAAATGTTAACAACCCACACTTTATGCACCAATGCCCGGCCTATGAATTGGCATCAATTCCAAGCTGACACCTACCCCAACAGTACTTTGGGTCTACAAATTCTGGCCATTGGCTGAACCATCATTCTCCCTTTATTTTTTTCGTGCAATTTACATCAAAAGAAATAGGAAAAAAACTTGTTCTATAAAGATGGTAAGATTAGTAACTGAAATATTTTAGCAAGAAAATATTTTAGGGACTATCTCCCATGTTCAATACTATGGGTATTACTAGTTGGGACCTGGGAGTTGTGCTATGCACAGCTGTTTTGTATTTCAGCTTTTTTGCAATTTTTAGTATTTTCTATATTTCCTTTTTTCTTGTGTTTTATTCTTCTTGTTTGTTGTATTCTTTGTAGTTCTTCTTTTATGTATTTTCCTCTTTTTTGTTGTATTTTTTGCAAGTTTCTCTTTTTTATTTTTAGTTTTTTGTCTTTTCCTATTCTTTTTTTTTTTTTTGTATTTTTTCCAAGTTCTTAACTTTTCTTTAATTTCAACTTTTGTTGAATTTTATCAATTTCCTGCAGTTTCTATTTTGTTTTTCCATATTCTATTAAATTTCCTATATTTTCACAATAATATCAATATTTTATAAATAAAATACCAAGTAAGATTTGGTACCAATAAATGAAGACTGAGTGGACAGGTTCTTTGGTTTGTTATAGCAAGATTTGGGATCAAACCCCGCTTCAACTAGGGTATGTAGGATGGGCTACCCCATGGTCTCATAAAATGATACAACGGCACTTTAGATTTTTGAAATGTTTAAATCGGCACACAATCATGGTAGTATTTTTAAGGGAATGGAGTGTCCCAATCTAAGGTAAGAAGGTAGCTCTCTAATATAAATGAAAGTAGGACCTAAGTATTACTGCCCCTTGGTATTACAGGGTAGCTTACACTAGAGATCTGATACGAGGTAGCTCTCTAATATAAATGAAAGTTGAAGGACCTAAGTATTATTGCCTCAGTACACTAATTTACTCTTTCTTTTGGGTATTGATAAAGATTTGATTCAATTTTTCTTATCAAAAGACACAATCTAGACACTAAAACATGAAGGGAAGTGATTCATACAAGAGAGGGCAATTATAACTTTTCTGTGTTTGGTAATTGGCTATAGGACAAGGGGTAAACCTCCCCAAACTCCTAGCTAAGTGAAGAGGGGACTCAATCCCAAGTCTCTACTCCAATCAGCTAGAGATTTTACCAGCAAGCTAGTTAGCACCTTTTAACTAGTGGAACAATAGGACAAATGGATTGGACATTAGAGGGGGCCATCAATGCAAAGGTGGGCCATTTCATTTTCATTACATTAAGGCCTATTCATTTTTTACTTGGTGAACGTGAAAAACAAACATGGGAAAAGCAGTCAATGAAAACCACATTAGAGGGGCCGTTTCATTTACTTGTGTTTATTTTTCGGGTAGGTAAATTATACAATAATTCTTTTATCCATAAAATGCATTGTTAGAATGAATAAAATTGTTTCAACACATCTTATCAAATTTTCCACTAAATGAAAAAGTTATTCACTGGGAGATGGGTATCACTTCCATGGGTCCTACATGAATGTGAAAAACAAACATGGAAAAGTGATCAATGGAAACTTCCTATTGACCAACTTTCTCCATTCAGAATCCAAAAAATGAAGAGAGCCAAAGGACTAGTTCAGTTTTACTAACCGAGTAATGCAAACCCACATTATGGGTCTATGGCTTCCATGTCCAAACCATTGGTAGTGAATGTGACTCAAGAAACAGGACCTTTCCCAATGCCTTCCTTGGCTCTGTCTCCTTTTGCTATCAACGACCAGACCTCTTCTAAGTCTTCTCTCTCAATACTCTTAACTCTTAGCGCACCTGTTACTGTTAGCCCAAGCTACTAAAACTTCTGAGCTGGAGCATTTTGTATTTAACGGTAAAACAGTTAGGCTTCCTAATGTTTTAGTCTTTGCATCTTTTAATTTCTTATAATTTAGTATCCAAAAATTATATATATTAGAGAGAGAAAATTGATTAAGAATTTTAGCTCCATTTCTACTGATACCGACTGAGGTGACAATGAGAATGAAGAGAGGTAAATAAAAATAAAATAAAATAAAAAAACTCGAAAATTTGATCTCTAGATTTGGGTGTATCATATGTTATTGTTGTGGCAAAATTTATGATGCATTCTAAGGAAATTAGTGCAACAAAATTCAAAGGTAAACAATCACTGACATGTTACATTTACATCTTTAACATGGTTAAAGTCTTTAATGTCAAGTAACTTTGTGAAACATAAAATACTCATTATAAAATGTGAAAAATGAATGTACCATATGACATCTTTAATGCGAAATATTATAAAAATTTCCGATATACAATCACTAATAACGTATAACGTAGGCTGTTGACAATAATGATTATTTTAGTGGATGAACCAGTTGGTTAGACCGTCCAACATGCTGTCTGCAAGCTTAGGTTTTCTTGAAATGTGAAAAGTGAATACCATTAAGCATTTTTTTTGGGGTGAAAATTAAGCATAGTTGGTGTGGCCCAAAAAATTATTCCAACTAATCTTGAACAGGTAGATTGAAATTCAATAGAAGATAAGACCCCAACCCAATGAAGGGGTATAAATCTGATCATCACATGAACAGCTCTAGTCACCACAAATCAAAATGTGGAAAATCCATAGCATCTCTCGTGCCATACATATACAGATGTTCAACATTGGTCCACTGGTCAAAATGTGTGGACAAAATTGATTAATTGATTTCAAACCATTTTGTTGAACCAGTGCATCACTGACCCGGACAGCTAACTTGGATCCCAGATTTTTTATGATTGAACCACCAAACCCACTGGCCACTACCCAACCAAGTACTTTGCCTATTGTCGGTCCGCAACCGGTTCGACGGCTTTTTAAACAAAGGTTAGTTAGAGCCTCCGGTTGACAATTACCACATGACAAGATGAGAAGAGGGCGAGGAATGATGATGGATCCAGCCAACCTAACTCATGGAAGAAACCATTTTGAGGGTGATCTAACTTCATTGCCACGTGGAGCATACTTATTGATGGTTGACAAAGATCTACTCAGCCAAGTGACATTGACTATTTGTCAGTAGGGGTGTCAATTAGATTGGATTTTCAGTCCAATGTGAGTCCGTTATAAATGTACCAGGTCGAATCCAATCCAATAAATATTTTGGATTATTTTGAGCCAGTCCAATTTAGTGTCTAGACTGTCCAATTTATTTTAATTTATATTGGTTTTAACCCAAATCTGATCCATTGATACATATATTCTTATCTTTTATCAATGAATCAAATATTATCACTATCCAATATAAATTCATTATGGATGGACCGGGTTCAATCCAATCCAATAAATGCTTTGGACCATTAAATCTTGGGTGGTCCAATTCAATGTCTTGTTGTTTCATCTAATCCATCCAAATTGACTTTAGTTTAGACAGGATCCAATCCAAAACCAGTCCATTGACACCCCTATTTGTCAATATTGTCACCCCACCCCATCCTCCAAACCCAACCCAAATAAACATTTTAATTTCATTTCATCTCTGAAGGACCCTTTAATTTGTCAGTTTGACCAAAACTGAATTGGCTGAGCTGAAAATTTTATTGCTTTGTCTTCCGATGAATGAATAAATATTTGAGTAGATCATGGTTTTTTGTTGCCTACCATCAATTTAAATGTTTTACTATTTTATTTACTAAAAGACAGAACAAGTCATTCAGTTTAGCAACTTCAACTATTATGAAGAATTGAAGACCCCAAGCCTTCATTTATTCACCAGTAATTTGTTGTCAAGGGCAGACGTAGACAATAAATCAGTTTGACAAAGGACTCCACGCCCGTGTTGACAGACTTGGGCCTGTAGCTTGGTTGAATGGGCCGATTGTTAACAATCCTGAGAATCTGGTGACAACAACATCAACGCTGGAGCTTCTTTTGCTACTGTTTCTTCCTTCAGTTTCTCTGCAGCAAAGTAGGCCAGCGGAAAATTCCTCCTGGTGGCCCAATCCATTTTCTTGTGGGACAAATTACAAACAGTTGCAATGCAAAATGTGGTAGGCAGAAAAGAATAAGGCCTAGGGGCTGGGGAGAGAACCTCTCTGCTTCATGCGTGATGTTAATTTGTCACGTCTCCACCAATTCCATCTTATCCGTCTTGATTCATTAAAAAAGAAAAAAGAAAAAGGAAAAAGAAAAATCGGGGGACCAACTTTCTGCCATTTGACTTGCTTATTCTCTTCATTCCTACGTATGCATTTTGAACCCAGCTGGTGAATATGTTCTCCATACGCAAGGAGGGTCCATATAGACTGATAAGCAAAGAGTCATAGTGCATTTTCTGTTTAGACAAGTGCTCGGTGGGAATTAGTTCCTTAGCTTTAGGGTCTCAACAGGTTCATTTCCAACCTGCAAACTTTATATTTTACACCACCTTAAATAGAAAAAAGAAGGAAACGGAGTACAGAATAGCAACAAAACAAAAAAGGTTTAGAAAAAACAAAGAAACAAATCTTAATTTTTTTTTTCAAAGATTTGATGTTAAGTATATAATATTGATATGTAACAATGGAATCCATATCTCAATTCCCAAATTAGAGAAATGAAATCTCATGAATTAAGTTCAATCAATTCTCCTTCTTAGTCGTTTTCTTCGTCTCAATTGCAAACCAGTTTAGTCTTAAGGAACCATTCAACCTAAAAGCTTAAATTATTAGATGAGGTCTCTAGATGCGTTTTTATTCTCTAACATGCTCCTTTATGTAAAAGTTGATCAGGCATAGACAAATATAAATCCATCTGTACCTTTATGTTGAAACTTAATTAATTATAATAGGGCGAGATAATGAGAATCAAACACTAGATCACTTGGTTCAAATAAACTTTGATGATCGATACATCTCAAATAACCATTTTAACCTAAAAACTTAAACCATTAAATGAGATCCCTGAATAATTTTTTATTCTCCAACACTTGTATTCTCTAACCAGGCAAGAGGGTGTGTATATGACTATTATGCACAAATGGAGAAGAGCATCAACGTTGTTGCTATTATCATAATTTATTCCTTAATTACTTTACAAATATTAGAATATGCGTGCCTCTTTTCTTCTAAAAATTTCAAAGCATAAGTGGCATCCAAGAGGGAGACGATGAGGAAGAGTTATTCGTTTTGGATTGCTTATACTTTTTCTTAGCTGTGATGCTTGGACCCATCTCATGTGGCAAACTTGAATTGATTGCATATGAGGGATGCAATGCAATTTCACGTATTAAAACTCACGTATTCCTGCTGCTTTATAGCCTGATGCTGATGCGCTTAACTCTCAAGTCAGCACCGAGCGGGATATCAAATCAGAATATATATGCTGCTGCGTGGGTTCAAATCTAACATGATGAAATGATTGAATAAAATTATGTATGTGTTTGGTATACTTCCGTACGCTTGTACTTGATTTATTTTCAAAATAAGAAAAGTATTTAATAAACTGCTTATAGACTACATTAGTGGAACAGTGAATAAATGCTCAACCATTGAAGTGAAGGTATAAATTAGGCTGACCCATCCAAAAACTAGCCATTGGGTGGGGGGTTACATAAATACCTTCCTAACAGCTATATAAGGGGTTATTTATGTATTCTACTTATGGAGGGGAGAAAAATGACATAAATACCCTCTAACACCTATATAACAACTAGTTTAGGGGGACTTTTTAGGTAAAGTTATAAATAACTTTACAATGATCAAAATACCCCTCCCAAACAACTAAAAAATAGCTAATTTTTAGGGTATTTTGGACAATTGAATTATGTTCAACTCCTATAAATAGCCTTATCCTCCACCAATCTCATCACACCAATTCAACAATTGTCTTAATCTCTTCTCTCTCTTTCTCTCTCTCTCTCTCTCTCTCTCTCTCATGCTCATACATTCTCTACAATCTGAGTAATTCTAATTGGCTGATTATCTGATTCTCCAATTATCAAGTTTCAACTTAATTGAAGTTTTAACAAGAAGAAAGCTTGCTCAACCAGCTCAAGTATCTCAATTTGGGAGGCTTGGATGTTGAAAGGCTTTAACCATTGAAATCAAGTTGGGATTCTGAACTGACAATCCAAGTAAGTTCAATTAAATTAATTTTTATCTTTTTAGAATTAAAAAAAAATGCCAGCTCTTCCCAAAACCGATTCCCCAACATGTTCACTGTTGATGATATTCAATCACATCATGTTAGTGTTAGTACTAATGCTATTGATATTGATGGAAGTGGAACTTTCACCCTTGGTACTAATGCTAGGAGAAAGAAAAAGATTGCCTCTAAGTTGAGTAGCCCGGTTTGGAAAATTTTTAAAGTAGAGAATATTAAGGGGAAGGGAAAAAGAGTAATTTGCCAAAAATGTATAAAAAACTTTAGCTTGTAGCAAGGGGGGTATGGGTCATTTGATCAGGCATTTGCTCACACATGAGAAGGAATAAGAAGAAGAAGAAGGGAGAGAAACAACACAAACACAAATTGGGAGGGGGAGTTTTGATACATTTAAATATTCACAAGAAAAAATGAGACAAGAATTAGCAAAGTATATTGTGCATGTAGAACAATCATTTATATTAGTTGAAGATACTAAACTTGAAAAATGGTTGTATAATTCTGTAAATCCACAATATAAAAAAGTTTCTAGGAATACTATTAGATTGGATGCTTTAAAAAACTTTAATCCATATAAACAAAATTTAATTTATTTTTTATCAAATCTTAATTCTAAAGTTGCAATTGCTTATGATATTTGGACATCTAAATTTAACATAAGTTATATTTGTGTTGCCGTTCATTTTATTGATGAAAATTGGCTTTTAAATAAAAGAATTTTAAGTTTTACTAGGCTTGAATGGAAACACAATGGCCCAATTATTGATGCAAGTATTTTAAATACTTTACATGCTTATGGAATAGAAAATAAATTATTTTCTATTATTTTCGATAATGCTAGCAATAATGATTCTGTAATAAATATTTTAAATTTTCAATTAAAACCATGTTTAAATGGTAAATTATTTCATAGTAGATGTGTATGTCACATCTTAAATTTATGTATTCAAGATGCCTTGAATATTATTTTTACTCATATTTCTAAAATTAGAAATTGTATTATATATATATATATATATATATATATATATATATATATATATATATATATATATATATATATATATATATTAAAAGTTCAGGAGCAAAAAAGCAAGAATTTAAATATTTATCTCAAAATTATGGTTTAAAATATAAACATTTTATATTAGATGTAAAACATAGGTGGAATTCTACTTATGCTATGTTAGAAAATTGTATTTCTCATAAACAAATTCTTACTAATTTTTATAATGCAAAAAATGTCTAATAAAAGTATATTTGAGGAAGACTAGAAATGAGGATTTGTATAAGAGATTTTTTTAAACATTTTTATGATGCAACTAATGAATTATCAGGTATTTATTATCCAACTAGTTGTAATTTACCTTATCAATTAATAGTAATTAGTGATAGTTTTATCAAAATATAGAAATAATCCACAATTTAAATGTATTGTTGAAATAATAGAAAATAAATTTAAAATAATATTGGGAGAACATTTCTCCCCTTTATTGTTTAGCTACAATATTAGACCCTAGGATTAGGAAAGATGGTTAAAATATTTTATTTTAAACATATTGTGAAAATATGAATATTGAAATTAGAAATAAAAAGGAAGAAATTAATAATTTGTTATTTGAAATGTACAGTTTATATGAATATGAAACAATAGGAAATATTCCTACAACTTGTACAACATCTTCTACTTCTGATCTTGAGCCCAGTAGTAGAAGAGAAAAGCTTTTTTATTTAATAAGTAGAAGGTAAAAATCTGTTACTTCTACAACAAGTTCATTTACTAAACTTAATTATTATTTACAAGCAAATTTTTCTAGTTTAGGTGAGGGAACAAATAATTTTGATATTATTAGCCTGGTGGAGTGAACATTCGAAAAATTATCCAGTTCTCACCGCCATGGCATGTGATCTACTAACCCCTCCGGTATCTATAGTTCCATCGAAGTCTTGTTTTAGTGCAGGTACCATGGTACTTGATGACAAGAGAAGTTGCATGAACAATAAAAGTATAGAGATGTGCATTTGCTTTAAGGATTGGCTAGATGCAGAAGATAGATTACAAGACAAAGGAGGGCATAATACAACACTGAATATTTCACTTGAAGCAGATGATGAAAGTCATGATTCATGAAATTGACTAGTTGTATAGAATTTTTATTTTTTTCAAATTATTGTAAATTTTTTTAATTTTATTTAATTTATTTGCTATTTTTCAATTTTTTAACAATGTAATTTTGTATTTTCAATTTGTAACTATATTGTATTTTTTATATTTTATTAATTTATTCCATTTTCATATTTCATTCATCCAAGTATCTAATGATTCAATCATTCTATTTGTAATTTGTATCATTCAAATTTAAATGAAATAAAATTCCTATTTTTCTTTCAATTTGTTATTCCATCATTCTTATTTGATTAAGTATTTTTTTCATTTGTGTTAGATAACTTAGATTTCTCATTTCTTAATTTTTCAAATACTTCCCAAAGTTCAAAGGAAAGTTAAATATTTTAGTTTTACACTTTTACTTAAAAGAGAAATCAAATTAAAAAAAAAAAGAAAAAAAAATCAATCTAGTCCAATTCGGCCTAGGCCCAAGGCCCACCCTGTGGCCTAGCCCGGCACAGCTTACAACTCGACCCACGGCATGGCACGAGCCTGCATGGGCTTGGGCCATGGGCCATGGGACATGCCGGGCCGACCCCCAAAATTTTCACCAGGAAGGGTAGTACGACCCTTTACATTGGAGGAAGTGTTAAAATAAAGTTTCACCCAATAATTGGTTTACACATAAATTAAAACCCACTTTTGTGAATACCAATGCGTATAGATAATATGATAGAAAAAATGTTGATTTGGCAATGACATGATGGCGTTTTAATAAATGCCTATCATGAAATGCCCACATAACAAAACACACACTATATAGACTATATGATGATGTGATTGGAATAATTTGAGTTTAGTACACCTCAAAATTCATAATGCCATAAATAAGTGTTAGTGGGAACTTTCCCAATTCACCGGAGGATGCTATTTATAGGGAGTGGGTGGGATAAATACATTTGTGGAATTAATTTCTCAATTCTGAGTTAAAAAGGCCTATTTTATTCAAGTCTAGCTCAGTCTTCAGTGTCAGGTACGTTGGCCCCTTTCGTTGTTCAGATAAAATTGGTGGGTTCAGCCCAGTCTCAAGAGAAACTGGTTGACATGTTGCACCAGTCCATATTCTAGAACTATGATATGAATTTAAGCCAATTTCAAATACATTATATTAATTCGACTGTTCTAAAATGCATCATATTTGTTGCAATCAACCTGTAAATAAGGATTCGTTGAGGCTATGTTTGGTTTGAAAGAAAAGATAGAAAAAGAAAGAAAAATTAAGATAAAAAATTAATTCAAGAATTATAAAGATTTCCCTATCTTTTCTTACATTTTTCCAAACCAAACATAACCTTAACGATTGATCTAGATGCCTCTACTCTCAGACTCATATCATCATTAGCTTTCTTCTTATTCTATTTTGCTCTTTCTGTAATTTTGTGGCACCCATTAATATAGACCAATGAATTGGAGTGAAGCTTATTTTATAATACAGCTTTTCGAGGATCATGGATGAAGTCATTAAAGCATTTGCATTAGGTGAGTGGGTGGGTAGGTTGGGTTGGGTCCCCCATACTGAGGTCGGTGGGGGTTCCTTATTCCTTTTAAACCTTTATAGATTATAGATAAATTTGTACATTTATAGATATATCATATTATAATAATTTAGCGTTTCTTTTTGTTGTTTTATGGCTTAATCTTTTTTAGAATTAAAAATTCAATAAAAAGAGAAGGTACCATAGGGAGTGAATCCCCATTTAGAGAATTACAGGCTAAGCAGCCAAGGAGCCACTCTATTGGATCTGTCATAGGGATGAAAACAGATGAGGTTGGATTCGAATGTCTGAATCCAATTCGATAATATAAATATCAGATTCGATTAGATCTTAGATCTTATATCTTATAAATATTGATTAGATCTTATATCAGATTCGATTAGATCTTATATCTTATAAATATTCGATTAGATCTTATATCTTAATAAGGATGCCAGATATTTAAATTTAGTTTGATTAGATTTAATTTTTAAAAATTTAATAATAATTCGTTAAAAGAAAAAAATATAAAATTTTATATAAAAAAAATACAAACATTTTCTCAACTATTTTAATCATATATATGTCTTTTTATAAAAAAATAAATAATATAAAAATTACAAAATACAATATAAACATATAAATAAATAAATAATACACACGCAGAGGATATCCGAATCGATCCAATCCAATTTTAATAAGATTCTATTATCTGATCTCATTCGATCCGAACCGAAAATCCCAAAGGGAATATTCGAATCCAACAAAATAAAATCAAATTTAAAAATCCATTTGCACCCCTAATCTGCCATATATGAAATTTGGGGCCTTATTGCCTGTTTAAGCCTTTAGGGGACAGATGAAAGCAGAGGCCCACTCAACATAAGAAGCTGGGCCAGCCTGTCTTTTCAATAATTTTAGTATTAAAATAATCTAGTTTAACAGACTATTCCATAATTTCCATTTGAAAGAAAAAAAAAAAAAAGAAAAAACAATTACATTTTGCTGAAACATGATTAACAAACAAATAGAACGATTGATACCTGACTTTATTTTTGAGTTTTATATTTATATCGGTGTGCTAGCTACGTATGGTGGGGGAGGTTGTTGAGGACAGACCCACTTGTAATAAATCAATAATAATTGAGAGTTGTTGGGGGGTACGCGTGCAATCAATCGTTGGGCAGAAGAAAGCTAAAGACCGACCTTGTCATGCTCATGCTTGCTGCCCAACCCACATGCAAATGCACAGGACTCAGGCCTTACCAGAAGATGTTAGGTCATGTCGTCGTAAGAGATTAGGTTTGCCGATTGGATGGAACAAGCTGGAATTCTCCCTATTTATAATGTTATTGTCATTCTCCATGTTGGAACGTAGCGAGTCTTTCCCATCCACACATTTTGCTGTGAAAAAGGAAAATACAAAGGAAATCCAATGCTACTTAACAAACAGCAGAAGAAGAGTAAACTTCAAGGTTACCGGTTTGAAGTTTGCAATGGAGAATAACTTTGAGCTTTGTCCTTAAAAAGTGCTAACTACTTACCGGTTTAAACCTTCCACTACTAATCAAGATCGATTAAACAGGAGGATCCTGATTCCTGAATGATAAAAGTTTAAGTAGTCTTGGTTCTTTGAAATCATGGACAGAGAAGCACGTCTCAAACCTCTCGTTTGTGTCAAAGAATGTGAAACCTACAAACATCTCTTTACTGGGAGATTTTGATTTGAGGGTAAGGGCGCCTAAATGTGATAAAAAAATTGGGCCCAGGTTGGACCACCACATGGACTAGTGGGAAGACAACAAATGGCCGAGTTGAAGACCACCATGTAGTCAAGGGCCCCAGTGAGATGAGACACGTGGCAAATGCTGGCCGAACTCCGATCAACCGTCAAGGTTGGTGTAACCGCCTCCCAATCTACTTGTCCCACCTTCGGCGGACTACGTTACTTGCATTTCGGTCCTAATGGTTCGATCGGGTGGAGACCACTCCATGGCATGGCACCTATATAAGGACACACCACCCAAGGTGAGATATCTTATGGGCACTCTTACTACCAGAACCCTCTTGGCTCATTTGCTCTTTTAAACTCTTAAGCCTGTACCGCTAAGCTCAGCTTAGTCGAATAGGGATCCACCTCAAAGCCTCTGACTATATACGTAGAATTCAGATCAATATCTAACAGTATTGGCCAATGGATCCCCAAGGAGGTGGGAGTTAATGCCTGAACTCACATTTGAAAAGGGCCAGTGGGGCTTTTAATATTTATTATTTAATCATGCACCGACAGGGTCATCAGTATTGCTTCTAAAGAGTAAAGATAGATCCACGTTTGGAACTTACGTAGACCGTGACTTCTAAAGAATGTAAAAAGGGTACGCCAAGGGTTCCGCAATCTGCACCATTCCAATCAAGTTTAGTAAGAAGTGGAGACTGGAGAACGGTTACGAAGAGAGACTATCAAAGATTGCCAGAGTTTCCCTTGTTGGGATCTCAATGAGTGCAACAACCTGAGTAATTCAAAGTCTGAGTATGACGATCTATTTAAGTTGGGTGAGGTACTGAGGTGACTGGAGTCTGGGTCTGACGTTTCATGGATATGTCTGGGAAAACTGCTTAGGTCCATCATCCATGTCTGGGACTCGACCTTATTTAATCTTCCAGTGTAATATTATGGGTTTCAACTTACTAAAAAATTACGTCAAGTAAAGGCTTCGAGAGTTGTTCTAACAAAATGAAATGGCGGAAAAAGAATGTAAAAAGCCTCTAAAAAGGTTTGAACCATGGGATCTGTTTTTGTGTTTTAGATTTTTTTTTTGAAAGCCTTTTTCTGTGTGGTGATTAATTCCACGGATTTCTAAACTACAAGGATAAAACCGACTTTGCTTGGCACCTCACAGATGAGAAAACTCCTTTTTAGGAAAAAATCCACTTGCGATTGGTTCCAAGTCATTCAAATGTTGTACAATTCAACTCAGTGATGGAAGGAAAATGTTTTCCTCCTCTTGAGTATTTACAACATTTATTCTCAAATTTTGTGTAACAAAAAAAACTTTACTCATAGCATTCTCGGCATCCTCCCCATGTTTTGGAACGACCAGGTCAGCCACAAACACTGATCTATCAGAAACATATGTGTATACATCTGCTATGATATTGTGGTTGCTCTTTGGTTGGGTAACCAGTTTCAGGGATCAAGTTCCAGGCATCAGGCCTCTGGATAAAGGATGTTGTGTGGAAGAACCTTGTAAGGGTTTAAAATCCCATTAGGGTCCAGTAACTTCTTGATCGAAGCCATTACTTGCACCTACAAAAAGACCAGATATGGTTCAGACTAAGACATCTCTCTGGAGCACTAAACATTCTTTCTGAAATATGCCTGACAAGTGAAAAAAAGAAACAGAATGGCCTTGTATATATGTGCACGAATTTTGTTCCAGTGAGAGGTCCCTCACATGTGAGGCTTTTACCTGATATGAGTCACATCTGTCACCAAACCAATGACTAAAAATCCACTTCGTTTGAAGGGCACATGGGAAATTTTATTTAATCACAAACCGTTAGTATTGATAATACCAAAAAACACCATTAATCTCTTATGTGCACAGGCCTGGGCACAACCGTTATTTCTTCACAAAAAATGGTTAAACTTACGGCACAAGGATCTGTAGTACAAGTACTTACAGTTTGGGGTGACTTGCTGTAATGAATTTCATTAGCTTTCATCAGTCCTAGGCCATGCTCTGCACTGATGCTTCCACGGTGTTTAGATGTCCATTCATAGACAAAGGGCTCAATTTTTGCTAAAACCTACATTTTTCAATATAAAATTAAGGAGCTCAGGAGAAGATATTCAAGGGCACAGAAGATTCTTTCAAAATGTAGGAGAAGGAAATTACAGAATCATCATAATTAGGTCTTGAGATATTCAGGTGCAAGTTACCATCTCCAAGGTGGCCATATCCTAATACTTTTTCTGACTGACCTGCAATTTCCAAAATCTGACTGAAAATGTAATGCGATTTTGTTCTGTTTTCTGACAGCTATTTCCATGATAATAAAGCTACCATGTTAAGCTATACTTTAGAAGGAAAACATTGTATCCACATTTAAAAACTTTCATTAATTAGGAAATGATGATGATATATTCCTAACAACAATAGCTGTAAAACTATATGCACAATATTGTAGGTACGACTATCAATTACCAAGTCGTAATCGCATTTCCTCAACAATACTGTACATCTTTTCGATGGGCAATGATAAATCATACTTGTAGACAGCCCCTGCTTTCACCAATGCTTCTGATAAACCCTGTGACCATATAGAAGAGTCTTGTTTAGGAATTTGTTTCAAGATCATAACAAACATAATCCTATGCTTTGCTCATCCTCCCAAAATTAGACTATATCAATTATACCATGTCATAAAAGGCGAATTTCATATTGTCATATGCAATACCAAGAAGACATTAATTTCTATGACATGGCAACCGTTAGAGAGTGTATGCCCTTAGCTCCAATCAGAATGGTGTACCTTATGACATTTAATATAAATGAATAAACTACATATTTGATTCATGTTATTATGGTGTGTTTCTGTGTAATACCCTTAAACTGGACACTTATGAGACTCGTGTTAATTTAGAATCTTCATAGCCATTGGATAGATCTGGGGAGATTTATCCTGCCAAGGCTGAAACTGATGTGCCACCAAGTTGGTTGGAGTAGTTTGTCTCAGCTGCCAGGGTGAGACCTGAGGTACATGCAGTGCGGGTTTTCTTGAAACCCTGAACCGGACCAGAATTCCAGTATTGCCCTGGACCTTGGAGATAGATGGGCAAAACTGGAATGTTACACTTGACCCCTAGACTCGATTATGATACTGCACTAGGTGTTGGATTGGACTGCCTTTGATATGCCAATCAGTGAGATCCTTAGAGGGAGTCAAAACCTAGGTATGTTGGGACAGTCCGAGAATTTATCTGAGTGGGTGATCATAGTGACAGGATCAGCCCCTTTGTCGGACAAAGTGAATGATCGAGGATGCACTCTCTCTGATGGAAACCAAAGCTGCTAGCAACCGATTTCAACCGTTGAAATTTGTTTTGCAAAATATATATATATATATATATATATATATATATTATGGTTTCAAATTGTTTGCAAAATGTTTTAATTCCCGGGATCCATGTGAGTAGAGAGTGCGGCACTGTTCCTTGCAGCCAAGGGAGAGGTCCTCTCTTGTTGGGTAGTGTTTGATCATTATGGGCTGAGAGGTTAAGTGTAAAACCATTAAGGGTAATACCTGATGGGCTAATCTTGCATATACCCACAGTCCTTGGGTTTTTATAAGGTGGCTTGACCTAGGGACCATTTAGTGTAAATGTTGGGCCCATTAAGAGCCCATGGTGATGGACTCAGGGGTTCACTGTTTCCTATAGTGAATTCGGCCAGGCCCTGTAACAGAGGCTGGCTGAGCCCATGTGGCTGATGCGTAGATCAATGTTTGGGTCCCATGCCATACAAGGATACCCAACTGGGCAGTAGTTTGGAGGATAAGTGAGCACATGGACTTAATGGGCCTAAAGCCCAATTGGAACTGGTTTAATATGATTAATTAAAGAGTGGCGGTTCTGGGATTTAAATCAGCAGATAGGATAAGGGATTGTCCCTATCCACTCAGAGAGTCCAAATCCAAATAGAGATTTGGATCAGGAAACTCCTAATCAGATTAGGAGGGCTAATCTTTATCTACAGATAAGATAAGGGATTGTCCTTATCTCTTTAAGAGAGTCCAGATCCAAATACAAGAATTGGATTAAGAAACTCCTAATGGGATTAGGAGAACATCTCTTTAAGGCTATAAATAGAGGAGAAGGGTGAACCCCAGTTGACCCAATCAGATTACTGATACAAGAGAAAAGACAACTGTAGTTGGACTGGTGCCATTTTCTGCTCTTGCCTTCTCCTGTTGCTGCCGCCATTGCCAGTTCGATCTCCACCTGTAGGAGCGATCAAGAAAGGTTCTTGATATCAGTTTTTCAAAAACTGATATGATGTCGTGCTCACTCGCCCTCCATCGGATTCTTGGTGAAGAATCAGGTTCTTGCTGAAGAACCACCCTACTGATTCTGCTCCACCCTATGTTGTGTCATCTTCAGTGGGAGCAGTCTTTGGTGATCTCCTTGGGCGTGAACACCTTCATTGAGAGTTACCACTACTCTATATCAAGTATATCCCTCTCCTACCTTTTGGTTTCAGATCTGGTCTGGTTTAGGGTTCAAGATTGACCATTGAAAATGTAGTTTTCCAAAATAGGGAATGTGATTCCCACATGGGAAAGAGATAATTTTTTTTTTAAATTTCGCCCAACCTACCTGCAGGGTTCGGCCATCCATATGATGGATCTCTCATCCCTTCAGTGCAACATTCAATGTTTGTGAATTCTTCTAGTTGTTTGGATGCTTGATTGCATACACATGTGTTTGACACCACAAATATAAACAAGAAAGTATTAAGTGGTTTGGATAATATAATAAGTGTAATAATACTTGAATTCAGATCATAATATCACATAAGCATTGAATTTGCTATTTAGCTACCTAGTGCTAGTCCAAGTTATCTAGGATCCTGGGGAGTGTGGACTGGATGTGGACCTAAGCTTTGGTATTTTAGCATGAAGTGACCAGTCTTTGGCTTTCCATGCTTTTTATCTGATTGAATTTAGGATAAAGTTTAATGAATGCATTTAACATTGAATTTAGGGCAAGATTAAATTTCTAATTATAAAAAGTAATGGGTGCACCTTATATGAGATAACAGAAAGACATGTTTGAGCTATACAACAATATAATATATAAGATACAATTAAATTTAAATCTTATATATATATATATATATATATATATATATCAAAATTTATAAGACAAATTAATACATTTTTTGTTTTGGAAAATTAAAAAAGATGTTTTGTCCTCCCTGATCAAATGTTAATATATTAGAAACTTCAAAATCTTGTCAAATCAACCAAGGTAAACTAAAGGGGAATAATAATGATCATATCATCCCCATCCTATTATTTAATAAATAAACCCTCATCATACTGCTAAGTATCCTAAAAAATTTATGCAGATTTCTTTACCAAAGACTATTCTCACTATCTCCTTAATTAGTTCATTCAGTTTCAAGATGCATTTTCATGTCCTTTGATTTGACTAGAACAATATTCTTTCATGGCTTTAATACAATATAAGGTATGCGAATGGTGAAATTAGAAAACACAAACAAAGTGTAACGATTTGATCAGTGGGCGGGTCCTAATAGCAATGCAGATCTCCAATAGTACCAAAATAATTTTAAGTTCTTGAGAAAATCTAAGGAATTTATAAGAGAACCTCCCGGATACGCCAAAACGAGGATGCTTGGTTTATGTCTTGTGCAACAACACCATCAGCTATCAAACCACCTTCCATGGACCTAAGTAGGAATGCCTCAAGCTTCTCTCTAGAACAATCAATATAAACAGAAGCATTTCAGCAATCAGAATTTCTCATGAAACATCCATTCTTTTTTGTGATTTATCAATTGAATGCATGTTCTAATAATAGTTCAACTAAAAAATTTATCTTTGTCAACTATAACTGCTCAAGGGAAATAACAATTAGATAAAACATTTAGATAGGTTAATTACCATCTACATAAAATTGCTCAATACAGATGCCACATGATAAGAGTACAAAACTACACTAGTGATATGAAAAATTCAAACCCATAAATGGAGTTCTATCCATGAAGTCATGTTTACTGAGAGATCAATTTATTGATAAAATGAAGAAATTTAAAAGGTTATTGGTACAGGGGCCTTGTATCATCATCATCATCATCATCTAAGCTTTGTCCCATTCATATGGGTCAGCTACATGAATCCTGTTTTGCTATTCCATTCTATTCAGTGTCATGCCCATTGTTAACTATGGACCTAATATCTAAATAGAAACTAAACCCAATTCTTCAAAATTTCCTCTTCCATATTGCTGACCTCCTTTTATTGGCTTCTCTGGGTTCACTTGGGTTTCATATCTGTTGGTGAGGGCATGAAAGGTATTTTTTGCCTGTGCTAGTATTTTCCTTCACCATGTTTCATATAAATTGGACAGTTCTGAACTTGCACATAGTATTATAGAACTGACAAAACTAAATTAGATGCAACACAAGAGGAAATTCATAGCACATAAAAGAATAGATATAAACCTGTTGAAGGAGATCTATTGTTCTGTTATTTGCTTTTGGCATAGGATAGAACCGAGATGAAAGAGCATTACTTACTTTACTCCATCTATTTAAAATAAGAAGGGATCCCTAAGCAACTTGGAATTTCATTCAAGATAATCAAACCAAAGATGATGTGGACCAAAGCTTTAACTACAAAGTATTTATAATATAGGATATACCAATACATAAATCAATTTAGTTCTATGGGTTAAATGTCAAACTGGTAGAGGTCATACTTATCATATGACTCGTCAGTGCCTTGTGTCTCAATAAGAACATAAAATTCATAGATTGATGGAGGTAATGGATTGCGAACACCTTCTAAGTGAGTCAAAACCTGTTATATACAATACAAAAGATGTTTGAAAGAATAGTGAGGATGAAACAAACACTAACAGCATTCTTTTTCTTCTTTGGACCAGTAACAAGATCAGGAATTGTATCAAGATGAAAAGAAGCAATACATCATCCCCCAAACTGGGAGAGCACACTATAAGTAAAAGAAGCAACATAAATCATATCAACACATCTCGGAACTTCTAATAGTATCAAGTTCTTGAAACTATTCAAATGTTCCTCATATCTTGGAGTCTTGGTCATATATTAGTAAAACAAATAATAATTTAATTGCATACAATCACCCAAGTATGAAATCCAACTTCAATAAAATTATAAAATGGAAATAACACTTGTATGGAAAAATCATGTGAGTAAATCCTAGTAGATTCTAGGTCAAAGTAGAGAAGAAGAAAGAAGAAAGAAAAGAGAAAGAAGAAGAATATTCGGCCAGACTAGAAGAGAGAATGTAAAATCACTCCTAGCCGGCCCACTTGAATTTATTCAAAAAACTTAGAATTACAAGAAAGACTATTTTGTTCCTCATAGAAGATGGGACACATAACTTAAACTCAAACACAATAAACCTTTCTCTTTCAAGAAGATAAACCAGAATGACCAAAATACCCCTGACTCGAGCATTCTAACACTCCCCCTCAAACTGGAGAGTATATATCATATAGTCCTAGCTTGTTACAAATGTAATCCATTCTTCCCCGAGACAATCCCTTTGTGAAGAGATCTGCCCACTGGTTTCTTGAGCTCACATGAGATGTAGTTATTACCCCACTTATCACTTTCTCTCTCACAAAGTGACAATCCACCTCAATATGTTTAGTTCTTTCATGGAAGATGGGATTGGATGAGATGTGAACAACAGCTTGGTTATCACAGTATAGTTTCATGGGTTTATCAATTGAGAATCCCATCTCCTATAGTAAGTTCTTCAGCCATACTAGTCCACATGTGGTATGGGCCATAGCCCTGTACTCTGCTTCTACACTACTTCTTGCCACCACTGTTTGCTTCTTGCTCTTCCAAGTTACAAGATTGCCACCTAGGAAGGTACAATACCCTGTGGTTGATCTCCTATCTGATATAGAACCAGCCCAGTCAGCATCTGTGTACCCTACTATCTCAAGAGTTCCTCCATTTTGGTATAACAAACCACGACCTGGAGCACCCTTTAGGTACCTAACAATTCTCAGAACAGCTTCCCAGTGAGGAACACGGGGATGTTGCATAAACTGACTCACCACACTCACAGGAAATGATATATTTGGTCGGTAATGGTTAGGTAGTTCAACTTTCCCACCAACCTTTTGTATCTTCCAGGATCATCAAACTTTTCACCTGCATCCACACAACTTGGCATTGAGTTCCATAGGGGTCTCTGCTGGTTTAGCACCTAACAACCTTGTTTCTTCAAGTAGATCAAGAACATATTTTCTCTGACAGGCCTAGGAAATACTTCAGCTTCCCCAGATCTTTCGTATTGAAGTGGTCCTGTAAGAATTTCTTCAGCCTGTCAATTCCATTGTTGTCACTTCCAGTTATGACAATATCATCCACATACACGACTAGCAAGATTTTCCCATCTTTTGAGTTATAGCTGAACACAAAATGATCAACCTGACACTGCTTCATCCCAAAGGCCTTCACCACTTCACTGAACCTGCCAAACCATGCACGTGGAGATTGTTTCAGTCCATAGATTGCCTTTTTGAGCCTACACACCTTACCAGCCTCCCCTTGAGCAACAAACCCTGGTGGTTGCTCCATATACACCTCCTCAACAAGATCACCATGTAGGAAGGCATTTTTTATGTCAAGTTGTACGAGAGGCCAATCATACATAGCAGCTAATGAAATCAACACCCGAACTGAACCAATTTTAGCCACAGGAGAGAATGTCTCCATATAGTCCACACCATATAACTGAGAATAGCCCTTGGCCACTAACCTTCAATCGTTCCACACTGCCATCAGGAAGATACTTCACTGTATAGACCCATTTACACCCAACAGTGTGCTTACCAGGAGGAAGAGTCGTTAGTTCCCATGTGTGATTATGTTGTAGAGCAGAGAGTTCTTCTTCCATGGCTTACCGCCACCCTGGGGAGGTAAGGGCTTCCTGTACAGTCTTGGGAATGGGAACAAATGAGAGTAATGATATAAACTTGCAATGAGAAGCAGAAAGGTGAGTAGTGGAAACATAGTCTGAAATGGAATGAGAAGTACAAGTACGTTTACCTTTCCGCAAAGCAATAGAGAGATCAAGATCTGAGGGAGAAGGAGCAGTAGTAGGATTTGTTGACAGGTACTGAAGTGGTGGAGGGGCCGAAGCACTTCTGCGGGTATACACTTGAGTAATTGGCAGCCTCTCAGTAGTAACAGGCATATGATGTGCATCTGTAGTAGAAATGGGGGCTACGGGAAGAGTGTCCGCAACTGGTACAGGAAGAGGAACCACAGAGGGAGAAGAAGAGACCCCGACATCTGAGAAAAATGGAATTGATTCAAAGAAGGTGACATCAGAGCACACAAACGATTTATGAGATTTTGGGTTATAACACTTATACCCTTTCTGAATCCTCAAGTCGCCAAGAAAGATACACTTCGTAGCTCGAGCATCTAGCTTGTCTACTCCAGGCCCCAAGTGTTGAAGAAAACAAACACAACCAAAGACTCTTGGGGTGAGAGGAAATTGAGACAAAGTGGGAAACAACATGGAGAAAGGGGATTGACTTCCAAGGATTGACATGGGCATCCGATTTATCAGAAAACAGGATGTAAGAACAACATCACTCCAAAAATGCTTTGGGACATTCATATTGATCATCAAGGACCGAGCAGTTTCAAGATGTCTATTTTTCCGTTCAGCTACACCGTTTTGTTGCGGGGTGTAGGCACAAGAAGTTTGATGAATTATCCCTTGATGTTCTAGGTATTGCTGAAATGGTGAGGAGTTGTATTCTTTGGCATTATTGGAGTGAAGTATTTTCATATGAACACCAAATTGAGTGCATATTTCAGAATGAAATTTTTGAAAAATAGAGAACAATTCACTATGATCTTTCATAAGATAGATCCATGTCATCCTTGAAAACTCATCAACAAAGATTACAAAATACTTATACCCATTATATGGTACTACTTTAATTGGACCCCATACATCAGAATGAACTAAAGCAAAAGGACTTGAGACACGACTATCAATTCTTGGACTAAATGAGACTCGATGATGTTTTCCAACTGACATGACTCGCAATCTAATGATGAAAGATGACTCAAGGAAGGAACCCAACAGCTTCAAACCCTTGAGAGAGGGATGACCGAGTCTACAGTGCCATTAGGGAGGAGTAAGAGACGACTGAAAAGCCACTGGGGGGCCACCACCATCAAGGAAATACAAACCACCTGCTTCATGCCCTCCACCAATCTTCCTCCCCGTCTTGAGATCCTGAAACACACAAGAAGAAGGATAGAAGGTTATAGAACAATTAGGGGACTTGGTTAATCTGCTAATAGACATAAGGTTAAAAGGGAACTTAGGGACATATAAAACAGATGCTAAAGAGAAGGAGGAGAGATCAACATCACCAACACCACAGATAGGAGATGTAGAACCATTAGCAAGTGTAGCTATTTGAGATGTGGAGGAGCGAGAAAGGGAAGAAAATACATCAAGAGTCCCAGACATATGGTCCGAGGCTCTGGAGTCAATGATCCAGGGTGAGCCTTTGGAAGCTAAGTAAGCCATACCTGAATGGGCAAGTGTAGCGGTGTTCTGCTGAGATGTTTGAAGGAACTGCTCATATACTGCAAGTGGTACACTCACCATTTCCTGCCCAGAAGCACAAGCAGATGTGGAGGGGGTTGGGTCAGTTTGCTGGCTTTCAGTAATTGTGCTACTACTCTTAGATGTAGCATGGTGAGCCCAAGTGTTGGGTGGACCACGCAAATAATAGCAGAAATTAACTGTATGCCCCTCTAAGCCATAATGTGTACACTTTCTCTGAGCATTATTCCTTCCTTTTCCACAGCCTCCAGTCCGGCCACCAGCCCGGTTAAACATGTGTCCACCACGACTGCTTGGAGGTCCACTGCTGCCACCACCACTTCTACTTCCACGACCACTCCCTTTAGTCACTACCAAACCAGATCTATCACATCATAGGTAGCTTTTCCATTGATATTTAGTAAAGAAATACATAGAATTAGCTACAAAAGTGTAGAGAGACTGGGCCGAATGGGCCCTAGCCCATTAGTGTCTTTCTTATTAGTTCTAGTTGAAAAACAGTCCTAGAAGTAGGGACTATGCTAGAAAACCAGAAAAAACTAACAAGAGAAGATTAGAGAAGATTAGAGAAGAAGAGAGAGAGAGAGAACAATGACAAGAAGGGTTAGAGGATGGGGAGTTCGAACTTAATCCTCCCTCTAACACTCTAATACCTTTTATTTAAGTTAATCTTTGATAAATTACAGAGAAGCTCTTGAGTGGGCAGAAAAATACAAAAAACAGAACACTACAGAGTATGGGCCCAGAATAAGGCCCATAACAGAGAGAAACATAACATAACATGAAGTGACAGTCTATGGACCATTCGGCCCATCTCCTCTACACTCCCCCTCAAGCTGAGCATAGATGTCAATCATGCCCAGCTTGCCAGTGTCATGATGAAGCCTTGCCTCGGAAATGCCCTTGGTGAGAAAGTCTGCCAATTGTCCTTCAGAAGTAATGAATGGAAGACACACTTCTCCAGAGGAGACTCTTTCTTGAATAAAGTGTCTATCAACTTCAATATGTTTGGTTCGATCATGTTGTACCGGGTTGTGAGCAATGTTAATGGCAGCCTAATTATCACAGTACAACATCATGGGTTTGTCATGATCAATCCCAAGTTCTTCCATTAAGGACCTTAGCCACAACAATTCCGAGACTCCATGTGCCATGGCTCTATACTCTGCTTCTGCGGAGGATTGGGCTACAACAGATTGTTTCTTACTCCTCCAAGAGACAACATTACCATCCACCAGGCTGCAATATCCTGAAGTAGATCTTCTATCATCAATACTTCCAGCCCAATCAGCATCAGTATAGGCTTCAAGTTTCAGATGACCATGCTTGGTAAATAGGATTCCTTTCCCTGGAGAGCCTTTCAGATAGCACAAAATCCGTTCTGCTGCTACCATATGAGTATCTCTAGGAGCATGCATGAATTGGCTAATGCAACTGACAGCATACGCAATATCTGGTCTAGTCATGCACAGGCACAGAAGCTTCCCAAGAAGTCTCTGAAAAACCCCATTGTCTTCCAACAAAGTTCCATTTGAAGCTGAAAGTTTGTGACTCATATCAATGGGAGTTGCAACTGGTCTTGCACCCAGTTTTCCAGTTTCAGACAACAAATCAAGAACATATTTCCTTTGGGAAATAAGAATCCCATCCTTGGATCTGGCAACTTCTATGCCAAGGAAGTATCTTAACTCCCCCAGATCCTTAATCTCAAATTCTGTATGGAGGAAATACTTAAGAGCCAGAATGCTTGAGGCATCATCACCAGTCACTATAATGTCATCAACATACACAATGAGATACACTGCTAGAGATCTACTTTTCTTCACAAACAGAGTATGATCTGACTGTGTCTGAACATAGCCGAATTTAACAAGTGCAGCTCTAAATCTCTCAAACCAGGCTCTAGGAGATTGTTTAAGACCATAAAGAGATTTCTTCAATTTACATACCTTTCCTTGCATATCTTTCCCATGCATCCCTGGAGGAAGACACATGTAGACCTCCTCATGTAAGTCACCATTCAGAAATGCATTCTTTACATCTAACTGATAGAGAGGCCAATCAAAGTGAACTGCCAGAGATAAAAAAACCCTCACAGATGTCATCTTGGCAATAGGGGCAAAAGTCTCCAGGTAGTCAATCCCATATGTCTGTGTGTAGCCTTTTGCAATAAGTCTGGCCTTGTACCTCTCAATAGTTCCATCAGCCCTGTATTTAATGGTAAAAACCCACTTGCACCCAATTGGATCCTTCCCTTCGGGCAAATCCACCACCTCCCAAGTACCATTTGCATGTAAAGCATCCATTTCGGTCTCCATGGCATCTCTCCATTCTGGAATCCCAAGAGCTTCTGAGGCAGACCTAGGAATGGGGTTAGAAGCAACAGAAGAGAGATAGGCAAAGTATGAAGGAGAAAGTAGGTCATAAGAAAGGTGTTTGGAAATGCAGTGTGCAGTACACTTCCGCTTCCCTTTCCTAACAGCAATGGGGACATCAAGGTCTGGGAAGGATGATTCCAAAGGAGCTGAAGCAGTACCTGTTATCTCATCTGTGATTGGGAATGTATGAGCCTCATCTGTTGTAAAGGAAACTACTTGCTCATTCCTGGATCTCTGCCTTTGATACACTTTGGGATTATGGATAGGACGAGGGGGTAAAGAAATTGGGGCACTAGGACAAGAGGTATGAAGTGATTGATCCTCCTTTGACTCATTTGGTGAGGATATAGGTTTGTCAAGAGACTCAACTGGGACAGGAAGAGGAAGGGCAAAAACTTGTGACAGACTCTCCCCCTGTGGACAATGTCCTTCCTGAGAGGAACCATAATGTTGTTAGTTGTTTATGTATTCAGGTTTAGTACCATAAGGGTACTGTTGTAATTTCTCCTTTGTTTACATTGTTCGACTGTACTAGTATAAATAATAATAGATCATTCTTTCGCCCCCTAAGTTCAGAAGGGGCTTTCAGTCCTCTCGGCTCTCCTCTCCTCTCTCCCTCGCTTCTCTTTTCTTGTCTCTTCACTTGCTCTTGCTCTTGCTCAACATGGTATCAGAGCAAGTCGTCCAGGCCTGAAGGGTGGTGTCAAGCAAACCTATTGTTCAATGTCGAGCATATAGTCTTTTCATCTCCCAGGGCTGTATCCATCGAACTGCTAATCAGTTGTATTCAGTTCGACCCAGAAGTTATAGAGACTTTTCATCTTCCAGCCCATAAGTGGTATTCATTGTCTATTCTGAAGGGATAGGAAATCCATCATATGGACGCCCAAGATTGCGGAATAAAGGGGGCGAATTTCAAAAAATTTTCTTTCCCTTCAACTGGGAATCAAATTCCCTATTTAGAAAATCATATTTTCAAAGATCATTCTTGAACCATAAACTGAACCAGATCTGAACCAAAAGAAGGAGAGAGAGATAATACCTGATACAGAGAAATAATATCTCTCAATGGAGGTGTTCACGCCCAAGGTAGAAACCAAAATCTGCTCCCACTGAAGATGGCGCAGTGCAAGGTGGAGCAGAATCAGCAGTGTCCTTCCTAAGAACTTGATTCTTCACAAGAATCACCTGGACGGCTAGTGAATACAACTCCTACCAATCTTTTCTCCAAAAGATTGGAATCAAGATCCAATCTTGATTTCTCCCAAGCAATGGAGATCGAACTGCTATAGGCGGCTGCAGGAAGGAGGCGGCTAGAGAGAATTCGCAGGGTGTAGAATTCTCTCCTCTGTGATCTCAACTCTGAAGACAAGACTGTTGCTGGTAATTGTGTGTCTAAAGGCTGCCGCCCCCTCTTCCTTTTATAGACTTAAAGGGATCAGCTCCTAATCCCATTAGGAGTTGCTAACCCAAATCATATCTGGATTAGAAGTCCCTTTAAGATAAGGGATAAACCTTATCTTATCTGCAGATTAGATCAGCCAGTTCCTAAAGGCTTCCGCTAACCATTGCATTTGCTCACTCAGGTATAAAGGCTTCCGCTAACCATGCATCCACCTCAGGTAATCACAAAACCCCTTGGATCATAGACTCAGGTGCTTCTGATCACATGACCAACCTTTCCACTTTGTTTGTTGAAAGAATGGTAGGATCCATCTAATGGACGCCAAGAAAGGTGTGGAATGGGGGCGAATTTCAAAAAAAATTCCTACCTTCTTCCAATTGGGAATCATATTCCCTAAATTTAGAATACATTATTCAAGGATCCTACTTGAACCATAAACAAACCAGATCTGAACCAAAAGGAAACAGGAAGAATTATACTTGATCCGGAGAAATAATATCTCCCAAAGTTGGAGTTCACGCCCAAAGAAGTAACCAAGATCCGCTCCTGCTGAAGATGACACAGCTGTGGATGGAACGAAACCAGCAGGGTGCGTCCTACACACTGGATTCTTCACAAGAACCCTCTGGAAAACTTGAACACCGAATCCTAGTGTCTTTCTTGCAAGACTATTGTCAAGAATTGCTTTCTTGACTTCCTGTTGCTACAAAGATCCAATCTTCCAACAGGTAGTGGTGGCGGCTGAAGGAGGAGAAGTCCAGGGACGAAGAGGGCAGAATTGTCTCTTCTCTCTGGAGTCTGTGAGAGATCAAATCTCAGATTGCAGGATGTGTTTCTTGCTTACTCAAACCCCCTAATTCGAAATCTGATATTTCTGCTAGGGTTTTCTCCTCTTTCTTCTTGATTAAGAAACCTCCCAATATTTTGGGAGTTATCCCAATCCAAATCAGTATTTGGATAGAGGTTAATCTTAATCCTATATGCAGATTAAGTTAGTTAACTCATGATCTTATCAGGAGGTTACCAGATTCAAATCTAATTTGAATTTGGTCTCTTAGAGTGGATAAGGTCAAAGACCCAATCCTTTTACTAACACTAATCTTAGATTCGCCCGTGATCATATCAGCCCAATTCGAAATGGGATTTTGGCCCATTAAGTGTTCAGTGTTTAACTAGTTTCCAACCTGTTGCCCAGTTGGGCTTCTTTGTATGGCGTGGGACCCAAGCATTGATCTACACACCAGCCACATGGGTTCGGCCCAGCCTTTATTACAAGGCCCAACCAAATTCACTAAAAGACTCAGTGACCCCCTTGAGCCCATCACATGGACCCTATGGGCCCAACACTTACATTAAGTGGTCCCTGGGCCAAGCCATTTTGTAAAAACCTAGGGACTGTGGGCAGGTGCAAGATTAGCCCATCAAGTATTATCCTAAATGGTCTTACACTTAACCTCCCAGCCCTTAATGATCAAGCACTGCCCGACAAGAGAAGACCTCTCTCTCGGTTGCAAGGAATAGTACCGCACTCTCTACTCACATGGATCCCGGGAATTAAAACCTTTTGCAAATCTTTTGAAACCGTACATATACATTTATATATATCTTATTTTGCAAAACAAAATTCCAACGATTGAAATCAACTGCCGGCAGTTTGGTTTCCATCAGAGAGAGTGCATTACCGATCATTACCATTGTCCGACAAAGGGGCTGATCCTGTCACTATGACCACTCACTCAGATGAATTCTCAGACTGCCCCAACATGTCCAGGTTTTGACCCCCACTAAGGATCTCACTGATTGACACATCAAAGACAGCCCGATCCGACACTTAGTGATGTGTCATAATCGAGTCTAGGGGTCAGGTGTAACTTTCCAGTTTTGCCCATCTGTCTCCACGGTCTAGGGCAATACTGGAAATCTGGTCCGGTTCAAGGGTTCAAGCAATCCCATATTGCATGTGCCTTGGGTCTTACCCTGATGGCTGAAACAAGCCATCACAACACTTGGTGGCACACCAGTATCAGCCTTGGCAGGATAAATCTTCCCAGACTTATCCAATGGCTGTGAACATTTAAAACTAACACAAGTTTCTATAAATGTCCAGTTTTAGGGTCTTACACAGAATTATACCAAACAACATGTATCAAACATGCACTTTAATTTATTTCCATTAAATAACAAAAGTACATCAAATCCAATTGAAGCTAAGGGCATACAAGATTGTCTAACATTTGTTTCATATGATTTACTTCCTGGCCGTGACAAAATCATCTTAGCTGATGGTTCTCTTGCCCCTATTTCTGGCAAGGTAACTATCAAGGCTACATACTCCTTACTCTTATCTTCCACTCACATGTTCCCACAAGATTTTGGGGTGATGCTGTACTTACTGCTACCTATCTCATAAACCGTATGCCATCCAGGGTTTTAGGGTTTAAATCCCCCTTCTGTCTTCTTCATCCAGACAAGGATCTTTTCCCAATTCCTCTTGGTGTGTTTGGCTATACCTGATATGTTCACATTCCAAGTGTGCAGAGACATAAGTTTGAACCGAAAGCCCACAAATGCATCTTCCTTGGTTACTCCCCCACACAAAAGGGTTATTGTTGTTTTGATCCAAAGACTGGCACCCGACATGTCTCTATGGATGTTACATTTGATGAACTTTCTCCTTTTTATGGTTCCTCTCAGGAAGGACATTGTCCACAGGGGGAGAGTCTGTCACAAGTTTTTGCTTTTCCTCTTCCTATCCTAGTTGAGTCTCTTGACAAACTTGTATCCTCACCAAATGAATCAAAGGAGGATCAATCACTCCATACCTCTTGTCCTAGTGCCCCTATTTCTTTACCTCCTCGTCCTATCCATAATCCCAAAGTGTATCAAAGGCAGAGATCCAGGAATGAGCAAGTAGTTTCCTTTACAACAGATGAGACTCATACATTCCCAATCACAGATGAGATAACAGGTACTGCTTCAGCTCCTTTAGAATCATCCTTCCCAGAACTTGATGTCCCAATTGCTGTTAGGAAAGGGAAGCGGAAGTGTACTGCACACTGCATTTCCAACCACCTTTCTTATGACCTCCTTTCTCCTTCATACTTTGCCTGTCTCTCTTCTGTTGCTTCTAACCCCATTCCAAGGTCTGTCTCAGAAGCTCTTGGGATTCCAGAATGGAGAGATGCCATGGAGACCGAAATGGATGCTTTACATGCAAATGGTACTTGGGAGGTGGTGGATTTTCCTGAAGGTAAGGATCCAGTTGGGTGCAAGTGGGTTTTTACCATTAAATACAGGGTTGATGGAACTATTGAGAGGTACAAGGCCAGACTTATTGCAAAAGGCTACACACAGACATATGGGATTGACTACCTGGAGACTTTTTCCCCTGTTGCCAAGATGACATTTGTGAGGGTTCTTTTATCTCTGGCAGTTCACTTTGATTGGCCTCTCTATCAGTTAGATGTTACATGAGGAGGTCTACATGTGTCTTCCTCCAGGGATGTATGGGAAAGATATGCAAGGAAAGGTATGTAAATTGAAGAAATCTCTTTATGGTCTCAAACAATCTCCTAGAGCCTGGTTTGAGAGATTTAGAGCTGCACTTGTTAAATTCAGCTATGTTCAGACACAGTCAGATCATACTCTGTTTGTGAAGAAAAGTAGATCTCTAGCAGTGTATCTCATTGTGTATGTTGATGACATTATAGTGACTGGTGATGATGCCTCAAGCATTTTGGCTCTTAAGTCTTTCCTCAGTACAGAATTTGAGATTAAGGATCTGGGGGAGTTAAGATACTTCCTTGGCATAGAAGTTGCCAGATCCAAGGATGGGATTCTTATTTCCCAAAGGAAATATGTTCTTGATTTGTTGTCTAAAACTGGAAAACTGGGTGCAAGACCAGCTGCAACTCCCATTGATATGAGTCACAAACTTTCAGCTTCGGATGGAACTTTGTTGGAAGACAAAGGGGTTTTTCAGAGACTTCTTGGGAAGCTTCTGTACCTGTGCATGACTAGACCAGATATTGCGTATGCTGTCAGTTGCATTAGCCAGTTCATGCATGCTCCTAGAGATACTCATATTGTGTTTCGAATGCTTTAACAGTCCTCCCAAATACCAAAAATAACTCAGCAAAGATCTTGAGAAAACAACTTACAATATCTCTGGTTTGAACTTCAAACTAGGCCAAACTCTTTGCTCTTTGAGCTAGCTTCGAAAATCCTTTTCTCTGATTTCAAATCAGGCTGAAAAACTTGCTCTAATTCCTCCTGGTCACCGAACCCTTCTCCAAGTGTATAGAAAACTTGAGCACCCTCTAATGACCTCCAAGAACCAGGCGAATGACTGTAAACATTCAGCCCTAGAACCTCCTCATGCAGTTGGCTGAACTAGAACCACATGAGGGACACGCCAAGTAACGACCCGCTCTGATACCAAGTTGAAAAACAGTCCTAGAAGTAGGGACTGTGCTAGAAAACCAGAAAAAACTAACAAGAGAAGATTAGAGAAGATTAGAGAAGAAGAGAGAGAGAGAGAGAACTGCGGCAAGAAGGGTTAGAGGATGAGGAGTTCGAACTTAATCCTCCCTCTAACACTCTAATACCTTTTATTTAAGTTAATCTTTGATAAATTACAGAGAAGCCCTTGAGTGGGTAGAAAAATACAAAAAATAGAACACTACAGAGTATGAGCCCAGAATAAGGACCATAACAAAGAGAAACATAACATAACATGAAGTGACAGTCTATGGGCCATTCGGCCCATCTCCTCTATAGTTCTTTCATGTTATGTTTTCTTATTGGGTCTTTTCTTTATAGGCCTTTAGCTCTTATTTATGTTTTATAAGTTTAGTGCTTATGTGGACGCCTACTTAAGGGCCTCCTTGTAATTTATGTAACTTAAGTAAGTTTAATAAAAGATTTGAGTAGGAGAAAGAGGAGATATTCGAACTCCTCCTTCTTTCTTTCTCCTTTCTTCTCCAATCTTCCTCCTTGTTGTCTCCTTCTCTGATTTCTTTCGCTTTATTCTGAAATATTCTACTGATTTTATTGGTTTGAATTGCTGATTATTCAGAGATCTTGTTTGCCTAGTTGGTAGAGGGTTTGGAGAGTTAGAAGTTGGTCGAAGATTACCAAGAAAGTGGGACTGCAAATTTTTTCCCAAAATCCTAGCCGACTAGAGAATTTTCAGTTATAAGTTGAAGAGGCTGTTTGGGTGTGGCGCTCAAGGCTTGGAGGCTTCCTTTTTATCTCCAAACGTGGGCGGCTGTAGTTGGAAGTGGTTTGGATAGCTCTGGTTTGAGTGGCTACCTCTTCTTTCTTTCTCCCCGGAGGTCAAGTATGGTGAAACCCTAGTTTGGGGGCTTTTGAGTGCTTGACTAACCTTAGTTAGGTCTATAGAGGTTAAAAACATTATTTTTTTATTTTTGTTTGATTGATGGAGCAATTTGGAAGCGAGGTGAAGCAAATCCCAGTGTCGGGGATTAGTCCCGTAGATTCCTTTTTGATAGGAATGACTACAATTAAACTTGACGGAACAAATTACCTTGTGTGGGCACAATCTATTAAGATCCATGTTTGTAATAGAGGTAAACTAGGGTTTCTAATGGGTAGTAAGGTGATGCCGAATGAGTCTGACCCTACATATGAGAAATGGATGCAGGATAAATACACAGTTATTGGGTGGTTGGTAAATTCTATGCAGCCCCATATAAGTCAGCACTATCTGTGGATGACTTCAGCCAAGGAGATTTGGGATAGTGTGACAGAAACATACTCTTAGAAATTAAATGTTGCAAGGGCCTACAAACTAAAGAGTGATGTGAAGAATTTAGGACGGGGGGAGAATAGTGTGGTTGTCTATTATTCGATGTTGAAGTCACTATGGCAGGAGTTGGATGTTATGGAAGCATTTGAATGGGAAAGCACCAAAGATGCCAAAACTTTTAGGAAATTTGTGGAAAGAAATAGGGTGTTTGAGTTCCTTACAGGACTCAATCCTGAATTTGATATTACAAGGCAGAATATCTTGGCCAAGGATGATTTGTCACTTGCACAGGCATACTCTATGGTGAGCAATGAAGAGAGTGGTGACAGGTACAACTATAGAACCCACCTCCTCCATAACATTTTGCACATGCTGGAATAAAACCAAAGGGGCTGAATGAGAAAAAGGAAGTGATATGTGAATACTGCAAGAAGCCGAAACATACTAAGGATTCTTGTTGGAAGCTTCATCTAGATCTTCTTCCTGAGAGGTTTCGGAACAACAACAGCTCTAAGAAGGGTGGCTAGTCTGGAAAACCCAAGAATGCAAATGTTGCCATAGTATCTGAATGTGAAGAAATCTACTGTGGAACAGCTGGCAGCAATGAAGGCAGAAATTTGAGAGATTGGGAAGTTGATAAATCACTTGGAGTCTACTGTTGGATCTTCCTCCCCAGGCCCCCCTCTAGATCCGCTTTTGACCATTCAGGTATTTGTGCTTCTATAAATCATGCTACAGTCTCATGTAATCATAGAATTCCTTGGATCATAGTTTCCGGTGCATCAGACCATATGACTAGCCTACTCAACCTTTTTTGTTCATACCAGCTCCTCTCAGGTAGTGAGAAGATTTCTCTTGCCAATGGGTCTCTCGCTCCCATCTTTGGCAAATGGAATATTAAAGCCCCTGATTCACTTGTATTATCGTCTATCCTTCATGTTCCCAAACTTGGCACTAACCTTTTATTTGTTAGTAGTTTAACCAAATCAATGAACTGCAACATAACCTTCTTTCCTACTTTATGTGTTTTTCAGGACCTGAAGTCTCATAGGACGATTGGGAGTGGCCATGAGGCGAATGGGATATACTTGTTGAATGTCTCTGATCAAAGTCCTGGATATACTTGTGGAGTTTCTTTGGAGTCTATTTTATCAGAGCCAGTTAATAGAGTCATGGTATGTCATTTCAAATTTGGTCATTTGTCTTTTTCAGCTTTGAGTCATTTGTTTCCAGAAATGTTTAAGGGAATATCCCTACCGAGTCTTCATTGTGAGTCATGTGAACTTGCTAAACATTGTAGACAATCTTTTTGTGTGAGTAATAAAATATCTGTTTCTCCTTTCCATATTGTGTACTCTTATGTGTGGGGGCCATATCATTTACCTACTATAGGGGGCTACAAATATTTCATCTTTTCATTGATGATTTCTCTCATTACACATGGATTTACCTTCTGAAATCCCGAGATGAAGTACCAAATATTGTACAAAAGTTTCATGAACTTATACTTACCCAGTTTAACACTCGAATCAAAATATTCTGATATGATAATGCAAAGGAATATTTTGAGAAGAGTCTCTCCTCCTACTTTGATACCTTTGGATTTATTCATCAGAGTTCCTGCTCCTACACTCCTCAACAAAATGGAGTGGCAAAAAGAAAAAATAGACATGTGGTTGAGGTTGCGAGGAGCCTTCTTTTTGCTTCCCATGTTCCTGTTAAATTTTAGGGTGATGCTGTTCTTACAGCTACATACTTGATAAACTGAATGCCTTCTCGGGTTCTGGGGTTTAAAACTCCCTTTAGCTTGCATTTTCCAAATGAGGATCTATTTTCTCTTCCTCTCAGGTGTTTGGGTGCACTTGCTATGTCCATGTTCACAATCATCAAAGACATAAGTTTGAGCCTAAAGCACACAAGTATGCCTTTTTGGGATATGCCTCCACACAGAAGGGGTACTACTGTTTTGATCTAATTCATGGCACTCGCTTTGTTTCTAGAGATGTCACATTTGCAGAGTCAGTCCCTTTCTTTGGTACTTCTCTTGAGGGGGTCTTCCTCTTCCAATTCCCATTGAATCTTACATAGAGTCTCCTCCAGTTGAGTCATCTATCCCTGCTCCACCTCCTCCTCCTACTCATCCCCCTTCTTTTCTTTCCCATCCTATTATCCAAAGGTGGTACCAGAGACAAAGACTTAGAGACATGAAAGTTGTATCCATGCCTTCAGATGTGCCTCTTGCTCCTCCCATCACTATTGAGATAACAGGTCATCCCTCTTCTACCACTTCGGATACCTTCCTTGACCTTGATCTCCCTATTTCCCTTCGCAAAGGCAAATGGAAATGCACAACTCATTGTATTTCCAAACACCTGTCCTACAATCTCCTTTCCCCTTCCAACTATTCATTTCTTGCCTCTGTTTCAACACATGTAACTCCCCAGTCTGTCCCAGATGCCTTATCCAAACCAAAATGGAGAGACGCCATGATGACTGAACTAGATGCTTTGCATAAGAACAATACCTGGGAAATTGGATTTACCTGAGGGAAAGGAACCGGTTGGCTGTAAGTAGGTGTTCACTATTAAGTATCATTCCGATGGTACTGTTGAGAGATATAAGGCCCGTTTGGTTGCTAAAGAATATACTCAAATGTATGGTATTGACTACTTAGAAACTTTTGCCCCAGTATCCAAGATGACTTCAGTTCAAGTTTTGCTATCTTTAGCTACTGCTTTTGACTGGCCTCTTCATAAGTTTGATGTAAAGAATGCCTTTTTGAATGGGGACCTAAATGAAGAGGTCTATATGTCTTTACCTCCAGGGGTGTATGGGAAGGAGATGCAAGGAAAGTTTTGTAAACTGAAGAAGTCTCTTTATGGCCTTAAACAGCCTCCTAGAGCCTGGTTTGATAGATTTCGGGCTGCTCTTGTTGCTTTTGGGTACACACAGACTCAGTTGGATCATACTTTATTTATTAAGAGGAGAGATTCCTTAGTGACCCTCTTGATTGTTTATGTTGATGATATTGTGGTTATAGGAAATGATACTTAGGAAGTTTTTCACCTCAAGAGTTTTCTTAACACTGAGTTTGCAATTAAAGACTTGGGAGAACTCAGATGTTTCTTGGGAATTGAAGTTGCCAGATCTAAGGATGACGTTTTCATTTCTCAACGGAAGTATGTTCTTGATCTCCTTGTAGAGACTGGGAAACTGGGGGCTCGACCTGCTTCTACTCCTATTGACCTAAATCATAAGTTGTCAACGACAGAAGGTGAACTGTTGCCTGATAAGGGGGTGTTCTAGAGACTAGTTGGGAAGTTACTTTACCTTTGCATGACTCGACCAGATATTTCATATGCAGTTAGTGTAATCAACCAGTTTATGCATTCTCCCAGAGATACACATTTAGAAGCTGCTGAGAGAGTTCTATGCTATCTAAAAGGGACTCCAGGGAAAGGTATCTTGTTTGCTAAGCATGGACACATGAAGCTGGAAGCATACACTGATGCTGACAGGGCTGGATGTATTGATGATAGGAGGTCTGCTTCAGGTTACTGTGCTATGGTAGCAGGGAACATTGTATCATGGAAGAGTAAGAAGCAGTCTGTAGTGGCAAGATCTTCAGTTGAAGCGGAATACAGGGTAATGGCACGTGGAGTTTCTGAATTTTTGTGGTTGAGATCACTTTTAGATGAATTGGGTATAAACTGTGAGAATCCAATGATGTTATATTGTGACAACCAAGCTGCTATCAACATTGCACACAATCCTGTTCAACATGACAGAACTAAGCACATTGAGGTTACCAGGAATTTTATACGAGAGAGAGTTGCCTCAGGAGAAGTCTATCTACCATTTGTTGCTTCTGAAGAACAATTGGCTGATGTTTTGACAAAAGGTGTTCCTAAAGGAAAGCTGGTTCATTATATGAGCAAGTTGGGCATGATAGATATTTATGCTCAGCTTGAGGGGGAGTGTACAGAGACTGGCCAAATGGGCCCTAGCCCATTAGTGTCTTTCTTATTAGTTCTTTCGTGTTATGTTTTCTTATTGGGCCTTTTCTTTATGGGCCTTTAGCTCTTATTTATGTTTTATAAGTTTAGAGCTGTTGTGGATGCCTACTTAAGGGCCTCCTTGTAATTTATGTAACTTAAGTAAGTTTAATAAAAGACTAGAGTAGGAGAAAGAGGAGATATTCAAACTCCTCGTTTCTTTCTCCTTTCTTCTCCAATCCTCCTCCTTCTTGCTGTCTCCTTCTTCTTCTCTGATTTCTTTTGCTTTATTCTGAAATATTCTACTGATTTTATTGGTTTGAATCACATCTAGAAGATTCCCTACAGAGAACATCCATACGGAGACAGCCAGTACAGCAGCACTGCAGCACTGTACTCCATCTCCAAGAGAAGTGATCAAATTAAGTTTTGATTCTCTTCCCAATCAAAAACAGAGAGAGAGAGAGAGAGACAGAGAGAGTAGAAGTTTTATGATTGCTCAAAATATTGAGGGATCTCATATTAAATTATTCTGCTATTCAACCAGAAAATAGCACTATTATTAGAAGGCAAAATTTCACACATAACCAGTCAAAGCTCTGGATTCTTTGTGCAAATCAATTTTGTCTAGAATCCAATAAGTGGGATTTGTCATATCCATCAAAAAATAAGTGGGGTCTGTTAGAATGACCAGAGGGATGAAGCAAATTTCTGTTGTTTTTGTCATGGATATTCTGAAGGAAAATCCTTTCAAATGATGTTCTTACATTTAGAGACTGGACCACATATTACTTCAATTTATCAATACAAAAAATAAATAGTGTTTTCAAGCCACAGTCAAACCACTCAGTTGGACTGGTTGATCCATCACCCAGCCAAAATTCTGGGTCTGTCTCACCACTGAAATGCTTTCCTGCAAACTGTTGACTTGGTCATCGATCTAGTGACCTGGCCAGTTGACCCACCAACCATTTGACCCAGTCAGCAGGTCACAGTTTAGATATTAATTTTCTTTTTTCTGTTTTTCTCGTTTTATCCATTTCCATCATTAATAGAAATAGTTTTTATTTATCACAACTATTTTTGTTTAATATGTGAATATATGATATTAGTGATATGCACAAATTTTTCTATAATATGAAATCAAAGGTTGACCCATTTGACCCAGATGGCTGAACCACTGACCCACCTCCTAGACAGAAAAGCAATTCCATTTCCAGGTCCAGAGGTCGGTTTTAAAACATTACAAAAATGTAGATAACTTCTTTGTGTACCAATGAAAATATGGTTACAAGTTATGAGATAGAATCAAGAAATAGTTATGATTCACCAGAGGACATCAAGAAGAAATCAGGAATAGCTATTTCTACTTTGGGGAATAAGTGTGTTGTTTTGTGATCTTACCAATTCCATAGATTGGCTATCCAAAAATTCAAATGCGGAAAGAATTTCTCCAAGTTTTCTCTTTGCTTCCTGTAGAAGTTTCTGGATGCAAAGAAGCAGAGATTTATTATATACTAATGCACAAAATATGCATGTATTCTGTGTAGCATAGAAGTGTATACTTAATGCAAGAAATAAGCATGTGTGAAAAATTCTTCACGGACCAGTCAAGATATATTTTTTATTTTTTCAAACATGGAAGAAAGCAAAGCAATAGAGACTGTAACATGTGTATACTAATACATGAAATATGCATGTGATATACATAAATGTGCCAGTGTCATACACATTTTCAAATTGTAGATCATTTGTTTTTCATTTGCCCTGTAACAACTCTTGTTTGGGAGTTCTTTTAGTTGTTTGGTCTCTCTCGGGTTCCCCTGCATCAATTAGACAGGTCTTATGGTATTGACCTTTGATAATTGCAGTTCTAGAGGTGCTATTTTGTGGATTATGATTCCCTGGCCCATCATTTGGAGCATATGGAAATAAATAAACAGGCATGATGTTTCAAGCATTTGCAGATGCTACTAGCTTTCTTATTGTTAACCGTTGACTTATTAGGGTGGTTCAGCCATTCCATTATGTTTTAATGTTATGTGCATGGACTTTTATGTCCCATCTTTAGCCATGTGTCCCATATTAAATTAAAGGCACAATTGTTATTGTACTCCATTTAAGTAATCTATAAATAGCAGCTGACTGGGACAAGAGAAGTGATCTAACCCATTCAGCCCTCAATTCTTCCAATCTCTCCCTCTTTTTTCTTCACCCTTCTTTCTCTCTTTTCCTTCCTTTTCCCTACTGGTTTTGCAGGTTTCTACTTATGTTCCGGATATGATATCATGGTATGATAGAACTAGAGAATACTAGAAGGTTGTGATCTGATCTAATAAAGGGCTGCAATCTCTCTTATTCCTTTTTTCTCTTTATTTTCTGTTTCTTAACCTGAGAAAGCAGACAGGTAAGGGGTGATTGTACCTTCTTTCTCTTTCAGTTACTTGTTATCGCAATGGGTGACAGACGTGGTGGTTGTGTACTAGTGTAAACTACACCCTCCATTGGGTAGTTACCAAGAGGGCAGTGAGTTGTTAGTGTTGGGCTGCAGTGGAGTGGTGATCAGTTTTCTGCATATCTTTTATGCTGTGTGAGTTGAACAGCACTAGATAATTGAAGGTGAAGTCTTTGTGGTGCGGTGGAGTGTTTAGAAAGCCTTATCAGGTTGTGCGATTTATTTGTGCAACAAGGATGCTAATTGTATAAGGCATTGAAGAATAACATCATAGGAGCCTTGGGAAACAGTGGTATTGATCAAAAGTCAAGTGTAGTGGTGCCCTCTGATTATTTCAATGTGCAGATGACCTCCACTAAGTTAAATTATGAGAATTATGTGCCTTGGGCCAAGTCAGTGTAGGTGTTTTGAAAGCCAAAGGCAAATTGAAGTATGCAAAGGATGACAAGCCTTTGGCAGAATCAATTGGGTATAGTGATTGGGAACAGGAAATTCCCAAATCATGACATGGTTGTGGAACACTATGGAACCTAAGATAAGTACTAATCTTATGTTCTTGATATGACAAGAGATATAGGTACATGTTAAGTAGTTATATTCAGGCCAGGACAACACTATCAAGTGTTTATCAGCTCTTCCAGTCTTCCAAAAGAATTTTACATACAACAAGGCAACCAAAGTCTTTAAGGCCTTGTTCGTTTTCCAGGAAGTAGGGGCAGGTTGGTTGGTAGGTCCCACAGAAAAGAAACAAACACGTTTGTTGTCCAGTCTTAGTGGGTCCTACGGAAAAGAACGATGTGATGGGACAATATTGTCCCTTCAATAATGTCACTTTTTTGGATAAATCGGTCATTGTACACATTTACCTAGGGAATAAAAGAACATTGATAAGTGTTCTTATCCAGACTTTACCCGGATAAGTGCATTTACCCAGGTAAGTCATCTACCAAGACGTGAACAAGGCCTAAAAGTAATATGCCAGCATAAAAAATCTTCACAATGAAGTTAACTTAATGTGTATCAGCCCTTAACCTCTGACATTAAGGTTCAGCAGCAACAACTTGATGTGACTCAATTCTTATTAGGTTTGAGGCAAGAGTATGAACTTGTCCTAACACAAATCTTAGAGAGTTCAGCCCCCCACTCTCTTGAAGAGGTGTTTTCTAGGCAACATAGAGTCGCCATGGGATCTACAGAGACAGTTACTAACTTTAATAGGTCTACATTGGCCGCAGCAAGGGTGGAAGGTCATGGAGGCAGGAATGTTGGTAATGGGACTAGAGGGACAGAGTGGAAGTGATCCCTTGTATGGTTGTGAAGGTGGTGCTGGAGGTTGGGAGTCTGGGGGAGGTCATGGTAGTGGTCCCCGGAAGTGTACTTATTGCAAAATGGATGGTCATACTATCAATTACTGTTATGATTTGCATGGCCCACCATATATTTGGTCCAATCACGTTGTAGCTCTCATCAACAGTCCAATCAAGGACTTTTGACTTCTACAGCTGCTACTAGGAAAGAGATGACAAGTATCCCATGTAATAAGTATGAAAGATTCCTTCAAGCAACCTCATAGCGAAATACTGCCAACCTTGCCCACTCAAGTATGGATTGTTTGGCATCTAAACCACCTTCCTCATCTACTTGGATTATTGACTCTAGATTCTATGATCATATGGCTAGGACAACAAGTGTATTTTCTTCCCTTTCTTACACCTCTTCTATTTCCTGAAAGATGAGATTTAAGAGGAGGGGTTTCAGTATTTAGATGTTCTACAATTTTGAAAACATTGCAAAGGGAAATGAACATCATATGCCAGATGAGAAACTCTTAATCATTAATAGAAATGTACATCATATCCTACTGGTTGAATTGTCTAACTACATGGACTGAATATGCAATACCCAGCCTAGTGAGAGAGATACAACAGTTTTCCAACCAACCATTGATATCTTTCTTTGTGAGACTTTCCCGGGACAGGACTTGAGATATCTCAAGATTCTCTCTACTGCTTTCATATGTGAGACTTGTGGATTATGTATGAATTGGTTAACTACATGGACTGAATATGCAATATCCGGCCTAGTGAGAGATAGATACAACAGTTTTCCAACCAACCATTTATATCTTTCTTTGTCATGATAAGGTTCCTCATCACCTCCTTGCAATCCATGATTTTGTTCTATTGAAGTGTTGGTAGGTCTGATTCCTAACTTCCCGGACTCCTTCAGCAAGTCAAGAGCATACTTTCTCTAACAGATGTAAATCCCTTCCTTGGATCTAGCCACTTCTATTCCCAATAAATATCTCAAGTGCCCTAGATCCTTGATTTCAAAATTTGAGGCTAAGAAACCTTTTAATTCCATAATTTTCTTTGCATCGTTTCTAGTAACCAACATATCATCAACATAGACAATCAGAGTTGTCAACTTCTCACCATCCCTCTTATAGAACAATGTATGATTTGCACTACTCTGTTTATACTCTATTTCCTTCATTGTTCCGTACAATCTCTCAAACCATGCTCTTGGGGATTGTTTAAGCCCATACAAAGCCCTTTTTAGTTTACACACCTTTCCTCTCATGTTGTATCCTGTAGAAGGGTCCATATACACTTCTTCCTGCAAGTCTCCATTTAGGAAGGCATTCTTAACATCCAATTGATGCAGTTCCCAGGAAAGGTTTGTTGCTAAAGAAAGTAACACTCTGATTGTATTTAATTTGGAAATTGGAGAAAAAGTCTCCTATAATCAATACCTTCCCTTTGGGTGAACCCTTTTGCAACCAATCTAGCTTTATATCTTTCAATAGTGTCATCTACTCTATGTTTAATTGTGTAAACCCACTTACACCCCACAGTGTTCTTCCCATCTGGTAGATCCACTAGCTCCCAAGTGTTTGCTTTCAATAATTCTCTCATTTCTTCATCCACAGCTTCCTTCCATTTGGAGTCAACAACAGTCCCTAAGAACCCAGAAGGGGTAGAAACAAAAGACAATGCACAAACAAAAGAGTGATAGGTAGGAGACAAATGAGAATACGAGACAAATCTATTTATAGGATGGAGAGTGCAGGATCAAATTGGTTTCCGCAAAGAAATGGGAAGATCAGGATCTAGACTAGTGGATGTAGTGAGATGAACCATACCTTGATCGGCTTCAGGGGCATCCACTTGGTTGCAATCATGAACTAGCAAGTCTCTCTTTCTTTTCCTTTGATAAGCACTTAAATCACAATGGCTAGGAGAAGTCGCTTCTTTGGCTTCTTCATCACAATGGTTAGGAGCAGTGACTTCTTCATCAACTGAACAAGTAGACTCAGTAGGTTTAGAAGGAACTGGATCAAGAGGAGCAATTGGAAGAGGAGTAGGAGCAAGAACAAAAGGATTAACCCTTGAGGAAGTCTCTTCCACCCCATTAGTCTCCCCTTGAAGAGGATTCTGAGGAGGGTCAAAAAAGGACTGAGACTCATGAAAGGTGACGTCTTTTGTAATGAGCTTCCTCCCAATAATTGGATCTAGACACTCATATCCCTTTTTTGTAGGAGAATAGCCTAAAAACACCTTTGCATCCAGCTTTGTCCTTTTAGGATCCTTGATATGAATGAAACACACACAACCAAAGACCTTTGGGGGTAAGGAAAAGGCAAGTTGATCCGGACACAAAAGAGAGAAAGGAGCCTTCATACCCAAAACTCTAGATGGAATCCTATTTATGAGTTAAGATGCAGTGATAACAGCATGGGACCAGAATTTCTTTGGTGCCTTGTTTTGAAACAAGAGAGCGCGAGCTGTTTCCAGTAGATGTCTATTTTTCCTCTCTACAACTCCGTTACATTGTGGAGTGAAGCTGCAAGAGGACTGATGTAATATTCCCACATCTTCAAAAAACACATTTAGAGAATTCTTGAAGTATTCTGCTGCATTATCAGAACAAAATTGTTTAATTGAGTCTCAATCATTTTATAGAAAACCATGGTGATTCTAGGTACTTCCTCTCTTCCTTTCAGCAAGTAAATCCAAGTACATCTTGTAAAGTGGTCAATAAAACTAATAAAGTAATGATAACCATCCATAGAACTAATGGGTGAAGGACCCCACACATCCGAATGAACCAAATCAAAAGGAGCATTAACTTCATTACTAGAGTTGGGATTGAAGGGATGAGAGATCCATCATACGGATGGCCAAACCCTGCAAGAAGGTTGGGTGAAATTTCAAAAACTTGTCCCTCTCCCATGTGGGAATCACATTCCCTATTTTAGAAAACTGCATTTTCAAGGATCAATCTTGAACCTAAACCAGACCAGATCTAAAACCAAAAGGGAGTGGAGGGTTATACCTGATACGAAGTAACAATTGTTTGCTGAAATAGGGCTATCGAATGAGAGAAGAAGAGGAAGAAGAAGAAGAAAAGAAATGAAATGGGCGGCAGAAGAATGCTCAACCAGCCCTAATCTATTATATATAAAGACATTACATAATGTTACATAAATAGACAAGAATGCCCCTGATTAGTGATGGGACACCTAGTCAAAATAAACACTAAATAACATTAGGCCCAGTAACTAAGGCCCAATAACTAATGACTTAAGACCCAACAAAGATAACCATACAAATTAAGACAGCCGAACCAACACTCCCCCTCAAGCTAAGCATGGATGTCAATCATGTTTAGCTTGCCAAGTAAGTCCACGAATTTCATTGTAGCTAGCTCTTTAGTCAGAACATCTGCAATCTGCATCTCCAACAAAGGTACAGTACCCAGAAGTAGACTTCTTGTCCCCAACAGAGCCAGCCCAATCTGCATCAGTATATCCTTCAACTTCAATTTTACTGTTTTTCCTTAACAGAATCCCTTTCCCCAGGCAAGACTTCAAATATCTGAGGATCCTTTCCATAGCTTTCATGTGAGGGATTTTAGGAGTGTGCATGAACTGACTGACAACATGTACAACATAAGCAATGTCAGGGCGAGTAAGGGACAAGTAAATCAACTTCCCCACCAGCTTTTGGTATCTTTCCTTATCAAGGTAGTCTTCTCCTACTGACACCTGTAGACCATGATTCTGTTCTATTGGAGTATCGACTGGCCTACACCCCATCATGCCTGTCTCTTGAAGAAGATCAAGGATGTATTTGCGCTGACATATATAGATGCCCTCTTTGGATCTTGCAACTTCAATCCCAAGAAAGTATCTCAGTTGGCCCAGATCTTTGATCTCAAATTCAGCAACCAAAAACTCCTTTAGTCTTTTAATCTCTTCCTGATCATCCCCTGTAATTACCATATCATCCACATAGACAATAAGTGCCGTAAGTTTGTCATTTCTCTTCCTTATGAATAGGGTATGATCTGCTCCACTTTGAGTGTAACTCCCTTTCTTCATGACTCCACATAGCTTCTCAAACCAAGCTCGAGGGGATTGCTTAAGGCCATATAGGGCCTTTCTCAGTCTACATACCTTTTTGCCAAAAACATAACCTGGTGGAGGATCCATGAACACCTCTTCATGCAGGTCGCCATTCAAGAAAGCATTCTTCACATCCAACTGATGTAGCTCCCATGAGAAATTTGCAGCTAATGATAATAGAACTCGGATTGTGTTGAGTTTTGCCACCGGAGCAAAGGTTTCTTTGTAGTCAATCCCTTCTTTTTGAGTAAACCCTTTTGCTACCAGTCTAGCCTTGTACCTCTCAATGGACCCGTCCTCCCTATGCTTCACAGTGAACACCCACTTGCATCCAACAGTGCCTTTCCCTTCTGGTAGATCCACTAATTCCCATTTCCTTGCTTTCATTAAGGCTTTCATTTCTTCATCCATAGCCTCTTTCCATTTTGGGTCAGATACTGCCTCAGTATACCTGGTAGGAACATGCACAGAAGATAGAGCAGACACAAAAGAACAATAACGAGGAGACAACTATGAGTGAGACACAAAATCAGCAATGGGGTATCTAATAGTACAAGAACGAGTAGACTTACGAAATAGGAAGATCTAACCTTGAGTTTCTGAGACAAGTTGATCCGAGTCCAATTGGTCGTTGTCATGAGTTAGAGGACCCTTCTTCCTTCTGTTGTAGGTGATTCTGATATCTCTTTGCAGCCTGCTGGAGTCTTCAGTAATATTTGCAACATCACTAGTAGTAGCTGGTACAATGGGAGCCTCACTAGATTCACCCGGGATACCACAACTAGGTGGATCAGGAGGAGAAGATGGAAGGCCTGAGGTCGAGAGAGGTACAAAGAATGAGGGAACAGAAGAATCCTCTTCCATTCCACTAGTCTCCCCCTGAAGAGGATTCTGGGAAGAGTGAAAATAGGATTGAGACTCAAAGAATACCACATCCTTTGTGACATATTTTTTCTTGGTGACTGGATCATAACACTTGTATCCCTTCTGAGTAGGGGAGTACCCCAAAAAGATTCCCTTTATAGCCCTAGGATCCAATTTTCTCTTCTTCGGATCCTTGACATGTATAAAGCATACACAACCAAAGACTCTCGGTGGAAGAGAAAAGTCAGGAAGATGAGGACAAAGAACAGAGAAAGGAGTTTTCATCCCCAATACCTTGGATGACATTCGATTTATCAGATATGATGTAGTAAGGATTGCTTGAGACCAATAGATTTTTGGAACTTTGTGCTGAAATAGTAAGGCTCGAGCAATCTCCAATAGGTGCCTATTCTTGCGCTCAACAACCCCATTCTGTTGGGGGGTACTAGCACAAGATGACTGATGAATCATTCCAGCATCCTCCATAAACAGATTCAAGGACCTTTCAAAGTATTCTGCAGCATTATCTGACCTGAATTGTTTGACCTTCGTACCAAATTGTGTTTCAATCATTTTGCAAAATGTCATGGTTACCCGCAACACTTCTTCTCGTGCTTTTAATAAGTAGATCCATGTGCATCGAGAATAGTGATCAATAAAACTGATAAAGTATCGAAAGCCATCAACAAAAATAATGGGAGAGGGGCCCCAAACATCAGAGTGGACTAAGTCAAAAGAAGCTCGAATTTCATTACTTGAAGTTGAATAAACAGTTCTACATTGCTTTGATAGTTGACAGACTTCACAAACTAACTCTTGACTTGAAACACCTTTGAATAATTCTGGAAAAAACACTTCCAATGATGAAAAAGGTAAATGACCTAGCCTAGCATGCCATAGATGTAACCTAGCTATTGACTCCACATTGGACTGACTACAAGTAGCAGATGTTTGCAAGGCCAAACTGATGTCTGCATCAAGGTAGTAGAGACCTCCACACTCATGACCGCTCCCAATCGTTCTCTTCGTCAATCTGTCCTGAAAGACACAATGAGCAGGAAAAAAGGTTATGCTACAATTCAAATTTTTGGTAAGCTTTGAAACAGATAAGAGATTTGAAGAAAGATTGGGAACATGCAAGACAGATTTTAGTGAGAGGTCCTTGCTTAGGTCAACCACTCCCTTCCCAGAGATGGTAGAGAGAAAACCATCAGCAGCCCTCATTTTATCTTGGCCAAACATTAAATGATAGGAAGAAAATAGAGAAGACATGTGTGTCATGTGGTCAGTTGCACCAGAATCAATAATCCAAGAGGCAGGATCAATAGAACTAGTTGCACTAAAGGCAGAGACAATACCTGATCTGGCAAGGGAGGAGGATGGAAGAGAATTGGTCCTTAGACGGGCTAGGGCCCGGCTAAGTACCTCTACCTCATCGGCGGTAAAACCCAAGGACCCGGTTCGAGGGGAATTAGAAGTCTGTCTCATGGAAGAGGAAGTAACTGTAGATGAGAGTTTTGAACCATCATAACTTTGACCCGTAGCCAAATTCACACTTGCAGATTGACCCTTCAGATGCTTCTTATCTTTCCTCAATGCAGCTGGCTTCAGATGCAGATGGAGAACCCAACAGGTCTCTTTCACATGTCTTTCCCCTCCACAGTGGGTGCACTTCAGATGTCTCTTGTCAAAGTACTTGTTTCCCCTTTGATTTGTAGAGATTAGGGCCGAATGCTCCACAGACTGTTCAGCTAGTTTTGTTTGAGTATCAACCTGCATCTCTTTCCTTCTCACCTCTTCATTCCTTACAAGGTAGTAAACATGATGTAAGTCTAGCATTTCATCCCTTCCCAGAATTTGGGATCTTATGCTCTCATATATAGGATCTAAGCCAGCCAGAAACTTAAATGCTCTACCCTCTTCAATTTGTTTGTCATGCTTTTCTTTGTCTCCGACACTCTCCCAATCAATAATAAGGTGGTGATCTAACTCTTCCCATAGTCCTTCTAGTGTAGCAAAATATGTTGCAACACTCATATCTCCTTGTCTCAAGGCAGCAATGTCTTGATTCATATCTCCTAGTGAGCACGACTTCTGATTACCTTTTTTGCCAAAAGGTAATATCAAGAACACTTCTTGATCGCTTCCACAGGTGGAGATCGAACTGGTATGGTGGCAAGAGTAGGAAAGAGAAGAAGACAGGAGCAGTCGAACTGCAGGTTCTTCTCTCTTTATAATCTTTGAACTGAGAATTGTGTCTTGGAGGTTCTCCCTGTTCCTCTATTTATAGCCCTTAAAGAGAGCATCTCCTAATCCCATTAGGAGTTTCCTAATCCAAATCTTGTATTTGGACTCTCTTTAAGAGATAAAGATAATCCCTTATCTTATCTACAGATAAAGATCAACCCTCCTAATCTAATTAGGAGTTTCCTGATCCAAATCTTTATTTTGATCTGGACTCTCTGAGTGGATAGGGACAGTCCCTTATCCTATCCGCTGATCAAAATCCTAGAACCGCCCCCTTTTAATTAATCTCATTAAGCCAGTTCGAATTAAGCTTTAGGCCCATTAAGTTCATCTGCTCACTTACCCTTCAAATTGCTGCCCAGTTGGATATCCTTGTATGGCGTGAGACCCAAACATTGATCTACACATCAGCACATGGGTTCAGTCCAGCCTCTGTTACAAGGTCTGGCCGAATTCACTGTAGGAGATAGTGAACCCCTGAGTCCATCACCATGGGCTCTTAATGGACCCAACATTTACACAAAATGGTCCTTAGGACAAGCCACCTTATAAAAACCCAAGGACTGTGGGCAGATGCAAGATTAGCCCATCAGGTATTACCCTCAATGGTCTTACACTTAACCTCTCAGCCCATAATGATCAAACACTGCCCGACAAGAGAGGACCTCTCCCTCGGCTGCAAGGTACAGTGCTGCACTCTCTACTCACATGGATCCCGGGAATTAAAACCTTTTGCAAACATTTTGAAAAAATAATATATATATATATATATATTTTGCAAAACAAATTTCAATGGTTGAAATCGACCGCCAGTAGTTTTGGTTTCCATCAGAGAGAGTGCATCCCCGATCATTCACTTTGTCCGACAAAGGGGCTGATCCTATCACTATGATCACCCACTCAGATGAATTCTCGGGTTGTCCCAACATACCCAGGTTTTGACCCCTTCTAAGGATCTCACTGATTGGCATATCAAAGACAACCCAATCCAACACCTAGTGAAGTATCATAGTTGAGTCTAGGGGTCAGGCGTAACATTCCAATTTTTCCCATCTATCTCCAAGGTCTAGGGCAATACTTGAATTCTGATCCGGTTCAGGGCTTCAAGAAAACTCACATTGCATGTACCTTAGGTCTCACCCTGACAGCTGAGACAAGCCACCCCAACCAACTTGGCGGCACATCAGTGTCAACCTTGGCAGGATAAATCTCCCCAAATCTATCCAACGGCTGTGAAGATTCTAAACTAACACGAGTATCATATTTGTCCAGTTTAAGGATATTACACAGAAACACACCATAATAACATGAAACAAATATGTACTTTATTCATTTACATTTAATGTCATAATGTACATCATTCTAATTGGAGCTAAGGGTATACATTGTCTAATAGGGATAACTTGTTCGACAATGTTTAGACAACTGATAGACTTCACAAAATAGACTCTCAATTGACACATTTTGAAACAACTCTGGAAACAAAACTCTTAACAAGGTAAAAGATAAATGACCCAATCTAGCATGCCAAACATAGATGGTAGCAATAGACTCCTTGCATTCCCCAATGTGACTTGTTGAAGCTTCATGAGTTGAACTGATATCTTCATTGAGGTAGTAGAGACCACCAGCCTCATGACCAATCCCAATCGTTTGCCTCGTCATCCGATCCTAGAAAACACAATGTATGGGGAAAAAGGTCACAGTACAATCCAAGTATGTGGTGATTTTAGAAACTGAAAGCAGTAAAGTTTGGGACATGCAAAACAAATTTAAGAGGAAGATCCTTTCCAAGTTGGATATCCCCTTTTCCTTGAATAAGGGAAAGACAATCATTAGCAACTCTTACTTTATCTTGCCCAAAACCAAGATGATAAGATGAGAAATAGGAGGAATTGCTTGTCATACGTTCAAAGGCACCCGAGTCAATCACCCAAGGGTCATTTCGATGAGGCTGAATAGCACTAAGGGCAGAAAACATACCTATCTTGGAAAAGGACGAGGAAGGAATAGTGGATTGTTTCAATTGAGCCATAGCCCGATTTAGAATGTCTACCTTTGTTGCTGTAAATGCAAGGAAGCTACTTGGGGGAAATAGTGGTCTGTCCCAGACACGAAGAAGCACTCAAGGTGATAGGCTTTTGCATTCCATCCACCAGATTTGAACTTGCCACATGTTCATAAGGTTCTGGTTTAAGGTTGTAGAGAAAATTGGCCGAATGGCCCATAGACTGTCATTTCATGTTATGTTATGTTTCTCTCTGTTGTGGGCCTTATTCTGGGCCCATACTCTGTAATATTCTGTTTTTTGTATTTTCCTGCTCACTCAAGGGCCTCTCTGTAATTTGTCAAAGATTAACTTATTAATAAGATGTTTAGAGTGTTAGAGAGAGGTTATGTTCGAACCTCTTACTCTCTAACACTCATTGCCGCCAACTCTCTCTTCTCTTCCTCTCTTGTTTGTTCATTTTCTGGTTTGCATCTAATCTCAAACAGTTCCATACATTAAGTGGGCTGTTTTTCAACTTGGTATCAGAGCGGGCCATTGCTTGGCGTGTCCCTCATGTGGTTCTAGTTCAGCCAACTACATGAGGAGGTTCTAGGGCTGAAAGTTTACAGTCATCCGCCTGCTTCTTGGAGGTCATTGGAGGGTGCCCAAGTTTCTATACACTTGGAGAAGGGTTCGGTGACCAGGAAGAATCAGAGAGCAAGTTGTTTGGCCTGATTTGAAATCAGAGAAAAGGACTTTCGAAGTTATCTCAGAGAACAAGTGTTCGGCCTGGTTTATAGTACAAACCAGAGACTCTCTTGCTGTAAGTATTTTCTCAGTACTTTGCTGAGTTATTTTTTGTTGTTTGGGAGGACTATTAAAGCATTCAAAGCCCACAACATTCGGCCCACTGTTGCTGGACTGTTTTTTCTGGGTTGTTTTGGAAGTGCTATTCGGTTGATTATTGGACTGCCGAGCTGCTGAAACTGATCTAAAACTAAGTGGCACTAGTCTCATCTTCATCCCAGCCTCTTCTTGGACCTATACTGAACACCTTGAAGTGGTTTCTTCTAGTTAACAGTAGGCTGTTAACTACTGCACACTAAGTGTTCGACAAAAGGTCTCTTAAGGACTGTGGCCTTGTTTTCTTCTCTTTGGGACAACGGCTGTTGAGAACCTGAAATACCCTGTGATTGGAGGTTTGTTGGGTGTCCTTTAAAGGGTGAAACAGTAAAGAAAAAACTACCACCGAACTGGACTGTCACAGTTATCAAGTCTGAACTGATTCTGTGAGCTAGTTGTTGTTGCCTATTCAGCTCAAACTAAACTCATCAAGACCCCAGTACCTTGAGAAACCTTTTAAAAATCCTAATTGGAGCCTTTACATGATGGCTTTCTCAAGTCTTGAAAACAAGAATGCTGCTGAATATGGACAGATTTTGGGAACCCCAACTGATTCTATGCTGGCTGTAACTACAGTTAAGCTTGATGGGACCAACTACTTGGCTTGGTCACAATCAGTGAAAATCCACATTTGTAGCAAAGGAAAATGGGGTTTTATTTCTGGGAGCAAGAAAGATCCTCCAGAGGATGATCCATCTTATGAGAGATGGGTACAAGAAAACTACACAGTGATTGGGTGGCTTGTGAACTCAATGCAGCCACAGATTAGTCAACATTATCTGTGGATGAACTCGGCTAAAGAAATCTGGGATAGTGTTGCAGAAACTTACTCCCAGAAGTTGAATGTTGCCAGAGCTTACAAACTGAGAAGTGATGTGAAGAATCTAAGACAGGGGGAGAAGTCACTTGCAGCATACTTCTCAGCCCTAAAATCTATATGGCAAGAGATTGATTTGATAGAGGCCGTGACATGGGATACCCCTAAGGATGCTGAAACATATAGGAAATTGGTTGAAAGGAATAGGGTCTTTGAGTTCTTGACAGGGCTGAATTCTGAATATGACATTACAAAGCAAAACATCTTGTCCAAGGAAGATGTTTCATTGTCTCAAGCATATGCTTTGGTCAGCAGTGAAGAAAGTAGGAAGCAAGTGCAGGTTCAAGGGGTCAGTATCAATAATCATTTTGCAAATATGGGAATCAAACCCAAAGGGGTTACAGGAGCTCCCAGTGGCACAGGAAAGAAGGAGGTGGTGTGTGAATATTGCAAGAAGCCGAAACACACTAAGGACAAGTGCTGGAAATTGCATACCAGTCTTGTCCCTATCCGATTCCAGAAGAAGAATGACAGTAGAAAGACAGGAAATGCACATACAGCCACAAGTACAGATACAGAGTTTGAGTCTGCAAGTGCACAATTGGCAGCCATGAAAGCTGAATATGAGAAGTTTGGAAGGATGATCAGCCAGCTTGAAGGTGTAACTTCATCATCCAACCCTTCTGGAAGTCCAACCACCACTGCATTTGCTCACTCAGGTATAAGGGCTTCTGCTAACCATGCATCTACCTCAAGTAATCCCAAGACCCCTTGGATCATTGACTCAGGTGCTTCTGATCACATGACCAACCTTTCCACTTTGTTTGTGTCATATGATTTGCTTCCTGGTCGTGACAAAATCACCTTAGCTGATGGTTCTCTTGCCCCTATTTCTGGCAAGGGAACTATCAAGCCTACAGACTCTTTACTCTTATCTTCCACTCTTCATGTACCTAAGTTAAATACCAACTTGTTATCTGTAAGTAGCATGACCAAGTCATTGAATTGTTGTGTAACATTTTTCCCTTCTCACTGTGTGTTTCAGGACCTAAAGTCTCGGAAGGTGATTGGGAGTGGCCATGAAACGAATGGAATATACTTGCTCGACACCCCTGACCAATGCTTTGATCATCCCAAGAATGTTGCTTTTGATTCTACTTCTTCAGAGTCTGTCAGTCAAATTATGTTGAGTCATTGTCAGTTGGGTCATTTACCTTTTTCTGCTTTAAGTCATTTGCTTCCCAAACTGTTTAAGGGAGTCAGTGTGTCCAGTCTCAATTGTGAGTCATGTCAGTTGTCAAAGCATTGTAGAAAAAATTACCCTGTGAGCAATAAAAGATCCTCTTTTCTTTTTCATATTGTACACTCTGATGTGTGGGGGCCTTACCACTTATCCTCTATGGGGGGCTACAAATACTTTATCCTGTTTATTGATGACTTTTCTAGATTCACTTGGATATACTTAATGAAATCCCGAGACGAAGTCCCGAGACTTGTGAGGCAATTTCATGAGCTTGTTTTAACTCAATTTGGTACCAGAATTAAGGTTTTCAGATCTGACAATGCAAAAGAATATTTTGAGAAGAGCTTATCGTTGTATCTCTCTGACATGGGGGTTATTCACCAAAGCTCTTGTGTTAGAACCCCTGAACAAAATGGAGTTGCTGAGAGGAAAAATAGACATATTGTTGAAGTTGCAAGGAGCCTTTTATTTGCCTCACATGTTCCCACAAGATTTTGGGGTGATGCTGTACTTACTGCTACCTATCTCATAAACCGTATGCCATCCAAGGTTTTAGGGTTTAAATCCCCCTTCAGTCTTCTTCATCCAGATAAGGATCTCTTCCCAATTCCTCTTCGTGTGTTTGGTTGTACCTGTTATGTTCACATTCCAAGTGTGCAGAGACACAAGTTTGAACCAAAAGCCCACAAATGCATCTTCCTTGGTTACTCCCCCACACAAAAGGGTTATTGTTGTTTTGATCCAATGACTGGCACCAGACATGTCTCTATGGATGTTACCTTTGATGAACTTTCTCCTTTTTATGGTTCCTCTCAGGAAGGACATTGTCAACAGGGGGAGAGTCTGTCACAAGTTTTTGCTCTTCCCCTTCCTGTCCCAGTTCAGTCTCTTGACAAATCTGTATCCTCACAAAATGAATCAAAGGAGGATCAACCACTTCATTCCTCTTGTCCTAATGCTCCTATTTCTTTACCTCCTCGTCCTACCCATAATCCCAAAGTGTATCAAAGGCAGAGATCCAGGAATGAGCAAGTGGTTTCCCTTACAACAGATGAGGCTCATACCCTCCCAATCACGGATGAGATAACAGGTATTGCTTCAGCTCCCTTGGAATCCTCCTTCCCAGATCTTGATGTCCCCATCGCTGTTAGGAAAGGAAAGCGGAAGTGTACTGCACACTGCATTTCCAAACACCTTTCTTATGACCTACTTTCCCCTTCATATTGTGCCTACCTCTCTTCAGTTGCTTCTAACCCCATTCCTAGGTCTGTATCAGAAGCTCTTGGGATTCCAGAATGGAGAGATGCCATGCAGGCTGAAATGGATGCTCTACATGAAAATGGTACTTGGGAGGTGGTGGATTTGCCTGAAGGGAAGGATCCAGTTGGATGCAAGTGGGTTTTTACCATTAAATACAGGGCAGATGGGACTATTGAGAGGTACAAGGCCAGACTTGTTGCAAAGGGCTACACACAGACATATGGGATTGACTATCTGGAGACTTTTGCCCCTGTTGCTAAGATGACATCTGTGAGAGTTCTTTTATCTCTGGCAGCTCACTTTGATTGGCCTCTCTATCAGTTAGATGTAAAGAATGCATTTCTGAATGGTGACTTACATGAGGAGGTCTACATGTGTCTTCCTCCAGGAATGTATGGGAAAGATATGCAAGGCAAGGTATGTAAACTGAAGAAATCTCTTTATGGCCTCAAACAATCTCCTAGAGCCTGGTTTGAGAGATTTAGAGCTGCACTTGTTAAATTCGGCTATGTTCAGACACAGTCAGATCATACTCTTTTTGTGAAGAAAGGTGGGTCTCTAGCAGTGTATCTCATTGTGTATGTTGATGACATTATAGTGACTGGTGATGATGCCTCAGGCATTCTGGGCCTTAAGTCTTTCCTCCATACAGAATTTGAGATTAAGGATCTAGGGGAGTTGAGATATTTCCTTGGCATAGAAGTTGCCAGATCCAGGGATGGGATTCTTATTTCTCAGAGGAAATATGTCCTTGATTTGTTGTCTGAAACTGGAAAATTGGGTGCAAGACCAGCTGCAACTCCTATTGATATGAGTCACAAACTTTCAGCTTCGGATGGAACTTTGTTGGAAGACAAAGGGGTCTTTCAGAGACTTCTTGGGAAGCTTTTGTACCTGTGCATGACTAGGCCAGATATTGCGTATGCTGTCAGTTGCATTAGCCAGTTCATGCATGCTCCTAGAGATACCCATATGGCAGCAGCAGAACGGATTTTGTGCTATTTGAAAGGCTCTCCAGGAAAAGGAATTCTATTTGCCAAACATGGTCATCTGAAACTTGAAGCCTATACTGATGCTGATTGGGCTGGAAATATTGATGATAGAAGATCTACTTTAGGGTATTGCAGTCTGGTGGCTGGTAATGTTGTCTCTTGGAGGAGTAAGAAACAAACAGTTGTGGCTCGATCCTCCGCAGAAGCAGAATATAGAGCCATGGCACATGGAGTCTCGGAATTGTTGTGGCTAAGGTCCTTAATGGAAGAACTTGGGGTAGATCATGACAAACCCATGATGTTGTACTGTGATAATTAGGCTGCCATCAACATTGCTCACAACCCGGTACAACATGATAGAACCAAACATATTGAGGTTGATAGACACTTTATTCATGAAAGAGTCTCCTCCGGTGAAGTGTGTCTTCCATTCATTACTTCTGAAGGACAATTGGCAAATTTTCTCACCAAGGGCATTTCCAAGGAAAGGCTTCAACATGACACTGGCAAGCTGGGCATGATTAACATCTATGCTCAGCTTGAGGGGGAGTGTAGAGAAGATGGGCCGAATGGCCCATAGACTGTCATTTTATGTTATGTTATGTTTCTCTCTGTTGTGGGCCTTATTCTGGGCCCATACTCTGTAATATTCTGTTTTTTGTATTTTCCTACTCACTCAAGGGCCTCTCTGTAATTTGTCAAAGATTAACTTATTAATAAGATGTTTAAAGTGTTAGAGAGAGGTTATGTTCGAACCTCTTACTCTCTAACACTCATTGCCGCCAGCTCTCTCTTCTCTTCCTCTCTTGTTTGTTCATTTTCTGGTTTGCATCTAATCTCAAACAGTTCCATACATCAAGTGGGCTGTTTTTCAACTAAGGTGAGGATGCAAGACCCAACAGGTATCTTCAGTATGTCTTTCTCCCCCATAGTGCGAGCACTTTAGATTTCTTTCATCTCCCCCTTTCATATGGATGGCCGAACCATGCAGGGTGGCTAGGCGAAATTTCAAAATTTTCTTACTCCCATCCGGGAATCGTATTCCCAATTTAGAAAGCTGCATTTTCAAGGTTCATTCTTGTAACCAAACCAGACCAAATCTGAAATCAATATTGGGGAGAGGTATACCTGATATGGAATCCACGCAAAAATCTCCTTGCAACGTAGGTGTTCACACCCAAAGAGAGTACCAAATCCTCCCTCCACTGAAAATGACACAACTTAGGATAAGGTAGGATCAGCAAAGGTTCTTCACCAAGAACCTCTGATTCTTTAGCAAGAATCGAATGGGGTAGTGAGCACAGCTTCAGAATTGTTTCTTCTAGCAAGAAACAATATCAACATCAAATCTTGATCACTTCCAAGAGATGGAGATCGAATAGGGTGGTGCGGCAAGAGTAGTGGGAGAGAACTGGAGGCAGAAATAGTCAAACTGTGTAACCCTTTCCAGGTCCGCCCTGCTCTTAATGTATAGCCCTTAAAGAGATGATCTCCTAATCTAATTAGGAGTTTCTTGGCCCAAATCTTTATTTGGATCTGAACTCTTTAAGTGATAAGGATAATCCCTTATCTTATCTGTAGATCAAGATCAACTACTCCTAATCAAATTAGAAGTTTCTTAATCCAAATCCCTATTTGGATATTAACTTTTTAAGTGGATAAGAGTGATTCTCTTATCCTCATCAGTCGATCCATACCCAGATTTGCCCCTAATTAATTAATCCAATTAACCCAGTTCGAAATGGGCTTGAGGCCCATTAAGCTTTCAGGCCCACCTCGTTTTAATGTTGGCTAGCTTGGCTCTCTTTGTATGGCATGTGACCCTATCATTGATCTACACATCAGCCACATGGGTTCAGCCTAGCCTTAGTTACAAGGCCTGGCCGAATTCACTATAGGACACAATGAACCCCTGAGTCTATCACCATGGGCTCTTAATGGGCCCAATATTTACACTAAATGGACCTTGGGTCCAGCCATCTTATGAAGGCCCAAGGACTGTGGGCAGATGCAAGATTAGCCCATCAGGTATAACCCTCAATGGCCTTACACTTAACCACTTAGCCCATTATGATCCAACACTGCCCGACAAGAAAGGACCTGTCCCTCGGCTACAAGGTACAGTGCTGCACTCTCTACTGACATGATCCTAAGAATTAAAACCTTCTGCAAACAACTTGTTAAACCATAATATATAAGTATATCTCTATATAAATATATTTTGCAAACAAATTTCAAAAACATTTGAAATCCACTGCGTGCAGTTTAGGTTTCCATTAGAGAGTGCACTCCCCAAACATTCACTTTGTCCGACAAAGGGGCTGATCCTGTCACTATGACCACCCACTCAGGTGAATTCTCGAACAACCCTAACATACCCAAGTTTTGAACCCCACTAAGGATTTCACTGATTGGCATATCAAAGACAGCCCAATCTGACACCTAGTGTAGTATCATTATCGAGTCTAGAGGTCAGGTGTAACATTCCAATTTTGCCCATCTCTCTCCAAGGTCCAGGGCAACACTGGAATTTGGTCCGGTTCAGGGTTTCAAGAAAACCCACACTGCATGTACCTCATGTCTCACCCTGGTAGCTGAGACAAGCCACCCCAACCAACTTGGCATCACATCAGTGTCAGCTTTGGTGGGATAAATCTCTCCAGATCTATCCAATGGCTGTGAAGATTCTAAACTAACACGAGTCTCATTAGTGTCCAATTTAAGGGTAATACATAGAAACGCACCATAATAACATGAATCAAATATGTACTTTATTCATTTACAATAAATGTCATAATGTACATCATGCTGATTGGAGCTAAGGGCATACATCGTCTAACAGCTCCCACTTGCACTTAGGTCCAATCTAGTACAAGCCAAAGTCCCATACTTTCCACGTGTTTCTCAAACACTTTCTGTGTCAGTGGCTTAGTCAATGGGTCTACCACATTCTCCGTTGATGCTACCTTTTGAATCTGGACGTCCCCGCTTCCAACTATCTCCCGTAGTATATGGTACTTCCTCTCGATGTGCTTTGACTTCGAGTGGGCTCATGGCTCCTTAGCTTGTGCAATGGCCCCAGTATTGTCACACAACAGTGGAATGGGTGGTGTGCTGGATGGAATGACTCCTAATTCCTGAATGAACTTTTTCATCCAGACGGGTTCCTTGGCAACTTCACTTGCGGCAATGTACTCGACCTCGGTTGTGGAATCTGCGGTGGACCCCTGTTTGCTGCTTTTCCAGCTATTGCGCAGGACCCCATCATGAAGATGTATCCAGATGTAGACTTTCTATCATCCGGGTCTGATTGGAAATCGGCATCGATATACCCAAGGGTCTATAGTGAACTACCATCGAATACTAGACAAAACTCTTTTGTCCTTTGAAGGTATTTAAGTATGTTCTTTATAGCAGTCCAATGCTCTTCTCCTAGGTTAGATTGGTATCTACTTACCACACTCATGACCTGAGCAATGTCTGGCCGAGTGCACAGCATGGCATACATGATGCTCCCTACGGCAGAGGCATAGGGAACTTCCTTCATGCCCTCAATCTCCTCAGGTGTCTTGGGAGACATTCCCTTGGAGAGAGTGACTCCATACCTGAAAGAAACATTTGCTTTCTTGGAGTTCTCCATACTGTATCTCTTGACTATTTTGTCAATGTAAGTAGACTGGGATAATCCTATTATCCTCTTCGATCTATCTCTATAGAGTCGAAGTCTCAAGATATAAGAGGCTTCTCCAAAATCTTTCATGGAGAATTGTTGTGAAAGCCATACTTTCACCGTAGTCAACATTCTTACATCATTCCCAATGAATAGAATGTCGTATACATACAAAACCAGGAACGTAACCTTATCCCCACTGGTCTTCCTATAAATACAAGGTTCATCCGGATTTTGCTCAAAGTCAAACTATTTGAGGGTAGAGTCAAACTGGATGTTCCATCTCCTAGAAGCTTGCTTAAGTCCATATATGGATTGATTAAGTTTACATACCATGTGCTTCTGACCTGTTGCAATAAAACCTTGCGGTTGCTACATATAAATATCTTCAGTAAGATCCCCATTCAGGAACGTAGTTCTGACATCCATTTGCCAAATATCGTAGTTATGGTATGCTGCTACAGCTAGCAGGATCCTAATGGATTTAAGCATGGCCACGAGAGAAAATGTTTCCTCATAGTCGATTCCCTCTTTCTGAGTTTACCCTTTCGCCACAAGACGAGCCTTCTAGGTCTCAACTTTACCATCGGGGCCCTTCTTCCTCTTATAGATCCATTTGCAACCAATTTCTTTCACCCCAAAGGGTGGGTCCACAAGAATCTAGACCTTTCATGGCATCTACCCACTTTAGGGAATCTATGTCCAACATAGCTTCCGTATAAGTCACGGGATCCTCCTCATTGGTCATGACTTCCACGAAGTAACTTTCTTGGTCATAGCCATAACGAACTAAAGGCCTGGATACCCGAGTAGATCTCCTAGGTTGATTATTATCTAGAGCTTGTGAGGATATCTCCCACTACCCCTGAGCTCTCCTCATCAAGAACAACTTCCTGACAATGATTGTTCAGGATGTAATTTTCCTCCAAGAAATGGGAATTTCGACTACAGAACACTTTCTGCTCTCCTGGGTCATAGAATAAATATCCTACAGAGCCTTTGGGGTAACCTACAAATAGGCAACGGCTAGTCTTAGATTCCAATTTGTCAACACTTGTTCTTTTATCATGTGTTGGACAACCCCAAATCTTCAAATGTCTCACACTTGGTTTCTTACTGCTCCAAAGCTCATAGGGAGTCTTTGGAACGGATTTGGTTGGAACCCGATTCAGCACGTATATCATAGCTTCTAATGCATATCCCCAAAAGAATGTAGGTAATTCCGAGTGGACGAGAAGTGATTGGACCATATCCAATAAAGTTTGATTCCTCCTCTCTGACACACCGTTTAACTGTGGTGTAGTAGGAGGAACCAGTTGTGATACTATCCCGTTATCCTTTAAGTAGTCCCTGAATTCGTTAGAGATATTCGCCTCCTCGATCTGATCAAAGGGCCTTAATGTGTCTTCCTAATTATTTCTCGACCTGTTGTCTGAATTCTTTGAACTTTTCAAAGGATTCAGACTTGTGTCTCATTAGGTACATGTAACCATACCATGAATGATCTTCGATAAATTATGAAATAAACGTGCTGGTTATGTGTCCTAACATTCATGAGACCACATACATCAGTATGTATAAGGTCAAGCGTGCCTGTTGATCTTTCAGGCTTACTGGTAAATGGTTGTTTCGTCATCTTACCTTGAAGGCAAGGTTCGCATGTTGGAAGATCTTCTATAGTTAGAAAATCGAAGGGACTATCCTTTACCAACCTTGTGATATGATCTATGTTAATGTGGTCAAGTCGGTAATGCCACAGGCATGTGAGATTAACTGTACCGTGAGTTCATTTCTTTGGGACCATTTCCGACGTAATTTTGGTTAAATTTGTTTCCAGAGAATGATGGAGAACATAGAGATCATTCTCAAGTTCTCCGTATGTAATGAATTTGTTATTCCGTTTAATAGTAATCACATTACTGAACAAAATAGAATAACCATCAATGCACAATTTTGAAACATAAATCAAATTTCTTCTCAAATTTGGTACATAAAGACAATCTTTTAAGGTTACAACTCCTCTTTAAAGTAAACCTACAGTTCCTATAGCTGTAACAACAACTGTTGCAGAAGTCCCCAAGTAAAGAGTTACTTCTCCGTCACTCAGTCTTCTGTTTGTCCTAAACCCCTGCAATGTATTACATGCATGAGTAGAAAGTGACAAGGATTTGAAATTACCTTGTTTCTTGGTCTCCAGGTACTAAGGACAATTCCTCTTCTAATGCCCGATCTGCTTACAGAAGTGACAAGCATCTGATGTCTTGTCCTTCTTCTGCCTTTTAGGCTTGCTAATTTTCTTCTGAGGTTTCTTCTTTGTTTTCCTCTTCTTCTTGCCCGATTTGCCACCTTCAACAAGCATGGCCATGGGCTCATCCTTCTTTATCAGTTCTTCGGCCCTCTGCAACATATTGTCGTTTTCCTGAAGGCTAACGTTTAGCTTGTTCATATTATAGTTCATAATGAATTGATTGAAGGAAGGAGGCAAAGAGTTTAGGATGGCATCAACTTTGGTGACATGATCTAGCCCAGATCCAAGAGCCTCCAGTTCATTAATGTATCCCATCATCTTAAGACAATGGTCATGAACCAGTTGGTTCTTGGACATTTGAATGGTCATAAGTAGCTTTAGGACCTTTTGGCGAGTAAAACGATTCTACTCTTCATACATGGTCCTTAGACTATCCAAGATATCTTTGGACACTTCGATCTGATCGAACTGTCTCTGTATCTGATTATCTAAGGAGGCTATGATGTAGCATCGGGCAAGAAAGTTTTTCTCCTCCCATTCTTGATATTCCTTCCTGCGAGCCTCAGAAGCCCTATCACCTGGACGATCTGAAGCAAGGTTCTTAGCAACCTTGTCCAATTTCTCAGACCTCAGAACTAGCATAAGGATATGGAACCAGTCAGCGTAGTTTAGGCCCTTAAGCTTATTATCGTCCAACAGTTTGGCGAATTGTCCCTTTGCCATTTCTGATAAAAGGCAAAGCAAATATTAGTCCACAACCTAATTTGATTCATGTTTACGACATAGATATGGCTTTTAATCTATATTCATTTTCCATTTATTCATCTATGAGATTTCCCTCCTATCTCAGTGATGAAGACGCGATTATATCTCTGGAAATGTGGAAAATTACATACAATGCATGGAGCCAACTGTTTCAGCTACATAACCCCACCACTTTCTGTGAAGGATCATATCCACTCATCTTATGAGCTTTCCCTTTGGCCTCTGTTAGACAAGGTTCATTGCCATTTTAGGTTAAAACCTTTCGGTCCAGTAAGTGCTTACCCATCATATTTGTGAATACCAAGGTACCGTGAGAGAGTCTTCCATTTTATGATAGGAATTGTTTCTGATGTGAAATTTCAGCCAAAAAACAGAAGAGAACAATCAGTGCTACCGGCATGTAGACTGGAGAATACTTCAACACAAAACAGCAGGAAAAAAATAGAGGAACTTGGGCTGCAACACAAAACAAACACCTAATCTGCAACCAGACACTGTCCAGCTTCTAAAAATTTGAAGTAGAGGGCAACAACCTGTACTCCACTCCCAGTCTGATGGAAGCCTCTAACCGAACATAAAAGGTCTTCCACAAAGATATCTGAAAACCTTCTTGGACTGCACCTTCCTGCAGTTCAAAATCTTAACCTGCTTACTGCAGGTTACTCTAGTAGTCCAGAGACTACTCACAGCTTATCTTGCCCTATTGGAGAATTACCGAACTTATTCTAGGTTTCCTTGGATCTTCTCCCAAGGGAAAACCCAAGAAAGCAACTGGGTTTGGAGAACCACGAGCAGAACTAAGGTTTCTTTACAACCTACGTAAAGAAAACGAAAAAGAAAAGAGAACAGTATATAAGATTTTGAATCAGTGAAGAGGATAGTATCAATGCTCTGATACCATGCCTGTATTTGTCTGTATTCAGTTCTATAGAAAAAGAAGAAGAAGAAGAAGAGAAATGAAGAAAAAGAGGTTTAGAAGAAATTGGCGGCTCCTCTCTCCAGCCCTCCAAGACAACTTTTATACTAGGGCAATAAGAAAGAGATACAATGACAAATCTGACCCTGATTAGTAGGCAGTAAGAAAACATAAAAACAAAGTAGACCCAGGCCCATTTAGCCCAGGAAGGAAGTTATACAAGTAAATGTTATGACATAACATAAATAGGCCCAAGCCCACAATGCTAGACTGCACAATATTAAGTACTGATACACAAGGGCGTATCGATACTTTTGAACCTTGCATAGGACTCCCCAAGAAGATCATATTTCTCCCCTTCTACTGTTTCTGGTCAAGCATCATTATGCTCATTTCACAGACAAATTGCAAGATCAGTATACACAATTCTAACAACTGCCCAAATCAATTCAATTTGTATGCTTAGAAAGTAAGAACATTTCCTATGTGTAAAAAAATGAACAAAATGGAAAAGAAAATATGGGAAAAAATTCATTCCCTATTTAAATGAAACAAACATAATCTAGCCCACGTGATACACTTTTATTAACATGAATATTTTATTTTGGAGTGCCAACTAGTCCGACAAGGACCCCTTAATTTTGCTAATGCTCTCTGCAGTGAGATCTAGATAGTAAAGTGATTAAAAATATTAAGCAAAATAAAGGCATAAAAATGGACCATACCTGACAACTAAGATAATCTTTACAAGCAAGAAAAGCTAGAATTTTTGAGGATGGCTTGGGAGGTGTCAGTATTGAGACCTTAGTAACAATTCCTAAAGATCCTTCACTTCCTATAACAATGAAGGTAAAGCCACATGTAATGATATCCTCTAGTAAAATATTATTTTGTTTTATGCTGAAGTAGGAATTTATCAGTAAGTTGGCATTGCATACCTATAAATAGCTGTTTCGAGTCATAGCCTGTATTATCTTTGCGCAAAGTCCCAAGCATGTCAAGCACAGTACCATTTGCTAGGACAGCTTCAAGACCTGAAAGACCAGAACAAGAGAAACAGGACGACAGGAAATTTATACAGTATTCCTTTCAAAAGATGCAATCTTTTCTTTGGCAAAATAGTAACCACTAAAAGAATTTTGTTGCCAATGATTGAAGCTGGGATTAAACCACTAGTTTAATTCTTATGCATGGTTTTGATTGAATTCCATAAGAGATCTGCATAATGCAGAGTTCTAGCATTCTATTATCAAACATTGAAAATGTGACGAAATATACATATATAAATGCAAGCTAAAAGGTTGGTATCACAAGTTCAAATGAACATGAGAGCTATCATCTGATGAAGGAAAGTTCCAGGAACAAGTAGGATAACTTCTTTACTTTCACTAATCAAACTAAATATATTTTATGCAGTGTCAGTGATTAATCAATGTACAGAAGTTCTCTAAGCTCCTCATCAAGAAGCTTCATAGTGGATGCTGAGATACTTGAAATATTCAAGTATAGGGGCGTTCTCTTAACAATGAAATTTGATGATTGAGGCCCATATTAAGGGGCTCTAGATGATTGGAAATAGACTAGTGTATGTTGTTAACTTGTGAGTGGAAATATATTAACATAGAGAAGTGAATAAACATTCTAGTATTTTATCAGTTTAGTGGTGAAGCTAAATAAAGATCAGTGTCTACTTGGGTGACTGAATTATTAGAGTTGAAACTTTTTTTGGTCAATAAAGATAAATTTTATTAAACTTCAAATAGAAGGAATTACATCAAGGTGGAAAGTTCTCCACCAGAATAAAAGGAAAAGGAGGAAATTATATCAACAAGACCCCCCCTTTCAACTAATGCTTTGCATCTTTATTCTTCTTAATATAAAAGATTTTTATTAAAAATAAAGAATAAATGAGATCCCCCCTTCCTCTTCATCCTCCTCCCCTTCCTCCTCCTAACCCCCCTCCTCTTAAGGAGGCTTATGCCTCCTTGTGTTCGGGAGGCTTACGCCTTTTGCATTCTGAACTACGCCTCACGCCTCTAGATAGTGGAATGCCTCGCGTCACGCCTCCGCGTTTTAAAACATTTAGCATTTACTTAAACTATCTGTTTTGGATACCTACTGATGTCTGATGATGGTATTATGCATGTTTTTGAGCAGGATTGGTACTTGTGCACAACTCGAGGAAGGAAAGAAATAGCAACAAGTGTATCCAAGTTTACGAGGGTAATATTGTTAACTCACATCAATGTAAATAATTATGGATGATTTAATCATCCCTAACTTGGTTTTCACTTCCTAATCGCATTTCTTATTTATCCTCTACCCATACCATGAAACATGATCACTTCTCATTAGTTACTTTTGAGAATGAGAAGTTAATTTATAGTCTGTGAATGGCCACCTTGTGCAAAAAATACCAAAGATAGGTCCATATCCTGTCCACACATCTAAAGACTGCAAATAGCTGATTAGCTAGGTACCAACATTGGGAAATTGCCCCTTTTTAGAAGTAGATGCTAGGGAATGAATTCCAGACTATAGTCTTGGATTGTTCCGTTCCTGTAATCAAGTCCCAACTGAAATAATCAAAGTTTTTATCAAAAGTACTAAGTGAATGGGATCTATAAGCAATACCTATTTATATTATATGTCAATATCAAAAAATGCACATGATTTATGTCCTTAAATAATAAAATCTTTCTCAGGCATTTGGAGACAGATGTTTTGGATCTTGTGAATTGTATTGTATAGACAATCATCTTTTTGTATATAGTGCATAACTTTTGGCATTTGATGTGTCATCCTGACACCTCATTTTCTAAACCCTTTTGCTTTGGCTGCATCTATTTCAATTTAAAGGATCAGAAAACAAGGTTTTCTTTGTAAAAGAGGTGAAAATTGAAGGGATGAGAGATCCATCGTATGGACGCCCAAATCTTGCGGAATTAGGTGGGCGAATTTCAAAAATTTTTCTCTCCCTTCAACTGGGAATCGCATTCTATTTAGAAAATCATATTTTCAATGATCAATGTTGAACCATAAACTGAACCAGATCTGAACAAAAGCAGTAGGAGAGAATTATACCTGATACGGAGAAATAATATCTCCCAATGGAGGTATTCACGCCCAAAGAAGGATCCAAAGAGTGCTACCACTGAAGATGGCGCAGTGCAGGATGGAGTAGAATCAGTAGTGTTCTTCTCCAAGAACCTAGTCCTTCGCAAGAAATAACAGGATGGCGCGTGAGCATAGCTTCCTATCAGTCCTTTCACAAAGAACTGATATCAAGATCAAATCTTGACTTCTCCCACTGAACTGGAGATCGAACTGGCAAGGTAGGCGGCAAGAAGAAGGAGGCGGTAAGAAAGAATTCTACAGGGTTGCTTAATTCTTTCTTCTGTGATTTCAGCTCTAAAAAGAATGTGAATATGTGTCTTCTAAAGGCTGCCGCCCCTTCTTTCTTTTGTAACCCTAAAGGATCAGCTCCTAATCCAATTAGGAGTTGCTGATCCAAATCATATTTGGATCAGACATCCCTTTAGGTGATAAGGATAAACCCTTATCTTATCTACAGATTAGATCAGCCTTCTCCAAATCTCACTAAGAGGTTTCTAGATCTGAATCACATTCAAATCTGGACTCTCTGAGTGGATAGGGTTAAGACCCTATCCTATCTACTGATCCATCTCAGAATTCGCCCCATGTTTAACTAATTAAAACAGCCCAGTTCAAAATGGGCTTTAGGCCCATTAAGGTCATGTGCTCACTTAGCCTTCTTAACTGCTGCCCAGTTGGGCTTCCTTCTATGACATGGGGCCCAAGCATTGATTTACACATCAGTCACATGGGTTCAGCCTAGCAATTGTTACAAGGCCTGGCCGAATACACTATTATGGACAGTGCACCCCCTGAAACCCATCAAATGGGCTCTATGGGCCCAACACTTATCCTAAGTGGTCCCTGGGCCAAGCCACCTTGTAACACTCAGGGATTGTTGGCAGATGCAAGATTAGCCCATCAGGTATTATCCTCAATGGTCTTACACTCAACCTCTCAGCTCATAAATGATCAAACACTGCCCGACAAGAGAGGACCTCTCCCTCGGCTGCAAGGAATAGTGTCGCACTATCTACTTATATGGATCCCAGGAATTAAAACCTTTTGCAAACATTTTAGAAACCATAATGTATATATACTTTTATATCTCATATAAAATATATTTTGCAAAACAAATCTCAACGATTGAAATCGGCTGCCGGCAGTCTTGGTTTCCATCAGAGAGAGTGCATCCCCGATCATTACCTTTGTCCGACAAAGGGGCTGATCCTGTCACTATGATCACCCACTCAAGTGAATTCTCAAACTGTCCCAACATACCCAGGTTTTGACCCCCGCTAAGGATCTCACTGATTGGTACATCAAAGACAACCCAACCCGACACCTAGTGCAGTATCATAATCGAGTCTAGGGTTCGGGTGTAACTTTCCAGTTTTGCCCATTAATCTCTACGGTCCAGGGCAATACTGGAAATCTGGTCCGGCTCAAAGATTCAATTGATCCTACACTGCATGTGCCTAGGGTCTCACCTTGGCAGCTGAGATAGGCCACCCCAACCGACTTGGTGGCACATCAGTGTCAGCCTTATCAGAATAGGTCTCCCCAGACCGACCCACTGGCTATGAATATTCTAAACTAACACGAGTCTCATTAAGTGTCCAATTTAAGGGTATTACACAGAAACATACCAAGGGAACATGAATCAAATATGTACTTTTATTCATTTACAATAAACTCATAATGTACATCATTCTGATTGAAGCTAAGGGCATACAAAACTGTCTAACAAAAATAAAGCTGAGATATTTCAGATTGACTATCTTGAACCCATTTCACATTGAAAAAGCATGGTCTTCAATGAAATTCTCGTCATCCATAAAAAAAAAAGCAAAATAAATAAATAAAATCCTAACCATGTACCTCATAGTTTCACCATGCAGATATCAGCATTACAATATAAAACAAAAAAAATTCACATAAAGAACAATACTATCTTTTAAGACAAATAATATCTGTTGTTATCCTTACCTAAGACATTCCCATGAAGTGATCCATAACGTACAAAATGCAAACCTCCAGCATTAGTTGATACATTTCCCCCAATTTGACAACTTCCCTTTGCACCCAAGTCAAGTGGCATCATAAACCTGAAGATAAACAGTAAAGCTTATCTAATGCATCCTACCCAAAATATTGGCATCAAGAGAGCTCTATTAAATATGCAGATAATTTTTTTCTTTGGATCAGAAACTTGAAATTTCTACCATAAGTCATGGGAAAGGGTGAGTATATAAGGAGAATATAATTGGCATGGACAAAAACTTTTTGCAAATAACCATTTATCCAACAATAAACACCTTTCAAGAATGCTAAAATTGCTATTTGCTACTATAGAGAGATTTCTCATCCAACTCTCATTTTGCCAAATGCCAATTCAGAAGGAATGGTATTGGTGCACAGATATGCAATACAACGATATAGGTATATGACACAAAAGCATGTGGATGTCTGGTTTCAAGTATGCCAGTATGTGTATGTACCATATGTCTACTATGTTTGTGCTAGTCTATGATAGGAGAATAGTCATTCTCTTGGATATTAGCAGAAAAAGTTTGCAGGAAGTAAAAAACAAAAACAGGAACAACATCCAATAAACAAGACTCTTCTCCAATACATCAAGCCCATCCCCTTGACTCCAGTTCACAATATTTGTTATCTGAACAATTTAACTTTTTAATTGTTACAAAAGAAAAGTATTGTCTTGGTGCAGAAAAGTTAAAAGGAAGGAGAGAAGAGAGATGAGAGAAAAATGAAAGAGATCCAAAATAATAGGCTGGCGGCACTAGCTATATTATTTATATGTGTAGGACGACCATTACATAAAGGTATAAAGACAGATGTGCCCTTGGGGCACATAAACCAATGATTACATCAAAAGGTAAATTGCAAACCAGCCCATGCAATCAGAGTGCTGTTTTACTAACTTGTGTTGAATCAGTTAGTGGTAATTTTGAACATATCCTGGAGAGTGCTGTTTTACTAGCAATGATGTGAGTCAGTCCATCACCAATCTTCTTATCTCTATTTTAATGCTGAATAACTCTTCTAGAAATATCTCCTTTCCTAGGCAGTGTTTGGTATTGTGTTTGTTGCCTGAGGAAACATTTTCACCTTGGAAATCAGAAGAGCAGGTGAGTTTTGCACATAGTTCGTTACACAATTGCTTATTCTGGTTTAATACACCTAGGTGCCATTAGACGCCACATAGTACAAAAGAGTTGAAAATGCCCCTGGGAGTAAGAAACCTCAAAAAGTTGTTTTCACCAAAAGTCACTTTCATAGAAACTGAGGTAAAAGAAACACAACCACTTTTACTTGAACCAATCCTACCAAATAAGAAGTTGCTCAAAATGCCTACATGCCGCTGACATGGCAGTGTTTCCTGGGAAAAGAACCACACTACCAAACACCTACCTGGAGGGTTAGGCCCATAAAAGCATCCTCCAGATTTTTGAGGTTCTAAAACATGTAGTAGCCAAAAATTTCATCAATGGTTCAACTACATCCCTATGGATTAAAGGCCCCCTAGAAAGGGACTCAAAGTCCTTGAAGCCCAAATGCTTTGAGCCAATCTACAATCAAACTCAAAATGTTCCAACTTGTCAATTAAAAAATAAAAATAAGTAGACTATGTTACATATACCTCAAAATGCTTTGAAGCCTTTGCTCATTCCAAAAACCTATATTTATTGATCCTCTCAATGGCTCCTCAATTTTCTATCTTGATCTCTCCCTCTTTTCTTAGGTCGTTCTGCAATTGCACTTAAGTTTGAGATTTGGAAACCTCTGTTGTGACATAGGTGCAGGGGTAAAGGTAGTGTAGATCTGTCCCTCCCCAGACCCCGCATTGGCAGGATACTCATGCACTAGGCTACTCTTTACGTTTGCCAGCCCTTTTTTATCCTTTTTTCAGGTTTGAAGGACAAGGTAACACTTTACATGGCCAACACCTCAGCAGTTACTTCAACCTCATAGCCCTTAACTGGTGCTACATCTAATCCTTTCTAACCATAAGAGAAGGGAAGATTGCTTTACTAGACAGCCTAAAGACCCTATGATGATAAAAGGACTACTCATTGTGCCTTGCAAAGATACACCATCCTTAGTGGAAAAGGAAATACGAAAGAGATCCTCAGAGAACCTCTTATATATGGATGACTACGTCACAGATTCATGGTATGCATTCCCAATTGTAGGATATTTTACAAAGCTGTAGATATGATGGGCCAAATGGGCCTTAATCTTTTTATTTTATTTGTGCTGTTAATGATGTGTTTTGTTTAGTTAGTGGGCCTTAGTTTATGGGTCAGTTTCGTTTTTCTTTTATTATCTTTATTGAGTAGCCACCCCACTGAGGGCACCCTTGAAACTGTACCTGAATTGCAATCAGGTTTAATAAAAGTGTTTTAGGGGACTGAAGAGAGGACCAAATAGCTCTCTTCTTTCTTCCTCTTCCTTCCATTCTCTTCTCCTTCTGAACTCTTTCTTCTTCCACCTTCTTTTTTTTCTTCTGGTTTGTTTTCAGATTTATTACAGGTGTTATTTACAACTCTCTGGTCTTACCTCCTCTACATCCCAAATAAGCCCTCTAGAGGGCACCCAATGCACTATCCAACTTCTCTGTGTAGAGAGGATGAGGGGTAGCTTTGTAATTTTACTTTCTTTTATTTGGCTCTTTTGTATATCTCTTTGTACATTACTGTACATATCTCACATTTGTAAGGACAGAACTGTCCATTCTCACATTAATATATAAATATCTTTTTCTGGGCGTGTGGTACTGTACACACCCATCCATTTTCATGTGACTCTCTTGTCTCTTCTCTTCTTCGACTGAAACTGACATGGTATCAGAGCAGGTTGCTCTCTGATCTTATTCTTGCTTCTTTATCACTTTCTGTGGGTTGTAATCTCATCTCTCCACTGAGATCTACTGAACCCTTCAACCATGGTTCAAAGTATCGATACGATATGCCCAATACGGGGCGTATCGTATCGTATCTTTTGAAAAAGATACGGTTCCAGGTGTTTCGGACCCCCAATTTTTTTTAATAATAAAAAATATCTTATAAGCTTCCCAAAAAAACTAAACTTTGAAAAAAAAACTAAAAAAAAGTATGTATCGGCCGATTCTAAGTACCGATACGATACAACCAAAACCCGTATCATATCGATACTTTGAACCTTGCCTTCAACTGGTGGAGTGTATAGGGTTGTTTTTGAAGGGATGGGAGATCCATCATATTGATGGCTGAACCATGCAAGGTGGCTAGGCAAATTTTCAAAAATTTCTTTCTCCCATCCGGGAGTCCTATTTCCTGATTTAGAAAAAACTGCATTTTTCAAGGTTCATTCTTGAAATAAAACCATACCGGATCTTAAACCAAAATTAAGCAAGTATTCACGCCCAAAGAGTTGAAATGCATGAAAGGAGGGTGAAATGTTTTCATAGGAAACAAAGTTGGAAATGGGGTGTTTAGTGGTGCATGATCTAACACCTTTCCTATGAACAATAGGACGGTCAAGGTCACTAGCAATAGAGGTATTAATTGTAATGAGGTCAGGGACATCATTGGGAACCACGGTACTTGAGTGAGTATGACCCGCCCCCGAGGAGTTTGATGGCACAAGAGGTACAACTTTTAGATTCTCCATAGCTCTTGAATTTGGTTGGCCTTTGCAACGCCAAAGAAGACACGAAAAGGTGGAGGATCAAGAAGAGGAGGTAGATGAACCAGTTTCTCCTCATTCCTACACTCCCCCTGAGGAGAAACAGGAAAAAAAAGGCTCATTTTCAAAGAAAGAGACATCCATGGAAACATAGAATTTCCGAGAAACAAGATCAAAACAACGGTATCCCTTCTGAGTGAAGGAGTACCCCAGGAATATGCAAGGAATAGCACGAGAATCCAATTTCCCACGAGTGGGAGACAGATTTTGGAAAAGCACCGACAACCAAATACGCGAGGAGGAATGGGAATAAGGAGGGCCTTAGGGAAGAGAAGTTGATGTGGGGCTTTGCACTCTAACCAACGAGAGGGCATACAGTTAATGAGGTAGGTAGAACAAAGGACAACCTTAAGCCAAAAATGTTTGGGGACATTCATATGGACTAGTAAATCCCAGGCCACTTCAAGGAGATATCGGTTCTTTCGTTCAGCAACACCATTTTGTTGCGGTGTTCTGGCACAAGAGCTACGGTGAAGTGAACCACACGAAGCAAAGAATTTTGTCAGATCACTATGAAAATACTCTTTCACATTATCTGACTGAAAATTTTGGATTTCAGTTTGAAATTGAGTGAAGACCATCTGTTGAAAATCTTGGATAATTTTTGGTACTTCCTCCCTGGTTCGCATGGGATATACCCAAGTATATCTAGAATAGTCATCAATGATGGTAATAAAATACTTGTAACCACTCTCAGATGGTAAAGTAACAGGGCCCCACACATCAGAATGAACAATGTGAAATGGAAATTCAGATTTACTATTTTTTGGAAGAAAGTGAGTTCTATAATGTTTATTCAATTGACACGTTTGACAAGAGAAATCTGAAACGAACACTGACTTAAACAGATCTGGAAACACAACTTTCAAAGACTCAAAAGACAAATGACCAAGGCGACAATGCCATAAATAAACTTGACTCTTATAGGACTGACTCATAGACTCTATAATATGAAGACCAGCCTTATTCTTCAGAATGTAAAGTCCATCAACCATACGTCCTCTACCAATCATCCTTCCCGAGGCCAGATCCTGGATCACATAGTAAGAAGGGAAAAAGGTCACTGAGCAGTTTAAGGAATTAGTAACACTATTAACAGAGAACAAATTAATGGGAAATTTTGGAACATGTAAAACATCAGAGAAGGTAAGGCCAAGGGGAAGAGAGACGGTTCCTTGACCAGCTATGGAAGCGTATGATCCATCAGCTAGTCTCACCTTGTCTCTTCCAGAAAGAAGGTGATAGGTTTGAAAGTAAGAGGACGTACCGGTCATGTGTTTTGACGCTCCAGAATCAATGATCCATGGAGAGTCAAGGGTATGAGAAGCAACATGGAAAGCTGTGGCAGAGTTACCTGATGTAGACGCAAGTGAGGTTGAGGAAGGAGCATCCATCTGACGAATTTCTCTACCATAGAGCTCTAAATAGTCATGGAAGGAATTCATAATATCCTCCCTTGGGTCAGATCCAGATGAATGTGTCCGAGTCACAATATGGATGAGGGGCTGATTCTCTCGAATAGCTATGTTGGCCATAGTGTGTTTCTTTGTACCTTGTTGTCATGTCCTTTTATTGACATTTGAACTTTGCTTCTTATTTAGATCTTGAGCCCATTTCGGCTTTCCATGAAGATCCCAGCAGGAATCCTGGGTGTGTCGGGGCTTCTGGCAATGAGTACACAATTTTTCTTTGTCATCCATTTTTTTCTGAAGATCTCCTTTCTTGGAAGAGATTCCTCCACTAGTATTAACACTCCCTTTCGCGGCCAACACAACTACATCTCCACCAGAACTGTTCATCAAATTCCTTCTGCTTTCTTCAGATTGTACAAGAGCATAAACTTCCTGGACTGATGGAAGATCTTTAGAACCGAGGATCTGGACCCTAATAGACTCATATGTAGGGTTCAAACCATGTAAGAAAGCAAACACTCTCTGCTGGGAGACGAGTTTTTTGTACAGTTTTGCATCTTCATCACACTTCCATTCCACACTCTGATAATGATCCAACTCCTTCCAGACAAAAGTCAAGTCAGAGTAATATATAGATAAACACCTCTCCCCCTGTTTACAAATAGACGATTTTGCCTGTAGTTGGTAGATTTTTGCATAGTGTCGCAGTTCCAAATATGTTGATTTTTCTTGTTCCAAGATCTCATATGTCATTTCAGCCCACATGAAATTCCTCCTTATTTGAGGTTGCATAGAGACTAAAAGCCAAGACATAACCATGCTGCTTTCCTGATTCCATCTATCATATTCAGCACTCCCAGAGTGTGGTTCTTTAATTCTCCCATTAATATAACCTATCTTCCCCCTTGCAGTGATGTACAGCTTGATCCTCTTGATCACCCTAAATAATTTAAACCATCAAGAGGGACAACAGCCATGGGAAAGGATAGGTCCACACCCCCACTCATTCCATTCAGCGTTGAGGAAACTCCGGATGTAGCAGAATCTTCACTACTCATGATTTCAGATTCAAAAACAACACCCAAAAAGAGGAACACAGCCTCAACAAGTTGTTACAGAAGGTACCAGCCACTTCCAGACCTTCAGTCCACCAAAAAACTGCTGTTGCAGCACATAAACAAGGTCCTTATGACCTATGGTTTCATAGGGATCCAAGAAAAACTGCTGTTGCAGCACATAAACAAGGTCCTTATGACCTACGGTTTCATAGGGATCAAACAACCCCACAACAAGAAGGAAAAGAAAAGGATGAAGCTCACCTCACACCTCGGCAGACCTAGTACAGGTCTAGTACAGGCACACGACCAGAAAGGAGAAGAGAGTAGACAAAAGGTACTTCAGTCAAACCTCAGGGCAGCCGAACAGCAGATGAGAACAAAGTAAAAGAAGGTTACTTCAGTCGAACATCAGGGCAGCCAAACAACAGATGGACAGCAGATGATAACTTCTGAAAATCTGTCACCCTCGAAACAAAGTCTTCTACATGCTAGAAGAGGAAAAGGCAGATTGCTCGACTTCACCCTTCAGACCTAGACGTCCTGCTCTGATACCATGTTGTACAGGAAGAAGAGAAAAAGGGAGAGAGGAGAGGAGAGACGAGAGGACTGAGAGCCCAACAAGATACTGCAAGCGGAGCAGTATGTTATTATTTTTACTAGGGCACCAACAACTAAACATAAAGAAAGGAAAAGTACAATAGTACCCCTGCGGTACAATACATATATAAAATAACATCTGTTAACAGAGATCGAACTGGGTAGGGGGCGGCAAGAACTGGGAAGAATTCTGTAGATTTCTGAGTGTGTAAAACTGATGAATTTGAAGGGATGGGAGATCCATCAAATGGAAGACCGAACCCTGTAGGAAGGTTGGGCGAAATTTCAAAAATTTCTTTACTCCCATCCGGGAATTCTATTCCCAATTTAGAAAACTGCATTTTCAAGGTTCGTTCTTGTAACCAAACCGGACCAAATCTGAAACCAAATTAAGGGAGGGATATACCTGATATGAAATCCACACAAGAATGTTCCTCCTAACGTAGGTGTTCACGCCCAAAGAGTGTACCAAATCCTCTCCTTCGACTACAAGGTACAGTGTTGCACTCTCTACTCGCATGGATCCCAGGAATTAAAAACTTTTGCAAACATTTTGTGAAACTGTAATATATTATATATATATATATATGTAAATATATTTTACAAAACAAATTTCAACAAGTTTGAAATCAATTGCTGGCAGTTTAGGTTTCCATCAGAAAGAGTGCATTCCCTGATCATTCACTTTGTCCAACAAAGGGGCTGATCCTGTCACTATGATCACCCACTCTGGTGAATTCTCGGACTGCCCCAACATACCCAGGTTTTGACCCCATCTAAGGATCTCACTGATAGGCATATCAAAGACAACACAATCTGACACCTAGTGCAATACCATAATCGAGTCTAGGGGTCAAGGATTCAAGCAAACCCACACTACATGTGCCTTATGTCTCACCCCAGTAGTTGAGACAAGTCACCCCAACCCACTTGGCAGCACATCAGTGATGGGAGTAGAATTTATCATATTTTTATCCCCAAATATTCTGTCTTTCATACTAAATTAGTACCTAATTGGACTCATTTGTTATATTTCGGTCCAGGGCATGAAAGAAGGCATCAAAAGCAAAGAAAGGCAAATTGGATGATTTTTCACAGTTTCGACATCATTTAGTAATTTGGGCTTAACTCGCATACCCGAACTCCGATTGGGCTGATTCAAGACCCATTGGAAAAATAAGAGAAAAATCCACAACTTTCGTGCTTTGGGCTTTCGCAGATTCGGCCTGCATCGAAGTCAAATCCGGGCCCAAAGTCAGGGCAAATTCGTAGGAAGGCCCAATCCACAGCTAAAGCCCAACTTGCAGAAAAGCCTGGCAGCAGCCCAATTCGCAAAGGAGGTCTAATACGAATCCAAGAACAAGAAACTGAGAAGAGTCCTTTCAGATCTAAATTCTTGATGTAATCTTAGAAAGATAAAGGGATTGAGTTCACTAGATAAAGAGATAAGAGTAGGATTAGACTAGGACTTTCTATTCTTGCAAGATAAACTTCAAGAGGAAGTAGGAGATCACCCCCTCCCCTTTAAGCTATATAAAGGGGAGGGCGGACCAGTTTTAGGCATCACTCAATCTCTGGATTGAATCAAGAAGCAAAGGAGCAATCAATCAAGAAAGGAGAAAACAAATCAAGAAACTTGGGGAAGGTGATCAAGAATTCAAGAAACCTCAAGAAGAAGGTGGCGGAAAGAAGAGATCTCAGCACCATGGGCGAATTCAAGAGTTCTTTCTTTCCCTTTGTTTGTTTTAATTCTTTTATCATGAATTGATTTGTTTCTTACTAGGGTTGTGGAAAGCCTAACCAGGTTAATGAATATATTTTTATCTTTATGATTTATCCAAGATTGTAATTTCCATATAGTCTATGAATTATTGTGCTTAGTGCAATTAAGAGCTTAGCCACCTCCTAATTGATTTGGGTTATGTGAATGAATCGAGAGAGGAATTCATATAATCGACTGAATAATTCATAATGTGAATTGAATGGTATATAGAGATATATATACATGATTCATCTGAATTTAATGGTTTTCCTCGAACTTAATGCACTTCCATCTTGAGAACTCTACTCAAGAGATCGAAGGGTTACCTGATGGGTGTAGTTTTAGTATATCTCGAGAGAGAATATTAAATAAAATTGGAAAGACCTCAGCTTATGGGAATGACAAATAATCTTGGTTAATCGAATCCATTAATATTCATTACATTGGTTAGGTGGACCAAAATCCCTAGCGATTTCACCCATTGCATATTCGGTTAGTGATCACCCTTATTTCTATTTTCTTTTTCTAGTTTTTATTTTTAGTAGTCCTTGCTCTCTCAAATCTGAATTTCGATTGTCCAAATAATTAGGGAAGACTGTGGTTCTAATACTTATTTTGTTAAATCCTCGTGGGAACGATATTTTTTATACTACTTGATAACTAGTACACATGCTAGGGTTATATTCATAACTATCAATCAGTGTCAACCTTGACAAGATACATCTCCCCAGATCTATCCAACAACTGTAAAAATTCTAAACTAATACAAGTCTCATAAGTGTCCAGTATAAGGGCATTACACACAAACACACCATATAACATGAATCAAATATGTACTATTAGTCATTTACAATAAATGCACCAGTGCATCAATCTAATTGGAGCTAAGGTTATACATTGTCTAACAGTTTTTTATCAACCCTACCTACTATACAGATAGAGTTTGAACTCTACAAGAGAGAATTCATTAGATCTCTCTTGGGAGATCTCGAATCAGGGCAAAACTTCAGATCTGGTGTCGCCTAGACCAGATCTATTTGTTGTACAAATATCTCTTGATTTGGTGATGTTTTGAAGGGGTTTTGATCCTCTTCCTTGGGCGGCTGCTACTTAACAGTTTCCTTTTTTGGACTGTTGATTTTTTTACCGAGGTTTCAGACTTCGTTTTCTTACTCTGAGGGTCTCAATGATTCCCAATGATTATTATCTCCTTCTCAAGGTATTCCTCTCGACTTCTAGTGATTGTTATTATCTTTTCTATAGTCTTCCTTTGGTTTCTTGACTGAATATGGAATCTGAAAGGAGTGACATCATATCTATGAAATTCGATGGAACAAACTATGCTCTTTGGAAATTCCATTTCCAATTTTTTGTTGAAGGGAAGGGTATGTGGGGCTATCTGGATGGTACCACAACCATTCCTAATGTTACAGATGCTGAAGGGATGAAACAGTGGAAAATCAGTAATGCCCAAATAGTTTCCTAGATATTAAGTTTAGTCACTGTTGATGTAGCTATTCCTATGAGAGGCCTAAAAACTGCTAAGGAGATGTATGACTACCTTGAAAAGGTGTATCAGCAGTCAAATATGTCCAAACAATATCAAATTGAAATGGACATATTCTCATACACCCAGAGGGAGAGAAGAATACATGAATATTATGATGGTTTTGTTAATCTATGGACAGAATATGAACTTGTTCATCTTGGGGCCACAACAACTGATTGTTGTGTGACAACTATGAAAAGGCATTTCGATCAAAGGAAGATCATGCACTTTCTTATGCACCTTAGACCCGACTATGAGTTGATAAGATCCAGCATACTCATCAGGGAAAATGTGGCTGACCTAGACACCATATTGGGTGAACTATTAAGGGAGGAGACTAGACTATACACTCACTCCTCCCTTGATAGCAAGAAAGAACATGGACATGATACAGTTTTCCTAGCTACCAAGCCAAAGGGCAAAAAGGACTTCTCCAAGATGTAGTGCTATGAGCGCAAGGAGTTCGAACATGTGGCCTTTCACCGTAAGAAAAGGAATTTCTATACCTACTACAAAAAACAGGATCACATCATTACTAAATGCCCTACCCAACCTCCCAAGAAGGGTCAATACAAGGCACTTCAAACAGTTACGGAGTCTTCATCTGACATTACTATCTCTTCCAACTCAGACTCAAAGGGGGAGCCTTCTGGTACTCTGATTGAGGATAAGATACGATAGCTTGTGTCTTCAGCTACTTCATCTGCCTTCTTTGCTATCGGCCTGTCTGGAAAGTCTTCTACCACTTGCTCCTCTCCTAGCCATATATGGATTATAGATTCTGGAGCCTCAAATCATATGATTGGGGCCTCCTTTGGTTAGACTCCTTAACCCTACCCTTCTACTGACTAGATTATTACTGCTAATGATGAATCATTAAAAATTGCTAGTTGTGATGATTTATTTCCTTCTACCTCTCAATCATCTTCCTTTCATCTCCCAAAAACCTTTTTTATTCCTTAGTTAACTACCAATCTTATTTCTATGGGTCAACTTGTTGATAATGGTAACTTTGTTCTATTTTCTCGTGATGGTTGTGTCATACAGGATCATCGCAATGGGAAGGTGAAGGGGAAGGGGAGTAGGCTTGGGAGGCTGTTTGCTCTTGAGTTCGAGAAGAGACCTACATCCTCGTCTTGTTTTCTTTCTACTACTAGTGATGTGTTACATTCTCGTTGTAATAATGTGTGGCATTTATGGCATAGACGTTTAGGCCACACTCATGCTAAGAACTTGGATCATCTATTTTCTTTTGGTTGTTTACCTACTATTAATTCTATTTCTAAGAATATTGATAAATCTTGCATAACTTGCGGTCTTAGTAAAATTCATATTTTACCTTTTCCATCTTCATCTGTGCATGCTACTGTTCCTTTCCAAGTAATACATAGTGATGTTTGGTCGTCTCCCGTTATATCTAGACTTGGATACAAATACTTTGTTTTATTTATTGATGATTGCACTAGATATACTTGGATTTATTTCCTTCAAAAGAAATCAGATGTACTTCCCACCTTTGAGAACTTTCACACCATAATAATGACCCAACACAATGCCACCATTCGTTTTCTACATTCTGACTCAGGGGGAGAATATTTTGATGGGGAAAATGGAGAATTTCAAACCTATTTAAAGAAACATGGTATTCTATCCCAAAGATCTTGTTCAGGAAGTCCTCAACAAAATGGAGTAGCTGAACGCAAGAACTGGCACATCTTGAGTATGGTGAGATCCCTTCTTCTTGACTCCCATGTTCCCATTACCTTTTGGGTGGAGGCGGCCAGCACTGCTGTATATCTCATTAACTTCATTCCATCTTCAGTTCTTGGTAATTGTTGGTTTGGCTGGTTTAGTGTTTATGTTAGTCATATTTGTGTCTTAAGTTCTTAGTTATTGGGCCTAAACTTGTTTAATTTTTTATTTGTCTAAGTGTCCCATCACTAATCAAGGGCATTCTAGTCCATTCATGTAACATTACTTTGTAAACATCTATATAAGATTGTAGGGCCGGCTGAAGTGAGGAGGCCGCCATTCTCAAATCTTCTTCTTCTTCTTCTTCTTCTTCTTCTTCTTCTTCTTCTTCTTCTTCTTCTTCTTCTTCAGCTGTTGTTTTCTAGCAAACATGGTATCAGAGCACTAATCCGTCTATCTGGTTACAACCGCCTCTTTTCTCCTCTTCTCTATTCCTTTTTTTTCTCTCTCTCTCTCCTATCTTGGCCGCTGTGAAGAAACCCTAGGGCTGACCGCAGAACACAGCAAGGTCTATATCTAGGGTTTCCCTTGGTTGTAGGGTCCAAGAGGAGTTTCTTCCAGAAGCTTATGCCCTACTAAACACCCTGCAGCAGGTAGTAGCCATTAGGCTGCTAAGAGAGATCTGCGTGGAACAGATCTAGGTGGAAGGACTGAATGAAACAGTCCTAGTATAGATCGTAAGGGTGGTCACAGTCTACGACAACAGAAGTCAAAGCCCAGCCTAGTCCAGAAGAGTGTTAGACAGTTTTGTATGCCCTTAGCTTCAATCAGAATGATGTACTTTATGGGTAAGTGTTGGGCCCATAGAGCCCATTTGATGGGTTTCAGGGGGTGCACTGTCCATAACAGTATATTCGGCTAGGCCTTGTAACAAAGGCTGGGCCAATCCCATGTGGTTGATGTGTAGATCAATGCTTGGGTCCCACGCCATACAAGGAAGCCCAACTGGGCAGCAGTTAGGAAGGTTAAGTGAGCACATAAGTTTAATGGGCCTAAAGCCCATTTCGAACTGGGTTGTTTAATTAGTTAATTATGGGGCGAATTCTGAGAAAGATTAGTAGATAGGATAGGGTCTTGACCATATCCACTCAGAGAGTCCAGATCTGAATGTGATTCAGATCTAGAAACCTCCTAATGAGATTAGGAGAAAGCAAATCTAATCTGCAGATAAGATAAGGGTTTATCCTTATCACCTGAAGAGAAGGCTGATCCAAATATGATTTGGATAAGCAGCTCCTAATTGGATTAGGAACTGATCCTTTAGGTTAACAAAAGAAGGAGGGGGCGGCAGCCTTTAGATGAATGAGATATTCATATCCTCTTGAGTGCTGAAATTACAGAAAGAAGAATTAAGCATCCCTGCAGAATTCTTTCTTGTTGCCTCCCTGTTCTTGCCGCCCCTGTTTTCCAGTTCGATCTCCAGCTGTGGGAGAAGTCAAGATTCGATCTTGACATCAGTTCTTTGAGAAATAAATGATAGGAAGCTGTGTTCACGTGCCATTCTGCTGTTTCTTGCGAAGGCAGAGTTCTTGGAGAAGAACATTGCTGAATCCGCTCCATCTTGCACTGTGCCATCTTCAGTGGGAGCAGTCTTTGGATCCTTCCTTGGGCGTGAACACCTTCGTTGGGAGATACTATTTCTCCGTATCAGGTATAATCCTCTCCTACTCCTTTCGGTTCAGATCTAGTTCAGTTTATGGTTCAAGAATGATCCATGAAAATATGATTTTCTAAATAGGGAATGCGATTCCCAATTGAAGGGAGAGAAATTTTTGAAATTCGCCCCCTTATTCCGCAATCTTTGGGCGTCCAGACGATGGATCTCTCATCCCTTCAAAGAGTTCAGCACAGTACAGAGGTGGATTGTTCTTGGTTTCAGACCTGTTACGAGGGGTTCTCAGACTTGTAACAGCTTCGATAAGTCTGAAATCGTGTTCTTTGTACTGAGTTTTCAATTGTGATCACTATAAGAGGAAGGAGATGTCTTCAATATCGGGAGAAGTGTCTTCTAGGGATAATAGAACTGGTGGGAGGTCTTCTAATCTGGAAAACCCAAATCTGCACAGCTTGCAGATCACCAGTGTATTGTTGGATGAATATAACTTCAGAGAATGGTCTGTTTCAGCCATGCTCTTCATTACTTCTCGGGAACTTACGAGTTATTTAGATGGATAGAAGAAGGAACCTGAAGTGGGTAGTGTGGAGTACGCAATATGGCGTAAGAAAAATGCTATTGTTATGTCCTGGCTGCTTGCTTCGATGACTCCAAGAGTGGCCAGGACTGTTCAACATTTTCCCACTACTGCTAAGATTTGGGAGAAAGTGTCTAAAACTTATGACAGAGAAAGAACAATGCAAGAATTTATAGGCTAAACCAAGACATTGATGCATTGAGACAATGAGATATGACAGTTGCAACGTATTTTGCAACCCTAGAAGGACTATGGGAAGAACTTGATCATCATCTTATTCTTGGTTGGGAGAATGTAAAAGACAATGAGAGGCATGATAAACAAATTGAAGAGGGTAGATCCTTTAAGTTCTTGGCTGGTTTAGACCCAATGTATGAGAGCATAAGGTCTCAAATTTTGGGAAGGTATGAAATGTCAAATTTACTTCATGTCTACTATCTAGTAAGGAATGAAGAGGTTAGGAGGAAAGAGATGCAAGTTGACACTCAAATACAGCCTGTTGAACATTCAGCCCTGATTTCTTCAAACCAAAAAGGGAGCAAGCATTCAGACAAGAGGCTTCTTAAGTGCACTCATTGTGGAGGTGAAAGGCATGTAAAAGAGACTTGTTGGGTTCTTTATCCTCATCTGAAACCAGCTGCGTTAAGGAAAGACAAGAAGCCCCAGAGGAATCAAACAGCAAGTGGGAACCTTGTTACCAGTCATAGTGGTGATAGCTCGAAGAACACATCTACAGTTACACCTCCTCCCATGGGACAGACTGCTAATTCCACCACATCCGGGTCCTTGGGTTTCACTGCTGATGAGGTAGAGGTCCTTAGCCAGGCCTTAACCCGTCTAAGTACTAATTCCCTTGCTTCCACCTCTCTTGCCAGATCAGGTATTGTCTCTATTTATAGTGCAACTAGTTCTATAGACTCTACTTCTTGGATTATTGATTCTAGTGCAACTAACCACATGACACACATGTCCTCTTTATTTTCTTCTTACCATTTGGTGTCTGGCCAAGATAAGATGAGAGTTGCTGACGGTTCTCTCTCCACCATCTCTGGGAAGGGGGGGGGGTTTGACTTAAGCAAGGACCTCTCTCTTAAATCTGTTCTACATGTTCCCAATCTTACTTCTAATATCTTATATGTTTCGTAGCTTACCAAGAATTTAATTTATAGCGTAACTTTCTTTCCTGCTCATTGTGTCTTTTAGGACAGACTGACGAAGAGAACGATTGGGAGCGGTCATGAGTGTGGAAGTCTCTACTATTTTGATGCAGACATCAGTTTGGCCTTATAATCATCTGCTGCTAATAGTCAAAATAATGAAGAGTCAATAGCTAGGTTACACTTGTGGCATGCAAGGCTAGGTCATTTACCTTTTTCATCATTGCAAAGGTTGTTTCCTGAATTATTCAAGGGTATTTCAAGTCAAAATTTAGTTTGTGAAGTGTGTCAGTTATCAAAACAATGTAGAACTCTTTATCCAATTTCTAGTAATGAAATTAGTAGAAACCACTATCTGCTGATTCGGTCAAGCTTCTTGTGAAAGGAAGAGGAGAAAGTTGTAGATTTCAGCAATAGAAAGAAAAAAGGGAAGAAAGGAGAAGGTCAACTAGGATTGTGTATCATAACCCTAGCTGCCAGCCCCTCATTCTATTTATATTTAACTTAAATATGAGATATTACAAAGATGCCCTTAGTAGGGCAGCAACTCAAACTAAATAGTTACAACCCTTTTAAAAATAAAAAGCTAATGGGCCCAAGGCCCAACAACTTCTTAATTTAAAAGAAAATAAACTAAACACAAATTGGCCCATTCAACAACACAAATCGATGGCCCCACTTAACAAAATTCAAGCTCCTTTTGATTTGGTCCATTCTGATGTTTGGGGCCCTTCACCTCTTGTTTCTTAGATGGCTTTCGTTACTTTATCAGTTTTATTGATCACTATTCTCGATGCACATGGATCTACTTGTTAAAAGGACATGATGAAGTGCCACAGATAACCATGGCATTTTGTAAAATGATTGAAACTCAATTTGACAAGAAGATTAAGCAATTTCGTTCAGACAATGCTGCTGAATATTTTGAAAGATCCTTGAACCTGTTCATGGAGGATGCAGGCATGCTACACCAGTCATCTTGTGCTAGTACCCCTCAACAGAATAGGGTTACTGAGCACAAAAATAGACACTTATTGGAGACCGCTCGAGCTTTACTATTTCAGCACAAAGTTCCCAAGCACTATTGGTCTCAAGCAATCCTTACCGCATCATATCTGATAAATCGGATGCCATCCAAGGTGTTGGGTATGAAAACTCCTTTCTTTGTCCCTTGTCCTAATCTTCCAGACTTTCCTCTTCCACCTAGAGTCTTTAGTTGTGTATGTTTTATACATGTAAGGGATCCAAAGAAGACCAAGTTGGATCCTAGGGTTACGAAAGGAATCTTTCTAGGGTACTCTCCTACACAGAAGGGTTACAAGTGTTATGATCCCGTTACCAAGAAGAAATACGTCACAAAAGATGTGGTATTTTTTGAGTCTCAATCCTATTTTCATTCTTCCCAAAATCCTCTTTAGGGGGAGACTAGTGGGATGGAAGAGGATTCTTCTTCCCCCTTTTTTTGTGCCTCTTTCTGCCTTGGGCCTTCCATCTTCTCCCCCTGATCCTCCTAGTTGTAGCATCCTAGGTGAATCTAGTGAGGCTCCCATTGAACCTGTTACCACTCTGGATGCTGCAGATGTAACTGAGGACACTAGTAGGCAACAAAAAGATATAAGAATCACCTACAACAGAATGAAAAAAGACCCTCTAACTCATGGCAGCAACCAATCGGACTCGGATCAATTTGTCTCAGCAACTCCAGGTAATCTTATCACTCATACTTCTGATTTGGATCTCCCTATTGCTCTTCGTAAATCTACCCGTTCTTGTACTATCCGACACCCCATTGCTGAATTCGTTTCTTACTCACGTTTATCTCCTCGTTATTATTCCTTTGTGTTTGCTCTCCCTTTCATGCATGTCCCTACTAGGTACTTAGAGGCAGTGTCTGACCCAAGATGGAGAGAGGCTATGAATGAAGAAATGAAAGCAAGGACTTGGGAATTAGTGGATCTACCAAAAGGGAAGAGCACTGTGGGATGCAAGTGGGTGTTCACTGTGAAGCATAGGGAGGACGGGTTCATTGAAAGATACAAGGCCAGACTTGTGGCAAAGGGGTTTATTCAAAAAGAAGGGATTGACTACAAAGAGACCTTTGCTCCAGTCACGAAGCTCAACACAATTTGGGTTCTATTGTCATTAGCTGCAAACTTCTCATGGGAGCTACATCAGTTGGATGTGAAGAACACTTTCTTAAATGGCGATCTACATGAAGAAGTATTCATGGATCCTCCACCAGGTTATGGCTTTGATGGGAAAGTGTGTAAATTGAGGAAATCATTATATGGTCTTAAGCAATCTCCTCAGGCTTGGTTTGAGAAGCTCTGTGGGGCCATGAAGAGAGTGAGATACACTCAAAGTGGTGCAGATCATACCTTGTTCATAAGGAAACAGGATAGCAGGCTTCCAACACTCATCGTCTATGTGGATGATATGGTCATTACAGGGAATGATCTAGAAGAGATAAAAAGATTGAAGGAGTTCTTGGCTTCTAAGTTTGAGATCAAAGTCTTGGGCCATCTGAGATAACTCCTTGGAATTAAAGTTGCTAGATCACATGAGGGCATCTATATATGTCAACGGAAGTATGTCCTTGATCTTCTAGAGGAGACAGGTATGATGGGGAGTAGACCAGCAAATACTCCAATAGAACAAAACCATGGTCTACAAGAATGAGTAGGAGAGGACTACCTTGATAAAGAGAGATACCAAAAACTGGTAGGGGAGTTGATATATCTGTCTCTCACTCGAGCAGATATTGCTTATGCTGTACATGTTGTCAGCCAGTTCATGCATTCTCCAAAGATTCCTCATATGAGAGCAACGGAAAGGATTCTTAGGTACTTGAAGACTTGCCCAGGAAAAAGAATTCTGTTCAAAAAACACAATAAAATTGAAATTGAAGCGTATACTGATGCAGATTGGGTTGGTTCTGTTGGAGACAGGAAGTCTACTTCTGGGTATTGCACGTTTGTTTGAGGGAATTTGGTTACATGGCAAAGTAAAAAGCAGAATGTGGTTGCTAGATCAAGTGCAGAGGCTGAATATCGAGCTATGGATCATGGTGTTGCTGAACTATTGTGGCTTAGGACCCTTCTTGGTGAGCTCGAGATAAAGGTCGAGTGTCCTCTCAGGGTATACTGTGACAACAAGGCTGCCATCGACATTGCAAATAACCCAGTGCAACATGATAGGACAAAGCATACTGAGATTGACCGACACTTTGTTAGAGAAAGGATAGTCTCAGGGGAACTCTGCATTCCTTATACTCCTTCCGAGATGCAGTTTGTAGATGTGCTAACAAAAGGACTAGCTTCAACGAAATTCTTAGACCTACTTGGCAAGATAAACATGACTGACATCCATGCTTAGCTTGAGGGGGAGTGTTGGTTTGGCTGGTTTAGTGTTTATGTTAGTCTATTTGTGTCTTAAGTTCTTAGTTATTGGGCCTTAGTTATTGGGCCTAAACTTGTTTTCCAGCAAACAGTAATCAATCACCTTTCTATTGTCTTTTTCATCATTCTCCAAACTACTCTACACTTCACGTTTTTTGTTGCATTTGCCTTATACATCTTCCTCCCCATAGGCGCACTAAGCTTACTACTCAATCAACTATGTGTGCCTTTATGGGGTACAATTTAGAACATAAAGGATTTCTCTGTTATGATCCTAAAGTTCATCGTCTCCGTTCGAAATGTTATCTTTCTTGAGAATTTGTCCTTTTTTTAATGTGTTGTTAAATTACTTGCACCATCCTTCTCTATTCTACATAACTTTACTCCTGCAGGTGATTCAGTCTTGCCTCTTCAAGTCTATCATAGGAAGTATCCAGCTACACCAATGCCTATGCCTCCTCCTTTATCGACCCCAATGCATGTTCCTTTGACATCCTCAAACCTTGTACCATCCACGTCTACTTCTCGTGTAAGTGATCCTTCACCTCCTACTCCCACTCCTTTACGACGCTCTTCCAGAGTTACTCGTCCTCCTGACTGCTATGGATATTTTGCTATCCATAGTTCCTTTTCTGCTACTTTGTCTTCTACAGATATCCCTAAGTCTTACCAACAGGCTGCAGCAATTGGGCATTGGAAAGCTGCAATGGGCTTGGAAATTCAGGCCCTATTGGAAAATGATACTTGGGAGCTTGTTTCTCCTCCACCAGATGCCTCCATTATTGGTAGTCATTGGGTGTAGTCAGTCAAATTGAATTCTGATGAGAGCCTAGATAGATATAATGCTCGCCTTGTTGCTCAAGGGTACAAACAAGAACATGGCATCGACTATGAGGAAATGTTTGCGCCGGTGGCTAAGATGACTACTGTTCGGCTTATTCTTGCTATCACTACTATTAAACAATGGACTGTTCATTAGATGGATGTCAAGAATGCCTTTCTTCATGGGCATCTCCGTGAGACAGTGTATATGAAGCCTCCTCCAAGCTACTGTGATGATTCTACTCTAGTCTGCAAACTAAAGAAGTCCTTGTATGGGCTTAAACAAGCCTCACGAGCCTGGTTTGAGAAGTTCAGAGGGGTTATTATTGAAGCAGGATTTCAGCAAAGTGCCTCAAATTATTCCCTCTTTATTCTTCGTCATCCCCAAGGAATGACTCTTCTACTAGTATATGTTGACGATATACTTATTACTAGTGATAACTTGGAAGGGATCACTCAGTTGAAGCAACTTCTCAGTCAATCCTTCAAAATGAAGGATCTTGGTCCTGTAACCTACTTTCTTGGTCTTGAGATCACCAGAAGTGCTCGAGGATATTTTGTTAATCAACACAAATATGCTAGTGACCTAATTAAGATGGCCAATCTCTCTGATTCAAAGCAAGTTGATACCCCATTGGAACTCAACCTTAAGCTCAGTAACGATGATGGACAACTCCTTGATGCTACATTATATCATCAACTTGTTGGAAGCCTTATTTACCTTACTATGACTCGGCCAGACATATCATCAACTTGTTGTAGGTGGCAAATTGGGCAAGAAAAAGCAGAAGGCTAAAAAGAATGCTCAAAAGAAGAGTAGCAAAACTAAAAAGCAAAAGAAAGATAAGGCATCGGATGCCTGTCACTTCTGCAAGCAGACCGGCCACTAAAAGAGGAATTTTCCTCAATACTTGGAGACTAAGAAACAAGGTGCGTTCAATTCTTTCATCATAGAGACCAATCTATTGGTCACTTCTGCTTCCTGGTGTATTGACTCCGGGGCTTCGACTCATGCATGTAACTCACTGTAGGGGTTCAAGATAAGCAGAAGATTGAGTGATGGAAAAGTGACACTTTACTTGGGGACTTCTGCAACTGTTGCAGCTACAACCATAGGAACTGTAGAACTAGTTTTCAGAGAATGAACAATTGTACCGAAAGATTGTCTTTTCATACCTAATTTAAGAAGAAATTTGATTTCTATCTCAAAATTGTGCATGGATGGTTATTCTATTTTGTTTAGTAATGTGATTACTATTAAATGGAATAACAAATTCCTGCATATGAGGAACTTGAGAATGGTCTCTATGTTCTCCATCCCTCTCTAGAAACCAACATTACCGAAACTACGTCGGAAATAATCCCCAAGAAAAGAATCCATGAAATAGTTAGTCCCACGTGCCTGTGGCATTACCGACTTAGCCACATTAACATAGATCGTATCACAAGGTTGGTAAAGGATGGTCCTTTGAGTTTTCTAACCATAGAAGATCGTCCAACCTATGAACCTTGCCTTCAGGGTAAGATGACGAAGCGGCCATTTAACAATAAGCCTGGAAAATCTACAGGCACACTTGACCTTATACATACTGATGTGTGTGGTCCCCTGAATGTTAGGACACATAATCAACACGTTTATTTTATAACCTTTACCCATGATTATTCTCGGTATGGTTACGTGTACCTAATGAGACATAAGTCTGAATCCTTTGAAAAGTTCAAGGAGTTCAGAAAAGAAGTCTAGAAACAGTTAGGGAGAGAAATTAAAGCCCTTCGATCAGATCGAGGTGGTGAGTATCTCTTTGACGAATTCAGGGACTACTTAAAGGACAATGGGATAGTATCACAATTAGCCCCTCCCGCTACATTACAATTAAACGGTGTGTCGGAAAGGAAGAACCAGACCCTATTGGATATGGTCCGATCACTTCTTGTCCACTCAGAATTACGTACATCCTTTTGAGGATACGCATTAGAGACTGCGATCTACGTGCTGAACTGGGTTCCAACCAAATCCGTTCCAAAGACTCCCTATGAGCTTTGGACCGGTAAGAAACCAAGTGTGAGACACTTGAAGATTTGGGGTTGTCCAGCACATGTTAAAAGAACTAATGCTGACAAATTGAAATCTAAGACCAAGCGTTGCCTATTTGTAGGTTACCCCAAAGGCTCTGTAGGTTACCTATTATATGATCCGACAGAACAAAAGGTGTTTTGCAGTCGAAATGCCTGTTTCTTAGAAGAAGATTACATCCTGGAGAATCTTCAACAAGAAGTTGTTCTTGATGAGGAGAGCCCAGGAGTAGTGGGAGATGTCCCACAAGTTCGTTACAGCTATGACTAAGAAAGTTACTTAGTGGAAGCCACGACAAGTGAGGAGGATCCCACAACTTATGTGGAAGCTATGTTAGACATAGATTCCCTAAAGTGGATAGATGCCATGAAAGTCGAGATGGACTCGATGGAGACCAACAAGGTCTGGACTATTGTGGACCCACCCTTTGGGGTGAAAGCAATTGGTTGCAAGTGGATTTACAAGAGGAAGAAGGGCCCAGATGGTAACATTGAGACCTATAAAGCTCGTCTTGTGGCGAAAGGGTACACGTAGAAAGAAGGAATCTACTATGAGGAAACATTTTCGCCAGTGGCTATGCTGAAGTCTATTAGGATCTTGTTAGCTGTAACAGCATACCATAACTACGAGATTTGGCAAATGGATGTCAAAACTGCATTCCTGAATGGAGATCTTACTGAAGATATCTACATGCAGTAACCGCATGGATTCATTGTTACAGGTCAGGAACACATGATATGCAAACTTAACCGATCCATATATGGACTGAAGCAGGCTTCTAGGAGTTGGAACATCCGGTTTGACTCTACCGTCAAACAGTTTGACTTTGAGCAAAATCCGGATGAGCCCTGTGTTTATAGTGGGGATAAGGTTACGTTCTTGGTTTTATATGTAGATGCCATTCTACTCATTGGGAATGATGTAGGAATGTTAACTATGGTGAAAGTGTGGCTTTCACAGCAATTCTCCATGAAAAATCTTGGAAAAGCCACCTATATCTTGGGACTTCAACTCTATAGAGATAAATCGAAAAGGATAATAGGATTATCCCAATCTACGTACATTGAAAAAATTGTAAAGAGATGCAATATGGAGAACTTCAAGAAAGGAAATGTTCCTTTCAGGCACAGAGTCACTCTCTCCAAGGGTATGTCTCCCAAGACTCCCGAGTAGATTTAGGGCATTAAGGCGATTCCCTATGCCTCAACCGTAGGAAGCATCATGTATGCCATGCTGTGCACTCATCCTGACACTGCTCAAGTAGTGATTGTGGTAAGTAGATACCAATCTAACCCAGGACAAGAACACTGGACAACTGTGAAAAACATACTGAAATACCTTCGAAGGACAAAAGATTTTTGCCTGGTATTCGATGGTAGTTCACTACAGATCCAAGGGTATTCTGATGTCGATTTCCAATCAGATCCAAATGATAGAAAATCTACATCTGGGTACATCTTTACAATGGGGGCCTGTGCAGTTAGCTGGAAAAGCAGTAAACAAGGTTCCACCGCAGATTCCACGACCGAAGCCGAATACATTGCCGCAAGTAAAGCTGCTAAAGAGGCTGTCTAGATGAAGTCCATTCAGGAATTAGGAGTAGTTCCGTCCAGCACATCACCCATTCCATTGTTGTGTGACAACAATGGAGCTATAGCTCAGGCTAAGGAGTCACGAGCCCACTCGAAGTTGAAGCACATCGAGAGGAAGTACCATGTACTGCGGGAGATAGTTGGTGAGGGACATTCTGATTCAGAAAGTAGCATCAGCGGAGAATGTGGCAGACCCATTGACTAAGCCACTCACACAGAAAGTGTTTAAGAAACACGTGGAAAGTAAGGGACTTCGGCTTGTACCCGATTGGACCTAAGTGCAAGTGGGAGCTATTAGACAGTTATGCCCTTAGCTCCAATCAGATTGATGTATCTTTTGACGTTTATTGTAAATGAATAAAGTACATAATTGATTCATGTCATTGTGGTGTGTTTCTATGTAATACCCTTAAACTAGACACTTATGAGACTCGTGTTAGTTTAGAATCTTCACAGTTGTTGAATAGATCTGGGGAGATTTATCCTGCCAAGGCTGACACTGATGTACTGTCAAGTTGGTTGGGGTGGCTTGTCTCAGCTGTTAGGGCAAGACCTGAGGTACATGCAGTGTGGGTTTTCTTGAAACCCTGAACTGGACCAAAATTCTAGTATTGCCCTGGACCTTGGAAATAGATGGGAAAAACTGGAATGTTACACCAGACCCCTAGACTCGATTATGGTACTGCACTAGGTGTCGGATTGAGCTGTCTTTAATATGCCAATCAGTGAGATCTTTAGAGGGGGTCAAAACTTAGGTATGTTGGGATAGTCCGAGAATTCATCTGAGTGGATGATCATAATGACAGGATCAACCCCTTTGTCAGACAAAGTGAATGATCGGGGATGCACTCTCTGATGGAAACCTAAACTACCGGCAGTTGATTTCAACCATTGAAATTTGTTTTGCAAAATATATTTATATAAAGATATACATATATATATATATATATATATAATATGGTTTCAAAATAAGTGCAAAAGGTTTTAATTCCCGAGATACATGTGAGTAGAGAGTGCAACACTATTCCTTACAGCTAAGGGAGAGGTCATCTCTTGTCGTGTAGTGTTTGATCATCATGGGCTAGGAGGTTAAGTGTAAGACCATTGAGGGTAATACCTGATGGGCTAATCTTGCATCTGACCACAGTCCTTGGGTTTTCATAAGGTGGCTGGACCCAAGGACCATTTAGTATAAATTTCGGGCCCATTAAGAGCCCATGGTGATGGACTCAGGGGTTCACTGTCTCCTATAGTGAATTCGGCCATGCCTTGTAACAAAGGCTAGGCAGAACCCATGTGGCTGATGTGTAGATCAATGTTTAGGTCCCACGCCATACAAAGAAAGCCAACTGGGCAGCAGGTTAAGAGGTTAAGTGAGCACATAAACTTAATGGGCCTAAAGCCCAATTCGAACTAGGCTTAAGTCAGTTAATTAAAAGGAGGCAAGATAGGATTTATAATCTGATTAGGATTAGTTGAAGGATAAGATAAGGCTTATTCATTCAAGAGTCCAGATCCAAATATCAGATTCCGATTAAGGAACCCTCTCCTAATTAGATTAGGAGGCTGATCCTGAGAACGCTATAAATAAAGGGGGTGAAATCCTTAGTTACACACCACAGAAATCTGCAGAGTTCTTCCCTGTTGTTGCTGCCCCTACCTAGTTCGATCTCCACTTGTGGGAGTGATCAAGAATTGTTCTTGATATTGCTTTTGGTAGAAGAAGCAATCTGAAGTCGTGCTCACCAACCCTCTACTCCATTCTTGCTGAAGAATTCGGTTCTTGCTGAATAGCTGTCCTGCTGATCTTGTTTCACCACACACTGTGTCATATTCAGTGGAAGCGGGTTTTGGTTTTCTCCTTGGGCGTGAACACCTTCATTGGGAGTTACTGCTACTTCGTATCAGGTATATCCCTCTCCTCCCTTTTGGTTTCAGATCTGGTCCAGTTCGGTTCAAGATTGATCATTGAAAAAGCAGTTTTCTAAAATAGGGAATGCGATTCCCAGATGGAAGAGAGAAATTTTTGAAATTTCGCCCTACCTTCCTACAGGGTTCGGCCATCCATGTGATGGATCTCTCATCCCTTCAATAGCATCTCATCATAATCGTCATACCCAGTAGGACCGAATCTTATGCACAATGCCATGAGATTTTGTTAGACAGTGTATGCCCTTAGCTCCAATTAGAATGATATACATTATGACATTTAATATAAATGAATAAAGTACATATTCGATTCATGTTATTATGGTGTGTTTCTGTGTAATACCCTTAAACTTGACACATATGAGACTCGTGTTAGTTTATAATCTTCACAGCCATTGAATAGATCTGGGGAGATTTATCCTGCTAAGGCTGACACTGATGTGCTGCCAAGTTGGTTGGGGTGGCTTGTCTCAGCTGCAAGGGTGAGACCTGAGGTACATGTAGTGTGGGTTTTCTTGAAACCCTAAACCAGACCAGAATTCCAATATTGCCCTAGACCTTGGAGATAGATGGGCAAAACTGGAATGTTACACCTGACCCCTAGACTCGATTATGATACTGCACTAGGTGCCGGATTGGCCTATCTTTGAAATACCAATCAGTGAGATCCTTAGAGGGGGTCAAAACCTGGGTATGTTGGGACAGTCCGAGAATTCATCTGAGTGGGTGATCATAGTGGCAAGATCAGCCCCTTTGTCGGACAAGGTGAATGATCGGGGATGCATTGTCTCTTATGGAAACCAAAACTGCCGGCGGTCGATTTCAACCGTTAAAATTTGTTTTACAAAATATATTTATATAGAGATATACATATATATATTATGGTTTCAAAATAATTGCCAAAGGTTTTAATTCCTGGGATCCATGTGAGTAGAGAGTGCAGCATTATACCTTGCAGTCGAGGGAGAGGTCCTCTCTTGTTGGGCAGTGTTTGATCATTATGGGCTGAGAGGTTAAGTGTAAGACCATTGAGGGTAATACCTGATGGGCTAATCTTGCATCTGCCCACAGTCCTTGGGTTTTTATAAGGTGGCTTGACCCAATGACCATTTAGTGTAAATGTTGGGCCCATTAAGAGCCCATGGTGATGAACTCAGGGGTTCACTATCTCCTACAGTGAATTCGGCTAGGCCTTGTAACAAAGGCTGGGCTGAACCCATGTGGCTGATGTGTAGATCAATGTTTGGGTCCCACGCCATACAAGGATATCCAACTGGGCAGTAGTTTGGAGGATAAGTGAGCACATGGACTTAATGGGCCTAAAGTCCAATTCGAACTGGCTTAATGAGATTAATTAAAGAGGGGCGGTTCTGGGATTTAGATCAGCAAATAGGATAAGGGATTATCCCTATCCACTCAGAGAGTGCAGATCCAAATAGAGATTTGGATCAAGAAACTCCTAATTAGATTAGGAGGGTTGATCTTTATCTATAGATAAGATAAGGGATTATCCTTATCTATTAAAGAGAGTCCAGATCCAAATACAAGATTTGGATTAGGAAACTCCTAATGGGATTAAGAGAACCTCTCTTTGAGGCTATAAATAGAAGAGAAGGGCGAACCCCAAATCATCCTTCAGTCTTACTGATTCAAGAGAGAAGACAACATACAATTGGACTAACACCATCTTCTACTCTTGCCTTCTCCTACTATTGCCGCCATTACCAGTTTGATCTCCACCTGTAGGAGAGATCAAGAAGAGTTCTTGATATTATCTTTTGGAGAAAAGATAATCAGAAGTCGTGCTCACCTGCCCAAAATTGAGTTCTTGTTGAAGAATTCAGTTCTTGCTAAAGAACCACCCCGCTGATTTTGCTCCACCCTACGCTATGTCATCTACAATGGGAGTAGTTTTTTGTATTCTCCTTGGGCGTGAACACCTTCGTTGTGGTTACTACTACTCCGTATTAGGTATATATCCCTCTCCTACCTTTTGGTTTCAGATCTGGTATGGCTTAGGTTCAAGATTGATCCTTGAAAATGCAATTTTCTAAAATAGGGAATGTGATTCCCACATGGGAGAGAGAGAAATTTTGAAATTTCGCCCAACCTACCTGTAGGGTTCGGCCATCCATATGATGGATCTCTCATCCCTCAAATTTGGGGTTGGGAGCGCCGGAACCATTGAAACCATAGAATCGCTTCCCCTTCTAGATGAAAAGAGGCGGTGGTCTTGCGTTGGAGTCCCTGTACATCATGATACTCAAAATACTTCTTGGCCTTTAAGATCCAGGGAATCGGATCTCCCCCGTAGAGTGTTGGGAAATCCAGTTTCATGATTCTTCCTGGGACGTAATTCCCCCCCCCCCTATTGCTGCCCCAGTTGGATTCTTCATTGTCACTTTCTCGGCCTGCGGCCAGAGGAGTCTTCTCCTTCTGAGATGCCATTACCGACATGGCTTCCTTGATCTCCTTAAGCCCCATGACCACCTGGTGGAAATCGACTTCGATCTTGTCCTCCCTCTCGTCTAGCACCACCAATCTGGTGTTGGTCATCTTCGATTGTTCAAGTTAGTTGACGCAGCTCTGATACCAATTGATGAGTTGCTGCTCACCTCAGGAGTCTCTTCGAGGGAGACCCTTCCTCCTAAGAGAGAAGAGAGAGAGAGAGAGAGAGAGAGAGAGAGAGAGAGAGAGAGAGAAGAGAGTTCAATCTTTGCATGCTTCATTCATTCTCCCAACCCATTCTTATAATGATTTCAGTTACAAAATATCTCAACCAACTCTGAGCTCTCACAACAAACTCTGAGCTCTAACGAATTCATGCAGAGGGACCAGCTGACGTGTTGCTTGCTGCAGTTGGGTGCTGCTTACGTGCCTTCTTTCTCAGGTAGGTGCAAGTAAGTGGAGGTCTGGACCTCGGGTTTGGGTCTGGGTCTTGGTTCCCAACAGACTCAGGTTGAAATTTTGCAAAAATTTGAGTGGACCAGGCCCGATACCCAGCCTGTGAACAGGTCTAGTCAAAATGAGTTGATAGCATTCTGGAACTATAAAATTTGGATCAATTATAGTTGTTGGATGCACTCGCATCAAGGAAAAATTTTAGTGCAAGAATGTTACCCATGGTTAACCAAGAAAGAGTCCAGGTTCTCCAATATGCATCCTGCTTCACACACCAGTATACCGCTGACCTAAAAGAATTCTGTAAGATAAACAATTCAAAGAGAAACCAAGGATACATTTATGCATGAATGGAAAAATATGGACTTTGAGAACAATGGTAAGTTAATAACAGATCTCTGTGTATACTTGCCTTCACATGAATGTATATAGATTTGCTGCAATGAATTAATCCAACAAATAATTTTCTAAGTAAAATACAATCTAACAACATGTAAGGACATATAGACAAAGTAATACCCCTGCAGAAAATGACCAGTGCCTACCCAAATCATCTGAGATTACCAACCAACCATCTATCCAGTAACTTCCTCCACTAAGTCATTTTTTCTTGATCTATAACAAAATAATTTCTTAATATGTGTAGAACATCTAATACAAATGACCAATGCCTACCCAAATCATCCCCTTTTAAAATCAGAGAATTCTTTCAACACAAGGGACTAATATAACATCAAAGAAGCTATAACATCACATAATTTTGGGCATGTCAGTATTTGTTGTTGACATTTATGACTTGGTGTTCTTAAATTACTTGTCTTAGACTTTTTAATGCCTCAGAAATTGAAAAATATTCCAAAATAACACTCTGATTGGGCACCTTAGAGCTATTGCAAGATGCATACTTTAGGGGGAAAAGCAGCCATTGATTCCAATCATCATCCAAGGCTTATCCTAGGTTGACTACATGAATCCTGCTTTGCCCTTCCATTCTATTTAATGCCATATCATTGTTAAATTATTAGCACTTAAATCATTTCTTACTACTTTGACCAGTGTCCTTTTCGGTCGGCCCTTACCTTTTTAGCCCCTTCAACTTGCAACGGATCACTTCTTATGCAGGCTGTGAAAGATCTTCTATGCACATGACCAAACCATCTTAGTCAACTTCCTCTTGTTTTATCAACTATTGGAGCTATTACTACATTCCACCGAATGACTTCATTTCTGATCCTATTTTTTCTAGGTTTTCCATTCATCATTCTCAGAATATACATTTCTGCCACACTCATTTTTTAGAATGACATTTCTTAAGTGTCCAACACTCTACTCCATACAACATAGCTGGCCTTACAACTTTTTTATGAAAATTTCCCTTTAATCTAAGCGGTATTAACCTATCACAAAAGATATCAGATACACCCCAACTGCTTATTAATCATTGCACATCGAAATCTGCACCAGAAATCTGAAGACCTGAATATGAATTTGTAATACCTTTCACCTCTTTCTGGAGAAAGCACTCATTGCACTAACTATGATTGGTGCACTATAGTTTTAAGAGCATTTTCTTGATATTATTTCCAAATTGAATAAAAGGCATTTTTCAGAAGCCACCTGTCTTCTAGACAAAGAATTGTTATTATAGAACAACCCACCTCTCCCTATTATGCCCACAAGGGATGGCTACGGGATGGTGTCCAGTCAGCCAACCAAACAGAACAAATCATCCCCTTCATCCAAAAATAAAATATAGAAGAGGCTAGAGAAGGAGGCAGGAGGGGGTAAATGGAATATAGAGAAAAAAACAAAAAAAAAAAAAGGAATGAAAATAAGAAGAGAAGGGGGGGGAGAGAGGGAGAGAGAGAGAGAGAGAGAAATGATATTGAACTTGGTCTTCTACTGTTGCTGCATGCCCAGGTCCATCACAAGTTTAGCTTCCCTCAACCCAAATCCAATCTTATAAACAAAAAAGAGGAGCACAGTAAAACTCATCCCATCACCATTCCTGCCCATGATTTACCACATGAATCCATTTTTTCTTTATATGTTTACATCACTTTACTCAACATAATCCTAGATAGAAAGGATAGGTTACACGGGACTCAATAACTGAACCTAAGTCGCTGTTATAATTATTTGTTGAGTTGAATTTATTAGATGGAAGTTCTGGAGAAAAACCTACTTATGTTTTTTATCATCTTTTTCAATAGTCCTAATAGTTCAGGCATTTCCATTGGAACTTCTTCATATGAATACATTAATCATTATTGTTGCAGTATCTGTATCTATTATCTGATCCTCATGGATCTCATAACTTCCCTCCTCAGACGTGTATAGTAGAGTACTTGTTTCCTTCCTGTTCATTTCTACAACCTGGCCATCCCTTAATTTGTTGCAATATAACAGTGAACTATGAAGGTAAACTTGTTGCTTACACCTTGCATGGGGAGAAATAAAGCCTTGGTAACTGTTTGGACCCAAGTCATAAAAGAGATTGAAGATCTCTCAGTCATTTTCCTTTTCCTTTTCAATTTGTTTCCTTCAAAGAGAACCTTTAGGCATGCATTTGAATCAAGAAACAAATTTGGTTTTCAATTCATTGTTCACTCAAAAATGATGTTCCCAAGATTCATAGAGGACCCAAATTATTATTTCTCAGTATCCTAAGATCATTTTTTTCATTGGAAACAGTAACTTTCATTAAACCAACAAAAAGAATATACAATGTCAACCACTCACAGCATGAGTGTTGACCCCATATATTATCTCAAGATTTATAACATATCCCAAAAAAGATTCTCCCTTTGAGTCCCTTGCTTTACCAAAGTATCAACCACACACCATCATTGGCTGACCTCCTTGTCCAATTAAAGAGTACTCCAGCTTCCCTTGCTAAGGAAAAAATCTCCCTCATCTGCTGTCTAAATGTCCACACCCCCAGACTTTTTGTCTGCAGCCATCCTATTAACAGCTTATTTTCTCAATGTCCTAGGATCATTTTCACTTTATGAACATAACTGTCATTTATTTTCTCAATGTCCTAGATTGAAGTACAACAAATGTATCAGGAGTCAAAACAAACTCTTTGGCAATAATAACAAAATGACAAAAGTTGGTTAAAAAGTAAAAAAGGGCAAAGTAGCTTTAAGGTATCAATGGATCAAATTACAAAACTCGTCTACTTCAGTTTTATTTTTCTGTCATTGGATCAAGGGGCACATCTAGAAACAAACTGCTTAAAAATCACAGGCTGAATCCCAAAAATAGACTAGGAGGAACATATCTTTTGTCTATAAATTTGAGGAGGATGTTAAAACTCAGAAGCAAAATTCACCCCAAATAAAAAATTCTTACCTCATCAAAAGAAATGATATGATTCATGGAACCAACGTTGATAATTACCTGCATATATTTCATAAAATTTTTTGTTCAGACGCAAGAAGGAGAAACAGAAAGACTAAAACAGGAATTACCAAAATCTACTAAACGTAAATGAGTTTGTCTAGGTCAGCCTGTGCTTTCATTCATAGCTAAATGCAAATACACAAGAATTCATCATAGAGCCTATAAGAACTAAGAACACAAGCATATATCCATATTAGCATAATCAAATTGCATTAGCCCCATTCCTACAATGTATCCACATTTTCCAGTGTGAATAGAAACCAGTGAACTCTCTTTTTTTACATTTTATTTTTAAAATAAAAGACCTCCAATTCTGCCAGGCAACAGAAATACCTTGGCTCAAACTTGGCAGGTTAAGAGAAGAGGAGATGATGAACAAGTAGACCTATTTGGCCCCACCATTTCAGTCATCATATGATGTTCAATTTAAACAAATGGCTGAACCTCACTAAATCCTTGCATGGTTACCATAAATATATATGTGTGTGTGTGTGTGCCTCGGGTAACCAAGATGGCCTAATAAGAGTTATGTAGAAAAGTAAGTAGACCATGTGACATCTTTAATGTGAATGGTTGAAATTTTGATGTAATGTACCATAAAAATTTTGAAATGCACCATAGTTGGACTCCTCAAATTTTGACTTATTTGAAACTATTGACCTATTTTTTATGTCAAGTTGTCTTTAATTGATGAAAAAATATAATGCACAATCATGACAAATTGTACCTGTGATTCTGTTTCAATACCTTAGATTCTCTTTCTATATCACTGTACCTTAGATTGAAAAGGACCTCAGATTCATAGAATTGCATTAAGCTTTATGTAAATTCCATGACTTTTCTATTTGCATGTGAATGTAATCACTATGCCATAGTAAATCATAACAAACTCTGATCTAATGCAAAAGTAGGAGTTATGTGCTAGACAAAAGTATTCAGTGACACACACCTCATCGAAAACAGGCACGCTTCCACCTACAAGACCTGTATTACCACCTTGTGGAACAACAGCCAAGCATCTAGTATTACAATATTTAAGAATTTGAGACACCTGTAGAAAATATTGGAAATACCAGAAAAGTAATCTTTAATTAGCTAAATCTATTAAGTTTTCTAGCAAGCTTCAGCAACAAGAAAGAAAAGTAAGAAACAATTTGCAGAACTGTGCTTATATGATATTGAAAAGTTGTTATGTTACCAACTGATGGTGGCTCAGTAGGTAGGATCTCTGACTCACTGTAGCAGAGACCTGGGATCAAAACCCCGCTGCCACCAGGGTTTAGGGGGTTAAGGGGATGGGGGATGGACTACCCCCCGCTGTGTAACCTGAAGAAGAAACTAATCCATTTATGCTACATGTTACATCTTTAAAAAGATGAAACGGTATAAGCTGCATAATCAGCCAGCTTACAAGACTATATGCAATGAACCCAGTAAACTTTCAAATAGACATTAAAGGTAAATACAGAATTTTTCAGGGAAGCTTCAAAAATGGAGAAGTTTTGTGTTGAAAGTAGTAGATCACTTCAACACAAAATTTGAAAGAAACATAGAAAAGTGAAAGATATAAACCTCCTCGGTGCTCCTAGGCTGCAGCAAAAGCTTACTTGAGCCTTTATATTTTCCCATCCAATCTACATTTGCAGTCAACAGCTTGTCTTCGTCCTGAATGACATTTTTCTCCCCTAATATCTTCTTAAAATGATCAACATCATCAGAATTTAGCGTGGAAAAGGATGGGTTCCTCTGAATCTGTGTTGCTACCGAACCAAAAGACTTGTACTGGATCCTGCATATATGTTCGAGATTCGTTGCTTTAGAAGCATGGAGGTTTCCCGTGTAATCTCTTAAAGGATGGCAGCATGTTTGGACATGACGCTTTTGACATTGAAAATATTGTTCAACATATGGATTGCAATTTCTTCCCGATTTATACGTAGAACCTGCACAAAGAAATCTTCAATAAGCAGATATCAAAAGAAGAAGCTCTTCCAAACCTCACTTTGCTCTTTCAAAAGGAAATGCATTCAGAATTTGAGAAAACTAAACAAAAAAGGCTAAGGTGCAGCGATTCAATGCTAGTAAAGTGATATTAAAGCGACGGATTGAAGCTGAGAGGTTAGACAAACTCGAATTTATAATTGACATTTGTCGAAGCGGTTCTAATAATAAATTTTCAAACGACATTCGGCAAAAGTCCGAGTACAAACAAATGAAACAGTTAATTGAACACTATCTCCAACATCATTAACTCCTGTAAGATCAACAACAAATAAATAATTTCTTTGACTAAATCAGAGCTCTCTCATCTACTTCCACTGTTTTAAATTATGTCTGAAATTCCAATAAACAGCTCCATTTTCGGTAAATATCTGAAAATTTGTATTGATTGCAAACAGGAATTAAGAAAATCATGAGGATGAAGAAATCGTTTCAGATTGATCAGAACGAATTTAAAGGATAGTTAAATTGACGAGAAAGAATAACCTGACGTATTGATTGGCTTCTCAAAATTAGTGCTTAGAAGAGACTTAAAAAGACTTGTCGAGGAGCGCTTAACGATATGCCGTGAGATCCTCCATTTCTCCATTGTTAGTTCAAGTAGCGTCAGTGATCAGCTCAGCTCTCCTCTTGTGTGCTACTGCTGACTGCCAACTGCTTTATGCAGTTTATGGAAGAATAACACCCGTGTGTAAACAACCAGCAGAGATTGAAGATGGAAAAGGACCCACGACCAAAAATGATCTCGATTCTTGATGGCTGAAAATTGGCATGGCCCACGCACAACATTAACACCTGTACGGCATGATCATAAGGATCAATTGGACGGTCATCAATTGACATTTATTTCCTATACTATAAGCATTCTATTTTATGTAGTGGTACAAATCGGGCCGGATTTGGTCGGATTAGGGAGTTGAGCCCAATCTAAGGTTATGAACCCCAACCCGTCCAATCAGACTTTCGATTGGGTTGGGCCCATTCCAATTCTCACATTTTCTGCTATTTTTTCTGTATTTGGTTTCGGTAGGAAAATCATCGATATAAATGTCAATTGATGGAAAAATTCACTCGACCCATTTAAAATTTGAATTGATCGCTTGGAGTTTTTTTATGTAATAATCGATGTAAATTCATATATTATTTACATTGATTATCAATGGAAAAATCAACCAATTAAATGATTTATATTAATTTTTTATGGAAATTTTACATTGACAAAAAAATGTCTGAAAAAGTAGATGGGTGTGGAGTTTTACATCAGTCCGCTTTTACATTGGAAAACGCATGTAAATGTGAATTAAAGGTGGAGTTGTAAATCGATTAACAAACGTTGCCAAAATCTCTTACACTCTTTTTGTCTTGCACCATCACCAAGAAACCTAAACTCCATGTTTTATAATCACATATGGAATATATTTATCGATCGATATTTACTTGTTTAATGTTTTATTGGTTTTTTAGTATAATAAAAGTAAAAATAGAAAATTGAATGTTTCAAACGATTAAAGTATATTATGAATTATGATAGATCTATATTTAAAATTTAAAATCATGAAATTATTAATAATAAAAATAAAATTATAGAATGAAAACAAGTAAACTTGGATTTGGTGCAGGTCATGAAAGTTAAATGAAGTCAAATTGGCAAAAATCAACCCTAATCTTAGCCTGACCATCACCCAACCCAACTTTTTCGGGGATTGGTTCAGGCTAGCCTTACCAAAGTTGCTCCCTAATTGTATTATTGGCCCAAATCTAATTAGTCATCAAGCGATTCAAAACTTTTGCGTGCTTAAGTGCTTAATGTCTAAAACATCCCTTGCAGGTTATGGGCATGTAAACCAAGGCTTTCAAGAACAATTACATCACCGCGTTTACATGCTTATGAAGGCATTGAAGGATAAATCCATGATGCCGAAAAGGTGTTATAGGCATGAGCAATCAAAACCTTCCCTTCTATTTTTTTGTTTCCGGATCCGTTACTAACAACTTGTTGTCAACAAAGCTTCAAATAGGATTTATAGCTTCACATCCCAAACATGTATGATACTCATTGATGGGGTTATACTTGACATGGTAATTATTTTTGAGGCCATGTTTGCTTTCCAAGAAGTTACTTACCGGGTAAATGTTCTTTTATTTGTCAGATAAATAAGACTAACTTTTTTATTCATAAAATCCATTATTTAAAGGGGCAATTTTGTCTCATCCAAGTGTTGGCAACTTCCCTCTAGGTGCGAAAGTTATTTACCCACTATGGAGATGGGGCAAGTGATGCCTAGGAGTGAATGTTGGGAAAAACCGGCAGTTCACTTCATGGCCGATGCTATAGAGTCGCCACCCATCAGGAATTAAAAATGGGGAGTGATGGGTCTCCCAGATTTGAATTTTAAGAAATCATTTAAAATTAACAACTCCATACTGATTAGCCAGGACAAGGCCATTCTAGATAAGTTGAGAAAGAGAGAGGGAAGGGATTAGGCACCCCTCTCTCTAGTCAGTGCGAATGCTATATCCCTTTAGTTAATCTTACATCTAGACCGAGAGCTTAAGTTCTTCATTCAAAACGGTATAAGGTTTTCCCTTCTCCCCTCCAAATCACCCCCCTTTTGGATACAGGGGCCTAAGCAAAAGGATGAATCACCCCTTTTCTATCAGAACCCCCACCATCGTACTTGACTGGTCGGGCTGGAGGGTAAAAGAAAAAAAAAATAAGATAACCTCTCGGCTGTTGGAGAACCTGATGGTTCTCGAGTTCGAATTTGAATGCAAGACAGAAAAGTAAGAACAATACAAAAAAATAAATAAATACAAAGGAATAAGGGAAATAAAGGAAGCCGAGAGATGAATATGAGGTAATCGGTGTTTACCTCTTGTAGCTTTCAGTCTAATGATGCTATAAAAGGGATAATCGGAATGGTCAAACTCAAGTAGAGGTTCATATTAACTTGGTGTTGTCAACACCCTACCCTGGAGGTGATGGAATGGCGAACTAGGGGTGCTAACCCTGACACTAGAATTCGGAATGGGTGTTGACGACAGTGATAGCAGAGATGGTCAATGTATTAAATGGCCAAACTTGGAATGAACGAACCGTTCCCCCTCTCCTTGTCACTTCAATATCTTCCTCTCTATTTTTCATTCTTGGAAAAACTTCTCCCTCTTTTCTTCTTTCTCAGCTATATCGAATTTCTTCTCAAACTCCCCAGTTCGATCTCTCTCTGTTTTTTTTCCTCAGCCGAATTGCCTCTTTGAAAAACACTATCTGCTCTTGAAGGAATGAGAGATCTATCGTATGGATGGCCAAACCCAACAGGAAAGTTGGGCAAATTTTCAAAAATTTCTCTCTCTCCCATCTGGGAATTGCATTCCCTATTTAGAAAACTATATTTTGAAGGATCAATCTCGAACCAAACCGGACCAGATCTGAAACCGAAATGGAGGAGAGGGATATACCTGATACGGAGTAGCAGTAACTCCGAATGAAGGTGTTCACGCCCAAGGAGAAAATCGAAACCCACTTCCACTGAAAATGACACAGTGTGTGGTGAAGAAGGACCAGCAGGACGACTCTTTAGCAAGAACCGAATTCTTCAGCAAGAATGGAGTAGAGGGCTAGTGAGCACAACTTCAGATTGATTTTTCTACCAAGAAACAATATCAAGAACAATTCTTGATCACTCCCACAAGTGGAGATTGAACTGGGTAGGGGCAGCAAAAACAGGGAAGAACTCCGTAGACTACTGTAATGTCTGTTGTGTGTTTGCATGTCTACCCTGCTCTCTTATTTATAGCCTTAAAAAGACAACCCCCTAATCTGATTAGGAGTTTCCTAATCCAAATCTTTATTTAGATATGGACTCTTTAAGTGATAAGGATAATCCCCTATCTTATTTGCAGTTTAAGATCAGCTTGATCCTAATCAAATTAGGAGTTTCCTGATCCAAATCTTTATTTGGATTTGGACTCTTTAAATGGATAATACTTATCCTCTTATTTGGATCTACTGATCCAAACCTAGATTTGCCCCTATTAAATTAATCTAATTAACCCAGTTTGAATTGGGCTTTAGGCCCATTAAGTTTATGTGCTCACTTAACCTCCTAACCTGTTGCCCAGTTGGCTCTCTTTGTGTGGCATGGGACCCAAACATTGATCTACACATCAACCACATGGGTTCAGCCCAGCCTTTGTTACAAAGCCTGGCCAAATTCACTGTAGGACATAGTGAACCCCTGAGTTCATCACCATGGGCTCTTAATGGGCCCAACATTTACACTAAATGGTCCTTGGGTCTAGCCATCTTATAAAGGCCCAAGTACTGTGGGCAAATGCAAGATTAGCCCATCAGGTATAACCCTCAATGGCCTTACACTTAACCTCTCAGCCCATTATGATCCAACACTGCCCGACAAGAAATGACTTGTCCCTCGGCTACAAGGTACAATGCTGCACTCTCTACTTACACGAATCTCAGGAATTAAAATCTTTTGCAAATATTTTGAAACTATAATATATATATATATATATATATATATATATATATATATATATATATATATATATATATATATATATATATATATGTGTGTGTGTGTGTGTGTATCTTTATATAAATATATTTTGCGAAAACAAATTTCAATAGTTGAAATCAACTGCCGACAATTTTAAGTTTCCATTAGAGAGAATGAATCCCCGATCATTCACTTTGTCCGACAAAGGGGCTGATCCTGTCACTATGATCACTTACTCAGATGAATTCTCGGACTGTCCCAACATACCCAAGTTTTGACCCCCTCTAAGGATCTCACTGATTGGCATATCAAAGATAGCTCAATCTGACACCTAGTGCAATACCATAATTGAGTCTAGGGGTCAGGTGTAACATTCCAGTTTTTCCCATCTATCTCCAAGGTCCAGGGCAATACTGGAATTTCGGTCCGGTTCAGGGCTTCAAGAAACTTAGGTCTCACCCAGGCAACTGAGACAAGCCACCCCAACCAACTTGGTGGTACATCAGTGTTAGCCTTGGTAGGATAAATCTCCCCAAATCTATACAATGGCTGTAAAGATTCTAAATTAACATGAGTCTCATAAGTGTCCAGTTTAAGGTATTACACAGAAACACACCACAATGACATGACTCAATTATGCACTTTATTCATTTACAATAAATGTTAAAAGGTACATCAATTTGATTGGAGCTAAGGGCATAATTGTTTAATAGCTCTCCATTCGATAGATTTTCTAAAGGGAACCACCGAGAGCTTCCTATTCTCTGTTAGAAGAGACCCCCTTCTCCAGCTTTCCCCTCTTCTGCGCTCCTTTCCTTCTCAGCTCGGCAGCTCCTCAAAAAGGAAAGCCGAGAGTCTCTCCCTTCCGAACTCCCCCTTTCGATCCCCTATTCTCTTCCAAAAACTCCCCTCCCTTAGCCTTGGGAATGGTGCCTCTATTTATAATGGAGGGCAAGGGGAGGTTCTATCAATTTTCAAAAAAAGAAAGTGCGGTTTAGGTAAGTCCAGTTTTAAAGGGATAGGAGGGTTCAATATTTGGGGTCCAAAGGGTAATTTATGGTAATTTAGAGTGAAGAGCATTTTGGTAATTTTTGGTTTAAAGGGTATTTGGGGGATTTAAGGAATGAGGGGTATCTCGAGAATTTGGACACAATGAAGGTATTTTGGGAATTTGAAATGAAGGGGTAATTTTGGCATTTTAGGGTATGAAAGGCATTTGGTAAAGGGGTATTTTGGTATTTTGGAAGGAGGAAACTTTTGTAATCTTGTTCGGTGCATATTTTGGCAATTTGGAATGGGAACATTTTGGTAGTTTGGTATGAGGGGTATTTTGGTAATTTTGTTAAAGGTAACTTGGAAATTTAGAGAAGTGTATTTTGGTAATTTGGTCTGGGTGGTGATGTGGGAATTTGATCAAAGGGTATATTGGGAATTTCACCAGAAGGGTATTTTGGTTATTTGGTTAAGGATATTTTTGGGCATTTGGAGAGAAGGGGCAAATGAAGGGTATTTTGGTAATTTTGGAAGGAGGTGTAATTTGGGGTTAGGTCAAGGGTATTTTGGTATTTGGTTGAAGAGGTCTTTCAGGTAGTTATGGTCAAGGGTATTTTGATAATTTTAGGAGGGACATTTTTGGGATTTAGATCAGGGACAGGGGTAATTTGGGAATTGGTCAAAGGGTAGTTCAAGTAATTTTGGTCAAGGGTATTTTGGGAATTTAGGGGATTTTTGGAAGGAGGGATATTTTGGTAATGTTGGTTGGGTAATTTGGGGAACTTTGGTTAAGGACATTTTGGTAATTCAGTGGGAGGGGTATTTTGGGAATTAGGTCGGGGTATTTTGGGGTAACTTTGGTTAAGGGCATTTTGGTAATTTTGCTAGGGGATATTCTAGTAAACTTTGGTCAAGGGCATTTTGGTAATTTAGTGAGAGGGGGTATTTTTGTAATTTTGGGAAAATGGGTCAAACCGGGTTTAAGGGGGTTAGGCTGGGTTTCTGGTTCAATGGTGGGGATTTTTGGGTCAGAAAATGGAGGGTTGAGATGGGTCAGACTACAATGGGGGTTTTGTGTCTATGGGTTAACAAGATTTGATGAAATAGAATCTTTTTAGATGGAAAGGTAAATGTGGGTATTTTTGGCTAAAATTTGGTAAGGTGGGTTTTTCGGGGATTATGGGTTGATTATTGGGGTCAAATTGGCCCAACTGGGCCTAGATCAGGTAGATCTAGAAAGGGCTTGATTCTGCTAATATGGGACCTTGAAATGGAATCTTGGTGCGATTAAAGGGCTAATGGAGGTATTTTGGGTTGAGATTTCATAGGTGAGCATTTGGGGGTGTCCGAGAATTGATGGTTATGTCTAATCTGATGGTTGAGGTGTAAGTGTAGGTTGATTGGAGCTATTAGATAGGTATCGGGCAAGTTTGACGATGGATCTGAGGGATTTCAGGGTGAAAGTTGGGTGCTTTGGAGGGATCAGAAGGGTCTAATTGGATGTTTGGGGCAAATTGGAGGTTCAGGCAGCGGACCGAGCAAAAATCGAGTGTTGACACTAGGGAAAATAAACTTTCCATAGACCCTACATAAAGGTGAAAAAAATAGAACATGGGTATCTTGGTCAATAAGAACCAAAATCCCATTGATGAGGATGTGGAGATTATTGAATCTTGCCAAAGCATGCAAAGAAATTTGAGGAATGTGTTTTTGGATTTTGTGAACAACTTGTAATTGATTAAAATTATAAACAAATAGAATAACAGAGAAATGGAAGAATAACTTAGTCGAATTGTAACTGGTCTCTCATGTATTTAAATAGATGATTGTTACAATATGTACAATGTTAGAGTTCAAAAAGGAAACTAGTTAGATAAGATAATGTCAGCTAAGAGATTGGGTTGGGTTAGTTTATCTAAGATAATGATAACCTTGTACATAATTTGTTGAATCAGTTATGTGGGCAACTAAGAGACTCCTCTAACATCCCCCCTCAAGCTTAGTGGTCTCTTAGAGACTGTAAACTTGGCTATGAGCTGATGAAATCTGGTGGAGGGAAGAGGTTTTGTAAGAATGTTAGCAATCTGATTGTGATTACATACATGATTGATTTGTAAGAATGTTAGCAATCTGATTGTGACTACATACATGATTGACAATGAGAGACCCATCTACAACCTTCTCTCGTATAAAATGAAGATCTAACTCTATGTGTTTAGTTCAAGCGTGGCGAGCAGGATTGGATGAGAGAAATTTGGCCCCTAAATTGTCACACTAGATTACTGGAGGTCGAGGAAGCTTCAAATCGAGCTCCTGTAGCAACATCTGAAGCCAAATAGTTTCAGCGATAGTGGAGGCAAGGCTATGATATGAGAGATCCATGAAGTTAGATTACAACCCAAATAAACATAAAACACTCTTTGGGAGCAGTGATCAACCAGGCAATAGTCCAATCAACATCTGGAAATGCCTCTAGAGCCAGTTCATGAGAGGAATGAAAAAGAATTCCATGATCAATATTGGACTTCAAATAACAAAGATTTGCGTAATAGAACTCCAATGAACATCAATAGGTTCCTCCATAAATTGGCAAACTTTATTAACAAAGAAACTAATATCCAACCGAGTGAAAGTAATATATTGCAACACCCCTACCACACTGCGATATTCAGTGGCATTAGAGACAGGTGAACCTTGAGTGACATCAAAATGGGTAAAAGCAACCATAGGTGTATGAACAAGTTTAGCTTCATGCGTCTTAGTCTTGAGGAGAAGATCATGAACATATTTTCATTCTGAAAGATGCACACCATCTACAGTATGATGGAGCTCCAATCCTAAGAAGTAATGACATCACCAAGGTCATGAAGAGAAAATGTGGTAGAGAGCTGTGAGATGATAGTAGTAATGACTGAAGTAGAAGATTCAGTGATGAGTATATCGTCTGCATATACAAGAAGAAGGATGACATAGTACCATACCGACGGATAAATAAAGAATTATCTACCCAAGATTCACTAAATCCAAGATGAACCAAATGATATTGTAGTCAGGTAAACTAGGCCCTTAGAGCTTGTTTTAGACCACAAAGAGAATGCTTAAGATGGCATACAAAATGTGGTCATGTGGGATCAAAAAAACCCATGGATTGTCTAAGAGCCTAGGGACAAAAGTGACACTAGGCCCAAAGTGCCACTTCCTCATCGAGGTAGCCATGTAGGAAAGCATTACTTACATCGAGTTGCCTAAGAGCCCAACCATAGTGAACCACAAGAGAGAGTATTAACCGGATAGTGGTAGGTAGAATTGTAAACAGGGGTGGAGCTAGGATTTTTTATTGAGGGGGGCCAAAGCCTAGTGAACATGGATAGGGGCCAAAAGATAGGAAATATGGGTAGGAGGAGCAAAATATATTTGGATTTAAATAGCTACCATGAGGATTTTCAAAGCATAGGGGGGCCATGGCTCCCCTCTACCACCCCTAGCTCTGCCCCTAGGTGTAAATATGGTTGTGTCATTCACGGCCTGGCACAATTTTGAGCCAGTCTGACATGACAGACTGCAAGCCATGCCAGGCCTAAGGCTTCAAGTCCATAGGCCAGCATAGCATGGTACAATTGAACGAACCTTGTCACCTGCGACCCAATTCGTGGCCCAACCTGTACTTTATTATTGCATATATAAACAATTGTGTACATCGATAAAATTTTAAGATTTTTTTTTTAATTTTTTGTCTATTTTTTAATTTATGTTAAATTTTAACATTAGCCCAATTCGTGGCCCAGCCTGGCCCAAGACTTGGCCCATGAACCAACCTAGCCAGTGGCACCACACGGTACGATTTGATTAGAGTTAAGGGCATACAAACTGTCTAATAGCTCCCACTTGCACTTAGGTCCAATTTGGTACAAACCGGAGTCACATGCTTTCTACGTGTTTCTCAAACACTTTCTGTGTGAGTGGCTTAGTTAATGGGTCTACCACATTATCCCCTGATGCTACCCTATGAATCAGGACGTCCCCTCTGCCAATGATCTCCCATAGTACATGGCTTCCTCTCGATGTGCTTTGACTTCGAGTGGGCTCGAGGATCCTTAGCCTGGTAATCGCTCCATTATTGTCACACAACAACGGGATGGGTGATGTGTTGGATGGAACCACTCCTAATTCGTAAATGAACTTTTTCATCCACACGGCATCTTTGGCAGGTTCACTTGCAACAATGTACTCCGCTTCGGTTGTGGAGTCTACCGTGGACCCCTGTTTGCTGCTTTTCTTCCTATCGTGAAAACATACCCAGATGTAGACTTTCTATCATCTGGATCCGATTGGAAATCGATATCAGTATACCCTTGGGTTTGTAGTGAACTACCATCGAATACTTAGACAAAACTCTTTTTTCCTTCGAAGGTATTTGAGTATGTTCTTCACAACAATCCAATGCTCCTGCCCTGGTTTGGCCTGGAACCTGCTTACCACACTCACCGCCTGAGCAATGTCAGGGCGTGTGCACAGCATGGCATACATGATGCTCCCTATGGCTGAGGCATAGGGAACGTCTTTCATGCCCTCAATCTCCTCAGAAGTCTTGGGAGACATATTCTTGGAGAGAGTGACTCCGTGCGTAAAAGGAACGTTTCCCTTGTTGGAGTTCTCCATGCTGTACCTTTTGACAATTTTGTCAATGTAAGCAGCCTGGGATAATCCTATTATCCGCTTCGATCTATCTCTATAGAGTTGAAAACCCAGTATATAGGAGGCTTCTCCAAGATCTTTCATGGAGAATTGCTGTGAAAGCCACACCTTGACGGAAGTCAACATTCCTACATCATTCCCAATGAGTAGGATATCGTCCACATACAACACCAAGAATGTAACCTTATCCCCACTGGACTTCCTGTAAACACAAGGTTCATCCGGATTCTACTCAAATTCAAACGATATGAAGCAGTGTCAAAACGGATGTTCTAACTCCTAAAAGCTTGCTTAAGTCCATACATGGATCTATTAAGTTTACATACCATGTGTTCCTGACCAGCAACAATGAAGCCTTGCGGCTGCTGCATGTAGATATCTTCATTAAGATCTCTATTCAGGAACGTGGTTTTGACATCCATCTGCCAAATCTCGTAGTCATTGTATGCTACTACAGCTACCAGGATCCTAATGGATTTAAGCATGGCCACAGACGAAAAGGTTTCCTCATAGTCGATGCCCTCTTTCTGAGTATACCCTTTCGCCACCAAACGAGCTTTGTAGGTTTCAATGGAGTCTGGACTCCATTGACCTCCATTGAGTCCATCTCGGCTCTCATGGCCTCCACCCACTTCTGGGAATCTATGTCCAACATAGCTTCCACATAAGTCACAAGATCTTCCTCACTAGTCAAGGCTTCCACCAGGTAACTATCCTAGTCATAACCATAACGGACTGGTGGCCTGGATACCCAGGTGGACCTTCTAGGTTGGTCACTACCTGGAACTTGTGGGACACCTCCCATTGCTCCTGAGCTCTCCTCATCAAGAACTATTTCTTGATGATGGGTGTCCAAGATGTAATCAGTTTCTAAGAACTGGGCATTTTGATTGTAGAACACTTTTTGCTCAGTTGGGTCATAGAATAGATAATCCACCGAATCCTTTGGGTAGCCTACAAATAGGCAACAACTGATCTTGGATTTCAACTTGTCCGCACTCGTTCTTTTAACGTGTGCATGACAGTCCCAAATCTTCAAGTGTCTAACACTTGGTCTATTTTCGGCCAAAGTTCATATGGAGTTTTCGGAACCGATTTGGTTGAAACTCGATTCAGCACGTAGATAGCAGTCTCTAATGCATATTCCCAAAAGGATGTGGGAGCGCGTGAGAAGTGATTGAACCATGTCTAACAATGTCCTATTCCTCCTCTCTGAAACACCGTTATGCTGTGGTGTAGCAGGAGGAGCTAACTGTGATATTATCCCGTTGGCCTTCAAGTAGTCCCTGAATTCATCAGAGAGATACTCGCCACCTCGATCTGATCGAAGGGCCTTAATTTCTCTCCCTAACTGCTTCTCGACTTCTTGTCTAAACTCCTTGAACTTATCAAAAGATTCGGACTTCTGTCTCATTAGGTACATGTAACCATATCGTGAGTAATCATCGGTGAAGGTGATGAAATACATGTGTTGGTTAGGAGTTCTAATACTCAGGGGACCACATACATCAGTATGTATAAGGTCAAGTGTGTTTGTACATTTTTTAGGCTTACCGTTAAATGGCCGTTTTTCATCTTAGTCAGAGGCAAGGCTCACAAGTGGGAAGATCTTCTACGGTTAGAAAATCCAAAGGACCATCCTTTACCAGCCTTGTGATTCAATCAATACCGATATGGCCAAGTCGGTAATGCCACAGGCATGTGGGACTAACTATATCACGAGTTCTTTTCTTGGGGATTTCGACTGACGTAGTTTCGGCTAAGTTAGTTTCTAGAGAAGGATGTAGAACATAGAGACCGTTCTCCAGTTCCCCGCATGCCATTAATTTATTGTTGCTTTTAATAGTAATCATATTACTAAAATAGATAGTATATCCATCAGCATACAGTTTGGAAGCAGAAATCAAATTTCTTCTTAAGTTCTATACATAAAAACAATCCTTAAGTACAAGAATTCCTTCTCTAAAGACTAATTCTACGGTTCCTATCATCATAGCTGCAACACTTGTAGAAGTCCCCAAGTAAAGTGTCACTTCCCCTTCACTCAGCTTTTTGCTTACTTTGAACCCCTGCAGTGAATTACACGCATGAGTTGAAGCCCCGGAGTCAACACACCCGGATACAGAAGTAACTAACAGATTAGTCTCTATGACACAAGTTTCGAGATCACCTTTCTTAGATTCCAGGTAGGCGGGATAGTTCCTCTTCCAGTGGTCGGCCTGCTTGCAGAAGTGACAGGCATCGGGATGCCTTGTCTTTCTTTTGTTTCTTAGATTTGGTGGCCTTTTTCTAGGGCTTTCTCTTTGCCCTCCTCTTCTTGCCAGATTTGTCAGTTTCAACAAGCATGGCTATCGGCTCATCCTTCTTAGTCAGTTCTTTGGCTCGTTGCAGCATATTGCTGAGCTCTTGCAAGCTGACGTTCAACTTGTTCATGTTAAAATTCATGATAAACAGATTGAAGGACGAAGGCAAGGAGTTAAGAATGGTGTCTATCAGTGTCACCAGATCTAGCCTGGACCCAAGGGCCTCTAGTTCGTTTATGTAGCCCATCATCCGGAGACAACGGTCATGAACTTGCTGCCCTTTGTTCATCTGTGCGGTCATGAACTTCTTTAGGACCTTTTGGCGAGTAGAACAATTCTGCTCTTCGTACATAGTCTTTAGACTATCTAATATGTCTTTGGCGAGTTTGATTTGATCAAACTACCTCTGTATCTGATTATCCAGGGATGGGCTAGGGAGTTTTTCTTCTCCCACTCTTGGTAGTCCCTCCTGCGGGCTTCTGAGGCCCTGTCTCTCGGACGTTCCGGTGTAGGATTCTTTGCCACCTTATCTAACTTTTCTGAAGTTAGGACCAACATAAGGTTTTTATACCAATCGGCATAGTTTGGGCCCTTAAGCTTATTATCATCGAGAAGCTTTGCATATTGACCGTTTGCCATTTTTTGGTTAAACAACAAAATGTTAGTCCACAACCTTAGTTTGATTCAAGTAATCTACATAGATATGACTTTTAATCTATGTTCCATTTTCATTTATTCATCTATGAGATTTCCCTCCTATCTCAGTGACAGAGATGACGAAATGTCTTTGGAAATGTGGGAAATCACATAGGGTGCATGGAGCCAACTGTTTCAGCTGCATAACCCCACCACTTTTCTGTGAAGGATCACATCCACTCATTGTATGAGTTTTCCCTTTGGCCTCTGTTAGACAAGGTTCATAGCCATTTTAGGGTAAACCTTTCTGTCCAGTGAATGCTCACCCATCATATTTGAGTTACTCCAATGTACCATGAGAGGTTTTCCATTTTCTAATGAAGCCCCTCCCACATCGGTCTATGACGCTCTATCATCTTATGAAACACTTTGACAGATCCAACAGCAAATGAATAGCCCAATTTTACGGTGTGTTTCCTCATTACTGAAGGACCCATCGTCATGCTAATGACGAAAGGCCTTTAGAGAGTTCATCAAATGAATCTCCCTATCACATGCACTCATATTGTTAGAGGGAACAAAAATTATGCCCTAGTTAATTTAGGTCAAACCAAAATGGCTCCTACTGACTTTCATAAAATCAAATTTCTGATGGCCCAAATTGGCTAAGATTTCTGCACGTGACTCTTTTCAGGGTTGTGGGGCCCACCATGAAGGGAGGGGTTATCCAATGACCGTAAGGGACACCATGGAAATGATGTGCATTCAACCACGTTGTGCGCAAGAGCCACTATCGCATCATCATGGGCCAAGTGCTTATGGCCCATGGTCATAGCACATCATACATCCATACATCACATGCAATGGAAGAATTAATCCAATCAATCACTTGCTGTAAAGCTTATTAATAAGCCTATTTAAAAGTCCATATTATTAACAATTAACATTATCTAGGTATATGGGCTGAATAGCGGTTAGTAGTTTGGCCCATATAGCTTTCGCACAAAAGTGGGCTTGTGCAATTTTAACTCTTTAAAAATGGGCTTTATAGGTTGGGTCAAATTGATTCTTATAATTAAACATTAGTTTCAAACCTAAAAGTGGGAAAAATGATTGAAGACAGTCTCCTTCAAACCCTAGATTCGGTCCAAACATCTTTTGTCCAATCTGGTCCGAAATGGTCTGAAACTAATTTTCAATTCAAGAATCAATTTCAAGAAAGATCTGAAATTAACAAATCTGATTACAGACAATCAAAAATCAGACAAGGAGTTGTTCATACTAAATCCACCTGCAAAACAGAGATTAGAACGCAAGGTTGCAGTTTCATAAACTACAAAAACGCAGATTGCGATAGCGATATCTGTGAACCTTCAGCACTGCCGCCAACTTCAATCAAGAAAGAAAAAAAAAATAGAAAACCTAATTTCTATTAATTAATTACAACTTGATTGAATCCTATACATTCAGTCTAGAAAGAAAAAAAATTACAGAACCAATGAATAGAATACTGCTAAAAGAATGTGCAAACATTCTGCGCTGAAATTGCTCTTCGATCTCCATGTACGAACAACCCAATAAATCAAGAAATAAATAAAGAACAGTTCTTAATCAATTTCAGATTTATAAAATAAATTTCAGATCAATCTCCCCACATCCAGAAATAATTTTCTAGAAATTAAAATAATCTGCGCAAATTCAGGAAGAACACCTTCTGCCCATTTGCACAGGTTCATATCTGATTTTTATTTGATTCAAGATTCAAACCTGTTGATCTGATACCACTGAAAGAATGGTAAGGTCCATCATATGGATGCCAAAATGGTTAGGAATGGGTGGACAAATTTCAAAAATTTCTTACCTTTCTTCCAATTGGGAATCATATTCCCTAAATTTAGAATACAGTATTCAAGGATCTAACTTAAACCAAAACCGAACCAGATCTGAACCAAAAGAGAGGGGAAGGGATATACCTAATCCGGAGAAATAGTATCTCCCAACGTCAGTGTTCACACCCAACAAAACTTCCAAGAATTGCTCCCACTGAAGATGACATAATGATAATGAAGCTGAACCAGCAGTGTTCATCCCATGAACCAGGTTCTTCTAAAGAACTCGATGGAAGCAATGAGCATCACACACGATCAACCTTTCAGCAAAGATTGATATCAAGAACCTTTCTTGATCTTTCCCTTATAGAGAAAAATGAACTAGCCGTAGATGGCGGCTGAAACTAGAGGAGAGAACTAGAGCAAAAGGTGGTGAATAGCTTTCTTCTCTCTAGGGTTTTCTCTAAGATCCTATCTCAAGTTGCAGTGTGTTCTACAAATTACCCTTAGGGTTTGAATTCTTGTAATTCGAAATTAGGGTTTTCTCCTCATTTTCTTAGTGATTAAGAAACTTCCTAATCTCATTAGGAGTTATCCTAATCCAAATCGGTATTTGGATAAGGAGTCCTCTTAATCCTATCTGTAGATTAGATCAGCCCACTCCTGATCTTATCAGGAGGTTACCAAATTCAAATACTAATTTGAATTTGGTCTCCATGAGTGGATAGGGTTAAGACCCAATACTTTTGGCTTGGCCTAACCTCAGATCCGCCCCTTTAAGTGACTGATCAAATCAGCCCAGTTCGAAATGGGCTTTAGGCCCAATATGCATCAAGTGCTCAATAGGTTTCCAAACTGCTGCCCAGTTGGGTTTCTTTGTATGGTGTGGGACCTAAGCATTGATCTACACATCAGCCACATGGTCTCAGCCCAACCTCTATTACAAGGCCTAGCCAAATTCACTAGAAAGCCCAGTGAACCCCTTGAGCCCATCACATGGACTCTATGGGCCCAACACTTACACTAAGTGGTCCTTGGGCCAAGCCATCTTATAAAAACCTAGGGACTGTGGGCAGATGCAAGATTAGCCCATCAGGTATAACCCTATATGGCCTTACACTTAACCTCTCAACCCATAATGATCCAAAAACACTACCCGACAAGAGAGGACCTCTCCCTCGATTGCAAGGCACAGTGCTGCACTCTCCACTAGGATGGACCCCGGGGATTAAAACCGTTTTTGCAAATGAGTTGAAACCGTACATAATATATTATATCATTATAAATATATTTTGCAAAACAAATTTCCAACGGTTGAAATCGGCTACTAGCAGTCTTGGTTTCCATCAGAGAGAGTGCATCCCCAATCATTACCTTTGTCCGACAAAGGGGCTGATCCTGTCACTATGATCACCCACTCAGATGGGTTCATGAACCATCCCAACATACCCAGGTTTTGACCCCCTCTGAGGATCTCACTAATTGGAATATCAAAGATAGCCCAATCCGCCACCTAGTGCAGTATCATAATCGAGTCTAGGGGTCAGGTGTAACTTTCCAGTTTTGCCCACTCATCACCAAGGTTCAGGGCAATACTAAAAATCTGGTCCGGTTTAGGGTTTCAAGTTGAACCCTCACTGCATGTACCTCGGGTCTCACCCTGGTGGCTGAGACAAGCGCCTCCCCAACCAACTTAGTGGCACATCAGTGATAGCCTTATCAGGATAGGTCTCCCCAAACTGACTCACTGGCTGTGAACATTTTAAATTAACACGAGTCTCATTAAGTGTCCAAATTAAGGGTCTTACACAGAAACATACCACACAACTTGAATCAAACATGCACTTTATTCATTTACAATAAATGTCTAAAGTACATCAAAACTAATTGGAGCTAAGGGCATACAAACTATCTAACACTAACTTAGTCCTGCCCCCCTTAGTATGGACACTCCCATTGTTTTCCAGTTGCGACATTACTTGAATTTTATTGCTTCTTTTCTGACTTGTTTATTTCTCTTGTTGGAAGAAATGGAGGATAACATGAAAGACATGTTGCTACTGCTAGAGGCAGCCGTGAAGTCCCAAAAGGGCCTGGCCGAGGGGACGCTGTGGAGGCAGAATGAAGAGAACCCACCTCAGCTGAGGGGTGGCACCGAGGCTAGAAGGATGAAAGTGGTCGTACAAAAGTGGCCGGACGAAGCTGTCCGCGAGCAGTAGGCTTCGGAAAAGGTCTCAGTGAAGGATCGTCGAGCTGAGGGCATTATTGGAGGATTAGAACCAACAGCTCCTCATTCTTCGGACCCCCTAGAGGATGAGTTGTTTTCGCAACGTTGGATGTTCCACCCGGTTTGGAATGTTAGGGAGGGGGGACATCCTAAGCAATGTAGGCTTCAACTGTTAGTTGGTGGTTGGAATGATTCCCTCTAGGGATCGCCAGTCCTGGACCCAACTTTCTACCCATGCCATTTGGGACACATTGTTGGACAAGATAGCCGAGGTAGGAAGAGATCTTGTTTCCTTGGTGATGTTACTTTCTCCCTTAGTTAAAATTTTCCACCTAATGTAAAGTTATTCTTTTTTTGTAGGTGGCTTCTTGTGGAGTGGGCCTCTACAACAAAGTGGAGGTCTTGGTACAACAATTGCACCAATCACAAGAAGAGACTGAGCGTTTGAGGCATAGGCTGGCCTAGAAGCTGATGTAGCAGCGAAGAAAGATCTGCTAAGGTCTACGAAGCCCATGCTGGAGTCCATGGAGTAGAGGCTTCAGGAGACATCTTCTTGGGCCGTTGAGGATTATAAGGCTGATGAGAGTAGAATTTATCATATTTTTATCTCCAATTATTCTGTATCTTATACTGAATTAGCACCTAATTGGACTCATATTTCTGTTCAGGGCATGAAAGAAAGCATTAGGAGCAAAGAAAGACAAATCGGATGATTTTTCATAGTTTCGGCACCATTCAGTAATCTAGGCCTAACTCACGTATCCGAACTCCGATTGGACTAATTCAAGACTCACTGGAAAGATAAGAGAAAAAGCCACAACTTTTATGTTTTGGGCTTTTACAGATTCGGTATGCATTGAAGTAAAATCCGGGTGTGAAGTCGCAAAAAATTCATAGGAAGGCCCAATCCGTAGTTGAAGCCCAACTTGTAGAAAAGCTTGGCAGTTACTCAATTCACAAATGAGGTCTAATACGAATCAAAGAACAAGAAACTGAGAAGAGTCCTTCCAGATCTAAATTCTTGATGTAATCTTAGAAAGATAAAAGGATTGAGTTCATTAGATAAAGAGATAAGAGTAGGATTAGAATAGGACTTTCTATTCTTGTAAGATAAACTTCAAGAGGAAGTAGGAGACCACCCCCTCCCCTTAAGCTATATAAAGGAGGGGAAGGACCAGCTTTAGGCATCACACAATCACTCAATCTCTGTGGGGATCACGAATTGCATTGAGAAATCAACCAAGAGAGGAGAAAAGAAGTCAAGAAACAGAGGGAAGAAGATCAAGAATTCAAAAAATCTCAAGAAGAAGGTGGCGGTGAGAAGAGGAGATCTCAGCACCATGGGCGAATTCAAGAGTTCTTTCTTTCCCTTTATTTGCTTTAATTCTCTTATCATGAACTGATTTGTTTCTTGCTAGGGCTGTGGAAAGCATAACCATGTTAATGAATATATTTTTATCTTTATGATTTATCCAAGATTGTGATTTCCATATAGTCTATGAATTATTGTGCTTAATGCAATTAAGAGCTTGACCACCTCTTAATTGATTTGTGTTATGTGAATGAATCGAGAGAGGAATTCACATAATCGACGGAATAATTCATAGTGTGAATTGAATGGTATATAGAGATATATATACATGATTCATCTGAACTTAATGTTTTTTCTTGGAATTAATGCACTTCCATCTTGGGAGCTCTACTTGAGAGATCAAAGGGTTACCTAGGTTTAGTATATCTCGAGAGAGGATATTAAATAAAATTGAGAAGACCTCAGCTTATGGGGATGACAAATAATCTTGGTTAATCAAACCCATCAATATTCATTACACTGGTTAGGTGGACCTAAAAGTCCCAGCGATTTCATCAATTGCATATTCAGTTAGTGATCACCCTTGCTCTATTTTTTTTTTTCTAGTTTTTATTTTCAGTAGTTCTTGCTCAAAACTGAATTTTGATTGTTCAAATAATTAGAGAAGACTGTGGTTCTAATAATTATTTTGTTAAATCCCCGTGGAAACAATATTTTATACTACTTGATAACTAGTGCACTTGCTAGAGTTATATATATATAGCTATCAAGTTTTTGGCGCCGTTGCCGGAGATTTAATCCTAAATAATATTGGAATTTGTTAAGCTTGATTAATTTGGACATTTTATTTCTGTTATTATTTTCTTTTATTTGTTTTTATTATTTTTATTTATTTGTTCGAATTCTGCTAGTTCAGATTTACTAGTGCATGACACGCACTAGACAGGAAGGTTTAGTAGAATTCGATCCTGAGATTGAAAGGACCCTTCGCTTGTTGCAAAGGGCCAACAAAGGAAAAGCACGAGAAGAGGTTGTTAGTTGCGAACTAGCCATAGAGATAGAAGGAGAGATGGCAGAAGGAAATCGCACCCTCTTGAACTATGCTTGTCCAAATATTGATAGGGTGACATCTAACATTTGCAAGCCTACCATCCATGCCAATAATTTTGAAATAAAGCCTGCAATAATTCAAATGATCCAGACCAGCATTCAGTTTAGTGGGTTACCAAGTGATGACCCTAATGCACACATTGTTAATTTCTTAGAAATATGTGATACATTTAAACATAATGGAGTTAGTGATGATGCGATTAGGCTTAGATTATTTCCTTTTTCATTGCATGATAGAGCTAGAGATTGGCTTAACTCACTCCCTGCAGGAAGTATCACCACTTGGAATGATCTAACCCATAAATTTTTGGCTAAATATTTCCCACCCTCCAAAACAGCAAAGTTAATTAATGATATTACTACCTTTGCTCAATTTGAGAGGGAATCTTTGTATGAAGCATGAGAAAGATTCAAGGAGATGCTTAGGAAGTGTCCCCATCATGGGATACCAATTTGGCGACAAATACAAACTTTTTATAATGGTATTACCCCCTCTGATCGGTCCATTATTGATGCTGCCGTAGGTGGTACTATCATGAAGAAAACTCCAGAGGAAGCAAATGACTTAGTGGAGAAGATGGCATCAAACAACTACTAGTGGAGCAATGATCGAACCAATCAAAGGGGAGTACACCACATTGATTCCTTTGCATCCCTATCTGCACAAATAGCCAATCTAAATAAGAGACTGGATAATTTTAGTATTGCAGCCATTAGTACACCATCTAGCATCTCATGCGATTTATGTGGTCAAATAGGACATGCCAATTCTGATTGTCAAATAAATAGTCCCTTTATTTCCCATGAGAATGCTAATTTTATCTCTCATGCTGGCAGGACAAACTACAACCCATATTCAAATACATACAACCCAGGGTGGAGGAATCACCCAAACTTCTCATGGAGTAACAAGGCACCTATTGGTTTCCAACCACAGCCGCCCCCACAAGAAAAAAAAGAACAATCTGGAGGAAATGATCTCTAAGTTCATTAATGCCACTGAAGCAAGGTTCCAAGAGCAAGAAGCATCGATTAAAAACTTAGAGGTTCAAGTGGGGCAAATTGTAAGCATGTTATCAGAAAGGAAAGAGGGAAGGCTACCCAACAACATAGAAAGGAACCCCAGAGAGCAAGTAAATGCCATAACTTTAAGAAGTGGGAAAACAGTTGGCGAAATTCAAAGAAATGACAAGGAAGCTGAAGTGGCCGATCTACAAAAGGAGAATGAAGAAAGTACCCCTAAACTGAATCTACATGAAATTGAACTTTCTATTTCATACCCAAGACGAAATTCAAAGAAATGGCAAGGAAGCTGAAGTGGCCGATCTACAAAAGGAGAATGAAGAAAGTACCCCTAAACTGAATCTACATGAAATTGAACTTTCTATTTCATACCCAAGAAGAGTCTTGAAGGCTAAACTAGATAAGCAATTTGAAAAATCTTTAGAAGTTTTCAAAAAGATTCATATTAACCTTCATCTTCTTGATGTTTTGTCACAGATGCCGAAGTATGCCAAATTCCTAAAAGTGGTAATGTCCAACAAAAGAAAGTGGAAGGATGGTGAGATGGTAAAACTAAATGAAGAATGTTCAGCCATTCTTCAAAAGAAATTGCCCCCAAAGCTTAAGGATCTAGGGAGTTTTTTTATACCTTGCACCATAGGGAATACTGAATTTGAAAAAAAGCTTTATGTGATTTAGGTGCTAGTATAAATTTCATGCCTTATTCTATTTTTGAAAAACTTGGATTGCATGAACTAATATCTACAACTGTTATCCTACAATTAGCTGATAGAAGCATTAAATGGGAATAGTAGAAGATGTTTTGGTCAAAGTGGGCAATTTTATTATTCCTACTGATTTCATTATGTTGGATATGGAGGAAGATAGGACAATGTCGTTGATTCTAGGGAGACATTTTCTTGCTACTGGCGATGCTTTAATTGATGTGCGAAAAGGTCTACTTACCCTTAGAATCAATGGTGAAGAAGTGGTGTTCATTGTATTTAACACCATGGAACATCCCAACACAATTGAACATGAAATTTATGCAATCGATAGCATTGATGTTGGTGCATCCGAAGTAGACACATCTAAATTAGAAGACACGCTGAAAGTTGCACTTAACAATAGTCCTAATCAATTGCAACAAGCAGAGCAGAAGTTTGTATTGAAATCATAATTGCAAAATTTGACTTCTGAGCCAGATTCTTTTGAAATTACAACTCATAATGCATCTTTACCTCCATCTCACATAAAACCCTTCCCATTTATTATGTAGGTCCCTATTCCAGGTTTAAACCCACCTATGAAGGATGAAAGGGGGAAACATAGGAAGTTGAAAACCAAGTGGGGTGGACCCTTTAAAGGGGCTAAAGTATTCCCTCATGGAGCGATTGAAATATATAATGATGATGGGAGTACATTCAAGGTAAATGGACAGCGGTTGAAGCATTACATTGAAGGAGAACAACCCATCCACCATGGGTCCATTCTCTCCTTGAAACCGCCATGAAAGAAAGGAGAAAGTCAAGCTCACGACTTTAAAAGAGCGCTTGTGGGAGGCAACCCATTAAGTTTAGTTGTTTGTTTTGTTCAGTTTTCTTTTTTGAGTGTGTTTTTTTTTTTTTTTTTCGTATCTCACATCTGCAGGATCTCAACAAGTTATTCAGGGAAGTCCTCTTAAATCTTTCTCCCCTTGTTCTTGTTATGCATATTCTATACATTGAGGACAATGTATATCTTAAGTGTGGGGGAGGATTAAGAGGTTGATAATTTTTTTTTCAGACTCTAGTATGCTTTAATCATCTTATTAACCCTTCCTTTTGAAATTTTTGCTCCTTAGAGACTTGTTTTTGAATGATTGCAAACCACCCTGAATCATGTGCTTAGGTGGGATAGACAGGAAAGGATGCAGACAAATCTAGCTGAAATTTTTGGCTATGGAAAGTATACTAGTAGTTTGAATGATCAACGAGCAAGATGCAATACAGATTTGACCCTTGTGAGCATTTGGTTTCTAATAGAAAAATATGGTTTGATTATTGCAGAACTTGTTTTGGTAAGCATGTTGAGACCACGATAATGAGTTCATGTATTGGAACATGTTATCCAAAAAAAAAAAAACTCGTGTGAGATGGAGCATAAAATGCACTCACACCGAAAGAAAAAAAGAACTAGGGTGAGATGGAGCATAAAATGCACACACACTAAAAGAATAAGAAAAGGGTGAGATGGAGCATAAAATGCACTCATCCTTAGATCCCAAACCCTAATTCACCTTTTGATGCAGTGGACTCATGATAAGTGGTGGAAATGTGACACATAAGCAAGCTTATGGTAGTAACATTCCTTGTTTTGTTATGAAAAATCAAGAGAGGGTATTTTTGAATCTTGCTGCATGTGATTATGAAAACAAAGAGGGTTTACTATAGTCCTAAATTATTCATGCAAAGAGATGCCTATTTCCCTTAATTGTCGATTTCACTTGGGAACATGTGGATTGGCGATTTAAGATTATTCTTTGACAAGTTAAAGAGGAAAAGAAATGGATGACTAGAAGGACCATTAATACTGGATCAAGGCATGCGGGAGAACCAATACCCTGTTGAGAAAAATCCAAGGTCATCTTTTAGTTAGCTTGTTCTGTTTTAATTTTGTTTTGAGTTTTGTCTTGCCCGAGGACGGGCAAGAGTTTAAGTGTGGGAGATTTGATGAGAGTAGAATTTATCATATTTTTATCCCCAAATATTCTGTCTTTTATACTGAATTAGCACCTAATTGGACTCATATTTCTGTTTAGGGCATGAAAGAAAGCATCAGGAGCAAAGAAAGACAAATCAAATGGTTTTGTTAAATCATCGTGGGAACGATATTTTATACTACTTGATAACTAGTGCACTTGCTAGGGTTAAAGGCCTCAGAGGAGCACAAGAAGGACTTGGCCAAGTTTGCCTCCACAACCTACTTGGAGGGGTATGAGGACTATAGAATCCATGTGTCGAAGTTCTTCCTGAACTTTGACATTAGTTAATTAGATCCCTTGGGCGAGAACCAACAGAAGGTCAATGTGGTGGACATGACTGAGACTGAAGGTGGTGCTCACTAGACCATCAGGCAGGGTGTAATGGCTGAAGAGAATGCTAAGGTCGAGGTTCAAACTGGGGATGTTTAGTAAAAATATTTGTCCAAGGCCAAGGACCCCTTTTTCAATGATTATTCCATGTACTTGTTTTATTCTCTCTCCTTTTTTGTAAGGGGCCGACGCCTCCCCATAAGAGGCCTTTTTTTGTAAAGACACTTAAATTAATGGAACTTGAGTTTCTTGTTAAAAGGTTGACATCATAAGAGCCCTTCGTGAAGATGTTCCACCTTAGAATCTTTTAGGCCGAGATTGACATCATAAGGTGCTCAAAAGCAAAGAAGAAAGAAGGTGATTGCCTTAGTAGAGAAGTGTTGTTTACTTATTGCATCATTCATTGCATTTTTATTAAGTGAGTGGCCGATGTCAGCTCTTTGGCCTTCACAAAGACTCTCTCCTCTTAAGGTCTTTGAGGTTGAGGCTGGGATTGTGGGCCACTTATTAACAATTGTCAAGGTCTCGGGGGTTCTAGCCTAAGTTAAAAAGGGCAAAAGGCAACTAGGTGTATGACTCGCAAAGGATTGTATGCCTTGGGTCGACATTTGGTATGGGCATATAACCTTAAGGAATGTTGTATGCTACAGTCGGTCAGCCGAGGGGGCCAATGTCTGGTCTAAACGTATAACCTTAAGAAAGGTTGTATGTTGCGGTTGGTTGGACGAGGGGTCCTGGTGACTATAGGGGATGAGAACATTTACACAAAGAAAGATTCGATAAAAAATGAGAGGAACTTGCACTTTTCATTCACAAATTTCCACTAAGGTATTTAGGGCCTATTCGTTTCCTCATAACTCTTATCTCTTAAGAGGAATTTTTTAACTTTTAGAGAAAATTGGTTGTTCATTTCCTCTTATCTCTTATATCTTAAAGTGTAATCATACAACTTTTTATTTTCCAATGATACCCTCAAAAAAAGACAAACAAAAACTCTCATATATGGGGTCAAAATGGATATTTGATAATTTTCAGAATTCAGAATTCAGAGGAAAAAAAATGTTACTAATACCAATATACCTCTTAATGCAATTATTGCACTTTTAGTTGTCAGACTTTAGAGCAAATGAACAAGCCCTTACATTTCTATTAATAGTACATTTGGAGATTTTCAAAGTTCAAAGTAGGAGGCATTGGTCTTCCACCCATATATTCCAACCGAAAGGTGTCAGGTCCTACTACTTGCTTGGTTTTGTAGGGACCTTCCCTGTTTGGGCCAAGCTTTTTAATGTCAGGCTTAGGTACCATGACCTTTTTGAGGATGATGTCACTTTCCTTGAAGTGATGATTTCTAATTTAGGAGTTATAGTGTCTTAAAACTCTTTACTAGTAGGTTGTGACCTTGATTTGGGCTTGCTCTTGGACACCTTCCAATAGGTCAAGGTTGTTCCTTAATTCTTTATTGTTCTCAGCTTTCTGGTATGCCTTGGTTCGAAGGGTCGGTTGATCATCTCTACTAGATGACAACCTCTGTTCCATATGTCAAGTTGAAGGGAATTTTACCCATGGCAGTCCGATGTGTCATTCGGTACCCCTATAGAATGTTGTACAACTCGTCCACACAGAGTCCTTTAGCTCTGTCTAACCTTGCCTTTAATCCATTTAGGATCATCCTATTGGTGACCTCGGCTAGCCCATTAGTTTGAGGGTAGCTGACTGAGGTGTATTGTTGCCTTATTCCTAGGCTTCCACACCATTCTCTAAACTTGGAGTTGTTGAACTGTCAGCTGTTGTCGGTGACAAACATGTATGAGATGCCAAATTGACAAATGATATTCTTCCAAAAGAAGCTCTGAATTGCCTTAGGCATAATGGTTTCCAAGGCCTCGGCTACGACTCACTTAGTGAAGTAGTTTACTGCCACGACGAGTTGTCTCTTGTTCCCTATGGCTTGGGGGAAGGTCTAAGGAGGTCCATTCCCCACTTTAGCATCGATCGTACTTCTATACCAACTTAATAGCGTCCTTTTGGATGGTCAACCAGAAATATCCTTGTCTGAGTGCTTTCTATGCCAGGGCCTTGCTCCTATATGATTATTGTAGATGCCCTCATGAATTTCTCTTAGCACATACTCGCCCTCCTCTCGGAGAAGGCATTTGAGATAGGGTAGGGTGAAGGATCTTCTGTACAGCTTGCCTTTAAGTATGGCATATTGTGCCAACTGCCGTCGGACTCTACTTGCCTCATTCTTGTCAGATGGTAGTTGTTCATGTTATAAGTAAGAAAGAATAGGATCTATCCAGCAAGGTGCAGCTTCGACGGGAGACACTTGATTCTTTTCGATGCTGGGATGTGTTAAGTTCTCGATGTCACAACTTGGACAAGGGCCGATTCCGAATAGCTTGCAAGTTTTGATAGGGGACCAACTCATTTGTTCTCAACCCGTAGAACTTGGTGCAAAGCAAAGTGTTGGAAGTGACTAGTTAACTCTTGGAATTTGCCCAAGTATTCGGCCATATTTCACTCTCTGGCCTCATACTCTCCGTTCACCTAGTTTACAACCACTTGCGAGTCGCTGAAGACCTCATACTCCAACTCATTATCATCTGGGATGAGAAGTATAAGGTTAGCTTCGCTTCCTTTGGCATTGTAGGATCCATCTACGAACAAGGTTTAGCTCGGCCGAGACTCCTCAATCTCGGAAGCTTAGCTGTAGTCGTGGCTGAAGGTGCATTCAACCAAGAAGTCTGCCAATGCTTGCACCTTTATTGTAGGCCTTGGTTGATAGTGTAGGTCGAACTCTGATAGCTCAATAGCCCACTTGCTTAGCCGACCCAATATCTTAGGCTTTGAGAGCACTGACTTGAGGGTTGGTTAGTCAACACCGAGATGTTGTAAACTTGAAAGTAAGGCCCCAGCTTCCTTGTCAAGACCACTAGCACAAAGGATAACTTTTCTACTTCTGGGTATCTGATCTCGGCCTCATGAAGGACCTTGTTGATATAATATACTGGCCTTTGGATTCCCTCATCCTCTTGAACCAGTACAGAGTTGATTGCCTCATCCTCAATCAAGAGGTACAAGAATAAGGTTTCTCTTGGGATGGGCCGCGTGAATAGTGGTGGCAATGTGAGGTAGGGCTTTAATTCTTTAATGGCTTTCTGGCAATCTTTTGTCCATTGGAAGTCCTTCAACTTCTTAATGGCTCAGAAGAAGGGTATGTATTGGTTGGCCAACTTGGACATGAATCGGCTAAGGGCTGCGATCTGGCCGGTGAGCCTCTGTGTCTCTTTAATTGACCAAGGGGGCTTCATGTCTAGTATGGCTTGTATCTTCTCAGGGTTGGCCTCTATGCCTTGTTGGGTGACTACAAAACCCATGAATTTTCCTGAGGTGACTTTAAGGTGCATTTAGTGGGGTTCATCTTCATTTGTATTTCCTTAGTACCCCAAATGGTATAATTTGGGATGGCATTGGCCATTCTTTTCCAGCTTGAGATAGTAGAGATTCATGCCACTTAGAGAGTAATCTTCCAACTCTTTCAATTAGAAAATTGAAAAGGGATTTCTTTGATTTTCCAATTATTGTGGGGAGTCCTAGGTAAATAGAGGGAGATTATACTTTTTTCATTTTTAGAAATCTTGCTAATAATCTTTGGAGTCTATGATGTAAATTTCTGTTGAAAAAAAAAAACCTTAGATTTTGAGAAATTTACCTGTTGCCTAGAGGCTTCCTCATAAGATTTGAGAGCATCCAGTATACTTTGGCCATCCCCTATCTCTACTTTAGAAAATATGTAACTATCATCTGCAAAAAACAAATGAGAGACAGTTGGACAATTTCTGGTAATTGAAATGCCATTTATTTTCTTTTGGGAAGTTAGTTCTATGAGTTTTGAAGACAAAGTTTCAGAGCAAAGTAGAAATAGACTCTATAAGAAACTGTAGTTACACATTTCATGACCCAACTTACCCACTTTGCTCCAAACCCCATCTTTATCATAGTTTTCTCTAGAAAGCTCCACTCCACCCTATCATAGGCTTTGCTCATATCAAGCTTAAGAGCCATCCAAGGAGTTATTCCTTTGGTGTTTTTCATAAAATGTATAATTTCATGACCTACCAGAATATTGTCCTGTATATATCTACTTGGAGTGAAGGCACTTTGGTTTTCACTTATCAAGCTGCCTAACAATGGTTTGATCCTTTTAGCTAAAATCTTGCTATGATTTTATAAATAGAATTACAAAGTCTAATAGGTCTTAAATGAGAAGCTTCTTTTGGATTCTTAAGTTTTGGGATCAAAGCTATATATGCTTCATTAAACTTTCTAAGCATGTATCCAGCTTCAAAGAAACTCTTAATAGCATTGACCACATCACCTCCTACAATTCCCCAAAACCTCTGGGAAAAGAGATTTGGAAATTCATCAGGGCCTAGGGCTTTCTTTGGAGCCATTTGGAATAATGCTTCCTTAATCTCTTCATCAGAAACTTCTCTTTCTAAGTTTTCCTTTTCCTGCTCACTCAACTTTGCTAATACACTATTAAGAAACTCCTCTTGCAGTTCTGGTTTCAAAGAGTTGAAAATATTTTTGAAATGGTTCTCCAGCTCTACTGAGATATCCTCTTCTGAAGACAACTAGTCCCCATTTGCAGCTTTGAGAGAAACTATTTTGTTCCTACTATTCCTTCCTTTTGCAACTAAGTGAAAAAAATTCGTGTTTTTGTCCCCAGCTTGTAGCCAGTTCACCCTTGATTTCTGCAACTACATCAATTCCTCTCTCCTCAGCCAAGTATTCAAATATGCTTCCAACATATTTACCTTATTTTGGCTAAATTCAATCCCTGGTTTGCTCACCTCCTCACAAAGCAGATCTTTTACTTCATGAATTTTGTTTCTCACATTTCCAAAATTTGTTCTGTTCCACACTTTGAGGTGATCCTTCAAAACCCTACATTTTGCTCCCAACTCTAGTTGGCTGGATCCCTTTCTGCTTATCCCTCAAGCTCTCTCTAACAGTCCTTGAAAATCCTCATGATCTGTCCACATTTCCTCAAATCTAAAAATTATTATATTTTTATGGTTCCGAGAGACATTTTCTAGTAAAATTGGAAGTGATCTAAGCTAGGGTAACCATTGTTTTAACCCTGAAATTTGCAAACTAGTTTTTCCATTGAGAGTTACATACCACCCTATCAAGTCTGGCCCTAATGAGCCTATTCCCTTCCCTTTTATTTGACCAAGTGAAAGCTGGGCCCTCACTTTGAACTTCTTGTAAACCACAATCCTCTATGAAATTTCTAAATTTCAAAAGTTGGGATTCACTGTAGATTCTTCATCCTTCCTTTTTAGAGCCATGTAAAATGAAACTGAGGTCCCCAATACAAGCCTGAGGGCCAATTACAAACTTAGCTAAGTTACTCAACTTTTTCAAGAAAATATTTCTTTGGCTTCTTTTTGGCTCTCCATAAATGAAGGAGCAGTGCCAGAACACCCCCCCCCCCCCCCCCCCGATTGGTAAATTTAACATGTATAATATTTTTGTTAGCAAAAAGAACCTTACCTTCCACCTCCTTTTTCCAGAAGAGCTAGGCCCCCACTGAGGCCTACAAAATCTACCCCCCAACCGTTCTAGTCCTTAACCCACCTAATAGATTTTTTGCATTTTAAAAAGGAAGCTTTAGTTTCCATTAAAAAAAAAAACATCTGCTCCTATGTTGATGTAGGTCCCTCTTAGAGCACAAATTGTCAGGGCAGACCCCAATCCCTAACAATTCCAGCTTAAAATTCTCATTTTTTACCTGGGGCCTGTTGTGGGGTAGAACTCCTAACCAACTTATTTTCCTTATTGATCATCACCGAAATCAAACCTGCTTCTGTAATGTGGTGAGTTTCTACCTTGTGACTAAAGAAATGGGAATTAAAACTTACTGCAGACAGTCTATTTTTGAACCCCCTGGCTTTACCCCTACAGTTAAAAAACAATTTAGCCTTCACTTTTATTCTTTTTTTCCTAATGGCAGAATTTCTCACCCTGAGAGAAGCAGGCTTGATCTACCGAGTATTAACTCTTGTTAATTTCAAATCATTAAATTGCAATTGATTCATATTATTCCCTTTCTGTAGTCAAACTTAGAGACAAGATTTTTCACACTTCTACTCAGTCTGCCCCCTACTCTTTTAAGCTTACCTTTAACTAAGATCAGATGAGAAGTAAGCAAAAAATAAATTCCAGCCCAATTCGAATGTGCTATGATATTAGTGCTATTTACTGAAGAATTCACAAGATGAGAGCTGAGTCTTACCTCTTCAAAATGTTGATCACTATGCTCCATTCTCCTCATGACACAGTTCATGGCATCCAAGTCCATATCCGCTGGAGCCACCTCCTTATCATCCTCCTCCTCTTCATTTAGTCCCTGATCCTCTACATTATCCACTAGAAAATCATCAATATCACAATCTTCCTCCTCCTCCCAATCTTCAGATGCTTGTTGTTTTTCAGTCCATTCCCGTTCTACCCCATTCCCCTTTTCTTGCTAATTTCAGCTTCTTCGCCACTCGGTCTAGTTGAAGGTCCGAATCCGAATTTGAATCTTCAAGCTCCCTGATTTAGCATTAGCAGTTAGCGGGAAAAAAATAAATAAATGAAGGTTGGACCTGATTATTGACTTTGGACCAACATTCCAAACGAGTTCAAAATTAAGGCCAGGTAGCCAAGCCCAGCCCAGAAACTGTTGGGTTTACCCAAATGTAGCCCGTCACTTTGCAAGAAACTAGCTTCAACAAGGTCTGGTTGGTTTGGACTATGCCTGGACTTTGCAAGAATTATTATTTATTTTATTTTACGCAAGGCTCGGAAGTCGGAAACAGTGATCGAAACAAAATTTCCATGTTTATTGGTAAACGTAAAGATTGTATTTGGTTAAGAGAAAAAGTTAGTTGGCGTCGCCCGGACTCGAACCGGAGACCTTCAGTGTGTTAGACTGACGTGATAACCAACTACACCACGACACCTCTTTGTTAATCTATTAAACATTCAAGTACAAATAAGTGAAATATGCCAAACACCGTACCCCAGTACTCGCCTCTGTTGCGTGGCTTAGCTCTGATATAACCGTGCATCTCGAGAGCACCTACTCTCAAGTCTCGACCTTTTAATTCATTGCCCTACTGTGTTATGATGACACAGTAGAAATAGATTCTTGAAGCGATAATTTAAAATGTTTACCTGAGCCTTGTTTGCAAATTCTTATTATACGCACGTATAAGCAAAATTCACATTATTTATTGAAAAAATAAGTGCCGACGAATGTTTGTTGAAAAAAGTGTTTCTTTTAAATAGGGGTAGTATATAGGTATTATATTAAAATAAGTGCTGACCAGAAATGCAAGAATTGCTTTTTCAAAAAAAGCTCGTGAAAAAGACAGTTTTGAGCTTATTTATTTCCTGAAAAATCACTTATTCGGACTTATTTCCTAAACGTACATAAATGCTTATTGGTGTGGTCCTGGCCTAAAATAAGTATTTTTTTTTCCAACAAGTACGTAAAAATAAGCACTCCCAAATGGGGGTTTATATATGAACATATTTATAATTCTATATCACCTATATACATTGTGTATTATTATACATATATTGCATATAATGTGTCTCAAAATTTTAATATAAAAAAACAACAGTTCTAGCCCATACGTTTCTAGCCGGGTTTTTATTTCTTGGTTCCTTGCTTGCTAAGTATGAAAATGTGATAAAATATACATATTTTAGTCATCAAAATTTTGAATTTTATGTGTTATAAGACAATGGTTCAGAGGCTGGAGGAATACCAAAAGATGATAGCCACAACCCACAGGCCACAGTTATAATTTATAACAACTGTGAAAAAGGTCATATATGTGGGGCAAATCGACAAAAGGAAAGCACAACCAATTCTTGTGTCGTTTGTGCCATTTTGTAGTACCCACTTGCGTTAGGGAATACATCCTACTCGGACCTGAGGAAGTCAGCAAGAGGTTTTGATTGGCGATGTTGATCTATGAGATTGATTTAATGTGTTGAGGCTCTACCACTCTAAGAATTAGGATAGAGTTGGCCAGGTGGGATGGAGGATTCAAAGCAAAAATTATCTTTGTAGAGAGGTGATGGGCCTACAAGTATTTAGTGTGGTGTGGCTTTGGGCCTGTGGCCTGCTGCTGTCCAACTGAGGAAGCCTCCACAACCCTAAACAAAATAGAGAACTTCAACTGTTCTCAATACCAAGGACTGATAAATATAGCAGGTTGATCATGTGATGGGTTACTCAACTAGAGTCAGCAGTCAGTTCTCTGCTCATGGCCTGAGACCTTGTCGCCATGGTCCTAGCCCCCTATGAACAGGGGCAGAATATCAGAATAGAGAGATACTTGTACAAACAGGCCTATATATTAATCCAAGGCGTGTACTAAAGGACAATTCATTTGTCCACTTAAAGAGGACACCATATCATCATGATCCTATCTAATCCAAGCTGGAGGGTTTCTTCTTCTTCTTCTTCATACATGCATGTGGCTAACCCTCTTTCTCAAAAACAAAAATTAAGATAATTTTAATTAATTCGGTGTGGATCTCATGTTTATAAATCTACCAAAAACCAATATTGATGATTTCATTATGCAAAAGTTTATTGGGCTTGAAGGATGGACAAATACAGATCCATCCGTATCTTGACAATAAAAGTGGCGAGGATGGAGCATTATTAGACTATTTGATAAATAAGCTTTAATATCATCACATGAAGAAATCGGAATTGCTCTTCATACAGTACATTTCACACCAATCTCACCGAATATCGTGATCTTGCGTTAAAAACATCTTCCCATAAATGATAAGATCACGTTCTTAATACATGGCTGAAAACGTTGTAGAGTTGGTGTGAGTAAATCAGGAATTTAAGGACTAGGAATAGAAATGGAGGATGGCCGGATAGACGTTGAGAGATGAGAGTACAAGACGAGCGCGTTTATAGCGTGGGAGGACGTTCAGTCCACAAATTAGTGTTGGTGTAGGGCACTGTACCATGCAACAAGAACCGTACGTAGAAAGAGTCCATGAAACATGTTCAGAAGCATTGATTCTGTTCAGCCCTAGTGAGTAGTGACATACATATACACCACGAGTGTTATCATCCGGAGTCCGAATGACACTGGACTACTGAATCCAGAATCCAAAATTAACCACGGAGGTCAATAGATTCATTGAACCACTTAGGTGGATCATGGGAAGGATATGATACCCACCAGGACTTGGCTTAATCTACGATTATATTCCATCCATTGATATAGACGTATCAAACGACGTGGAGTTGGCTCCACCAGGTAGAGGTGGACCCACCACTGATGACGTATATGTATCAGAGGTTTAACTATGACAGTTTGTGGACCCACTCCCTTCCAGGATTCGAAGGCCCGGCCGGGTAGCCATTAGCCAGCACTGCCGTGAAGGGTTCTTATTACAACAATTAAAAGGCCTAGTTAGCAAAAGCCAAGCCAAGGTGTAGCAAATTAGCAATATACATTGACCCGATCGACCAACCCTATCCAATCCGATTGAACTTTGACATGTTTGGTATCATCTTTTCTTCCTTGTAACCCTGAGTCCCTGACCTACCATTTTTGTATCATCTTCCGTTTGGGAAGAGTGTAGATACAAAAATGTTCAGTGCAAATGAAAATGTATCTTGTTTGTAAAAATGTAAATTACGTTAGTTAAGTTCTATAATGATAGTTTTATATTATTGCCAAATGAAAATGTACCTTTTTATGCAAAATTTGCTCTGCTTTTGAATATAAATGTGTAAATTTCATGATTGCTATTATTTTTAATAAATAAATTCATTCTTATCAACTGCCCAGAAAACTGAACAAGAGTAGTGCATATATATAAATGCATTGGCATTTTTACTCTTCCCAAACAGAGAGAGCCATAATCTGATATGATATTGCACCAAAATGGTCCTGGCCAGGTTAGGCAATTTGATCTGCTGATGGGCCGTTTGATAACAGGTGAATATTGAACTGAAAAACTTATTAATTAATTTTTAACGAGGTTGTGGGTTCAATACTTTTGATAATTTTATTATTTAATTAGGTCCAGGTTGGTGTGTCTTTTTGCAAAGATCTTCGAATAGTTTTGACAGTCAAAAAACGCATTGAATTTTTGCATGAAGATCTGAATAGCCTGAATTACGTTTGGTATATACACGTTTTTCTGTGTCTTTTCGCGCAAGAATAAAATGTGAAAGACACAAAAAGCTTTATTTGGAAATTTTCAAAATCAACCCAAAATGAGCTTTTCACGTTTTTTTGGTGTGTCTTTTCATGCGGTGCTATTTATAAGTTGGGCAGACTGATTTTTGGTTTATTTTTGTTTGGCGTGCGAAAAATCTAACTGTCAAAAGTAATGCAAATATAAATATATAGAGTGTAAATTTTGCATTACATATTTGTATTTGTATTCTTTTTTAAGCTCAATTTAAAAGAAATACAAATGTAAATATGTACAATACAAATATATTTAAAATAACATAAAATACAAAATTTTGCCCTCTATATATTTATATTTATACTCCTTCCAAACTGAGTCTCAGAAACATGGATATGATACAAGATTGCTATTGAAAATGCGAAGGTGAATGTATTCTCCCATCATGATCAATATCGATACTGCACATATTACTCCACCATGCAGCAATATATCTCACCGTGGGGGCAGTACACCATCATTAAATGTCTCACTCTCACCTTACATATTTTTAGTCGACTATGTTTTTAGACAAATAAATGGTGCAGCTCATTGTGTTGCTCGATCGTCATGGAATCTCTCTTTCTAGTACACATTTGGTCTGTAATACTTGATCCTTAACTGGCACATACTATTGCATCAGACTTCAGACCTTTCCGATTGAGTTATGAAGTTATGATGAATGAAGTTAGTCTTTGGCCTATTTTTTATATAAAAAGGGTGCACGTGCACAAACTGAGGAACTGCATGCCATGTCATCATTTGAGAGTCATACATTGTAAGGGGGTGTTAGTCTGTTCGACATTATAAAATTGTTTTAGTTTCTAAAATAAAAATAATTACCACATCAACAAATCAACAAATAGGGACGTGAATTAGGTGAGGCCAAGTAGTCAAGAGTTAAAAACTCAATTTTGATGGAGCTACATAGGATGTGGGTTCGGGTCTACGACTTTGGACAGGTTCGTCTTGTTTTGCATTTTCTATTTGATATCATTGATGTTTCTGCCATATATGTGTTTTTCAATGCCATGTTAGTATATTTTTAATATCAGCAATAGAAAAAATGAAAAAAGCATAAAAAAGGCATTTTCTCAGACCACACTTTTCCTGAGAAAACATTTTTCGGAAAAATAGAAATAGTTGATGAAAGATTAGGCATTTTTCGAAAAAATAGATTCTAGACATAGTGTTAATGTGACATCATTTTTTCAAAGAAACGGCATTCAGGATTATCAACGGGTCAGAACCTGATAGAGCCGGTCCTGAATTGGCAAGAAAAATATGGACCTATAACCGACCCAATCCTTGTAGAGTCTCTAATTTTGGACCCAAAATCGAACTGATCATTCTTAGGACAATTGGGTTCAACCAGATGGACCCTATTATAATATGCATTCCTTGGTAAAAACAAAAACACAAATGTAGTTGTAATTGCAAACGAGAGAATGGAGTTGGGTAAAAGCAACAATGAGAGAATGAATGATGTAGATGTAGTTGCAAATGCAGCCGAATGGAGTTGATTGTTGACAGATGGACGAAGTTGCAGACTTAGCCGGCAGCCCCTCTTTGCAGATACAATGTAGATGCAGTTGCAAATGAGCATATGTAGATGACGATGGACGGTCGCCCGTCAGACTGACGATGGACTTTTTCAGCGTTCAGCCCTGCCTTTTCCAGTTTTCTGTTCTGTTTTCTAGTTTGTGTCTCCAGTCTTTTTGAGTCTTCCGAATGAGAAGAAAGTCAAAAACGAAAGGGGTTAGGGGGCAACCGCCATTTCGTAGGTTTTGAATGAAACCCTGCCGAAATGACACTTTTAGGGAAAATTTTCCATTAGACAATTCACTATTCAAATTATTAAAACATATCAATTTAGTATTTATTGTTAATTAATCATTAAGTGGCATTTGAAAAAGATTTAAAAAGACAAAAAATTGATAAAACATGAACAGTCCCAAATCCTTTTCTCTTTTATTCAATAAAGTTGGAGTCACCAAAATGCCCATTGAGAGTGACCCCAATTTTCTTGAATAGAAAAGAAAAGGATTTGGGACGTTCATTTTTTATCATATTTGAATGGTTAATAAAGAAAATTAGATGATACTTAAAAGGCATTTGTGTCTTTTCAAATGCTACTTAACGACTGGTTAATAATAGGTATTGGATTGACACACTTTGAAAGTTTGAGTACTGAATTGTCGTGTTTTAAAGTTTAGAGACCAAAGTGACACTAGGCCCAAAATACAGGGTATTGGGAATTTTTCTTGTACCTGGTTCCAACCTAATAATAATCAAGAAAATTTATTAAAAACTGGAACTGATCCATCGAAACAAGTTCTAAAACCAAAACCGGTCCAAATCGATTCAAATCCATCTAGTCGGACCTGGCCCATTGGCAGCCTTATTGGCATTGATGCCAAATACCTACTAGGAGGTTTATATAATTGTTTCCTGGTGGAAACTCAAGCTGCAACGCTGTTAATAAAATCTCTGTTGGTGGAAGATAATAATCTAGTGTAGAGATAGCATGAATTTATTCTAGGGAAAAAGTATGGACAAATCCAATGCAGATTTCTGAATTCAACTATAGATTTATAACCATTCAAAATGTTAAAAACTCCACTTTGTACATCAATGCCGGCCTGTGAATTGACTTCAATTCCAAACTGGCATTCACCCCAACTGTACTTTAGGCCCATTCTCCTGATATTCTATCGGTGGTTAGTGGTTTTGCGCATATGTTTGCTAACAAGGCCGCTCTTTTGGTGGCAAAATTTGCTCTATCTCTATGATGCATACCTGGTCAAGAACTTATTTTATCACAACCCCATCCCCTCTTGGAAGATTAGCAATCAAGTTCACTTAAGTTTTGGTTTTAATTAATTTATTTGTTGGGTGAGTTTCTTCTAGCTGTTCCTTTTCTGTTTATTTTTTCTCATTATCTTTCTTTCTTATGAATGGATGATTGCTAAGGTGCTTTAAATCCACATATACAATTGGCCCCTATATATATATTTCTCTCAGGAAATGAACTCCTTATAGTTAACAATGTTTTATAAATAAATAGCCCCTAAAATCTAAAAAGACTTTGAAGAATTAACATATTTAATATATATATATATATATATAATATACATGCATATAATAAAAAATGTTTCAGTTTAATCTATGCTAGAAGAGATAATTATAGAAGAAACCATTGGAAAAACTATGATAGCATTAAATACATAAAATACCATTATAGACTTGTATGCCCTTGAAAATATACACATTATAGCCGCATAAAAGGAGTAAATTACTTATACCTTCTCTAGGGTTTTGGTCAAGACAGAACTATGTATTTTACCAAAATATCTTCAATAACAAAACATTAATCTTGCCCCCGAAGTAAATATTTCAAAATTGATAAAAGTACCCCCCATCTATAAATACTAATACAACTTTACCATATCAAAATTTTCTTTAACTCATTTCTGGATTCCACCCTAACGTTACGGTAGAAAAAACTATCTTGTCAAAAAATATAAGTGAAATTATTTTTATAGTTCAGCAGCGCTATGCATTCACTAATATTGGCTGCACATTAAATCCGAATTCCAACCATTGACATTAAATTCTACTTAATTTTCATTGGTTCACATTTCAAAAAATATATTTCCATATTTAATAAGGTGTACTAACCATCATGTTTAATCAATCACATCTTTTGCCACATGCATGATGCAATAGATGTACCATACTAAAATTGATGGGAAATTAGTGGAGAGATGGAAGAAGTTACTCAATCCCAAACTATAAGGAACCTGAAGGGAGGTATCAGTATTTGACCAAAACTCCAGGAGATTTACAAGTAATTTACCCTAAAGAGGTTCAAAGTTAACACTCTTACATGATTATCTTATAAAAGAGTTCAAAAATAGGAAGAAAAAAACTAAGTAGTTCAATATCACTCACTATTCTCATCTCTTGATTTATGCTGGTTTTAGGCTACTCTTAAGTAACAAGAATTTTGGTCATTACTCAATCTCATTGTTTAAAGAGTGATTGAGTGAGAAGAGATTTTTTTCGTTTAGGATATATTTGGGTTGACAGAAAATAAGAGAGAAACAGAAGGTTGAAATGTTAATTTTTCCCTCCATTTCTATTTTTCTCTTATTTACTTTCAAAGCAAAACATGACCTCAAGGAGTGGTAATTTATTGTTACTTGTCCTTTTATGGCTGTAGAAAAAAGAAAAAAAAAACATAACATTTAAACGTAATTAATGAAAACTAATAACTAACAAAGTATCTTTTTCCACGGTAGTTGTTAGTTATTACTTAATAGAGGGGCTCCATATAATGAGGTAAAAGGCAGTTGGAAGAAGTGAATCTTTAATGATATAAAAAAAGAGGTGATCTTTAACAGGCTTATTTCATCCGAATTAAGCTGTGGGCCGAGAGGCCCGAGACATGTTGCCTAATGATCAGCCCAATCGGTTTCCAGCTTGGTGTGGCTCAGTGGCTCCGCTGTCCGGGTCCAGTCGACACGCGATCCGGCTCATTCGGGTTTGTTCAGTTCTTGTTTATTATAAAAGAAAAAAAATCAACCTCGATAGTGGCGAAATTTAATATCAACTTGTTGAAGTTTTATAATTAGTAAAATCTAGAAAGGGGTGTACTTAACGCCAAAGCTCTAAAATAGATACATCCCAATTAATCCAAGCTAAAGAACAAGGGCAAGATGGTTAATCCGAAAAATAAAAAATTCTGGTTAATCTAATTAATCAGTACAGTATTTTTTTATGAAAAACCAAAAGTATCAGTTTTGGTTAATATATATATATATCAAACAGTCGAAAAATCAAAGAATAATCAACAATTTTGGTTCACGGTTTTCAAAAACCAGTGCCATCAGTCAAGGTTTTAAAAACCAACTTGGAATTGGAGTAGTTTTAGCCAGCAGTTTTGAAGTCGATGGTTTGACCATCCGGTTCAAACAAATGGCCTCGTCCAAATAAAAAAATGAAAAGTTAATTAAAATAAAAATAGCCAAAACCCATTGAACGGGTCAAATGGATTAATGTTTGACCATCTAGGTCAGCGAGTTGTTCACTAATTCAATGGTTTTTGGCCAAGGGTCGTATTTGAGGTAAAACGAAACTGGTTACCTAAATGGTTCCCGGGTCAAACAGTCCGACTGTTCGAGTCAGTGAGGGTTCTAGGGATGTCAATTTTCCCCATCCCTGACGGGGACCTAACTCCCTCGAGGATGGGGATTGAGGTCCCTGCCCCACCCCAACCCGGATTATATATATATAATGTTATTTACATTAAACATAATATATATATATATATATATTAAATGTTATTTATATTAAACATATTATATATATTAAAACATATTTAAAACATTATTTATAATAAATAAGTTTAATTTAAAAAATACTGCTATTTAAAAGAATTTCAAAAATTCGGATCCTCATAGGAAACCCATCTCCGTCGAGGGATCGAGGATGAAGAACAAATTTTATCAGGAATGAGGGATGGGATTGATTAATTTTAGAATGGGGGTTAATTTTATCCCCGGCCCAAACCCGCCCTTGCCATCCCTAAAAGGTTCACAAAAACTACGTTTTAATAAATAAGCCCACGGTTTGATGAGTACCCTTGGATAACCCTAACATAAAGGAACCCGTATGGCTGCAAAACCCTAACCCGCTTTGCAGGTGGGTCCTGTTCCGGGAAACTACTTTATCCTAGTCCTACTACTGTAACCCTACCTAGACCGGTAAAATGAAATAGATCGCGATAGGATGGTGCCCGGTGGTGGATAGCGACGATGACAGGACGATGGGAATCAGGAGAGAGAGATATTACCTCTGTTGTTAAAATTGAGAATCCATAGGCATCTCCGACCTCCGGAATCGTTGCACTGGATCAGATACGGATCCCAATCCGAATAAGTATAAGATCCTATACGAGGAGTTGAATCAAAACCGAAAAATCATATTTTAATTTTAAGCGTATCAGCAGAGTCGAAGTTGAGACCGATATTTACTCTTTTTCTTTTTACCGAATAGAGTGAAGACAAAACGAATAAGAGTGGCGCATTTGCTGCTCCCATAATAGACGACTCATTTATTAAAAAGTTGCGAGCTCTAGATCTCCCGAATCTCTCCTTCAATGTCACTCTCGCTCTCTCCTCTCATTTTCTGTAGTTCCGAGTTTCCAAGAACGAATAGCAGCTTCTTTTTTCGGAAGCTTCAAAATTTATTCTTTCTGCAGCCAAACAATTAATATAACACAAAGTCTTTGAGATTGGTTTTACTCTTGGTCTCAAACCCATTCAATTTCAGCCTGAATCTACCATTTATTTCTCGTCTTTTGAGTTTTGACTCTCCTCTTCGACAATATAGGAATTGTATGAAGTGGGAAATTTAGGTTAGTGGGCCTTTGGAAAAAAAGTTTCTGCAGGCTCTCTTCAAGAGTGTTAAGCGTTTGACTCACTGTAAAGTAGGGTTTCAAACGTGTAAAGTCGGAACTTGAAAGGAGTAAAGACTTGTGCTTTTGAGAATGAAATTGGTTTTAGCATTCTGGGTTTTGGTGGGTTTTATCGGGTGGTGTTGGTGGAAGAAGAAGAAGAAGAAGGAGAAGGAGCAATTTGAAAACCAGTCCGGGATTCCCAAAGGGACTTTAGGGTGGCCTTTAATAGGAGAGACCTTGAATTTCATCGCCTCCGGCTACACTTCTCGACCTGTTAGCTTCATGGAAAAGCGCAAATCTCTGTGAGTTCTTCTTCTTCCTCTCAACTTTGAAGTTTATAGGAGAGACTGCTTTAATCTTGTATGTTGGTTTTTCTCTTTCACTTCTTCTTCTTCTTCTTACTAACTTAAGAGATACCTAGGATACAAAAAAAAAAAAAAGATAAATAGGAGAAAAAAAAGAAAAAGAAACACCAGCTATCTTTCTTTTCTGCAGGTGGAAAATTCTGCCTCTGGAAAAGGATAATTTCTTCCTCCTTGCTTCCATCAATTTAAGATGAAAGAGTGCCAAGTAGCAGTCTCCCACGTGAACCTCCGTGAATAAAAGATTTCCCACTTACGTCTCCCTCTTCGCTTTTTTTTTTTTTTTTTGTTCCAAAAGTTGGTTATATTACGTTTTCTTTGATTTTACATTCAAAATCACAGCTTTTGGCTCAGATTTTCTCCATTTCAGTGACGGGATCTTCTTTCTGGTTTATCATATGGGGATTTTGTTGTTGCTTTTTAATTTTGTATGGTTTTGTAACTCTATGGTTTTCACTACTTCTCATTATCATCATCTCTCTTTCTCTTCAATTCTCAGATACGGTAATGTGTTCAAGTCTCACATATTAGGAATGCCCATCATAATCTCGACCGATCCAGACGTAAACAAGGTAATTCTACAGAACAATGGAAGCATCTTCGTCCCTTTCTACCCCAAATCGATCACAGAACTACTGGGAAAATCTTCTATACTTCAAATGAATGGTAATCTACAAAAGAGAGTGCATGGGTTGATCGGAGGCTTCTTTAGATCACCTCAACTCAAAGTTCGAATCACACGAGAGATAGAGAATGCTGTCAACAAAGCCATGGAGGCTTGGAGGGATGGAGATCTCGTTTACATGCAAGAAGAAACCAGAAACGTGGGTTTCTCTTCATTTCTGTTCATTTTCAATGTTTTCTTTCAAATCTTGATCAAACTTTTCTTCTATGTATCTCAGATTACGTTTCAAGTATTGGTTAGGGTGTTGATGAGCGTTGGCCCAGGTGAAGATTTACAGTTTCTGAAGAGAGAATTCGGAGAATTCATTAAAGGATTGGTCTGCTTACCGATTAAGCTACCGGGAACCAGGCTATATAAATCACTGAAGGTAATTGTTAAGATCTCCATTGTGTTGGTGACTGGGAATTCTCTCTATACTGATTCTACTCTTCCATTATTTATTTTTTCTAATTATAGGCTAAGGAGAGGCTGTTGAAGATGGTGAAGAGGATTGTGGAGGAGAGGAAAATGAGAATGGAGAGTATAAATGAGAGAGGTCCTCTCATGGACGCAATAGATGTTTTATTGTGTGACGCAGGAGAAACAGAAGACAAACAACATCTACCGTTGGATTTCATCAGTGGGAATATCATAGAGATGATGATCCCAGGAGAGGACTCGGTGCCCATGCTGATGACACTGGCAGTCAATTATCTCAGCGAGTCTCCCCTCGCTTTAAAGCAGTTAGTGGTAATACTAATACATCACGTTTGCTTTACTAAACTGACGGTTAAGAAATAGATGCCTTCGGGTCCATCTGATCCAAGGGTTCTGTGTGCCACGTGTACGTTCCCAAGAGACACATTGAATTTTTTTGTTATTTATTAAAACGCCCAATCAATCTATACTATAGATTGGATTTTACTAAAACACCTCGTAGTTGGCAATCAATTTACTTAATGAAACCTCAATTAGATAACAGTGGAAAATAATAATTTTGACCCTAATTTCTATTTGATAAATTTAATGAAAAAACAAAAATGAAAACATTAATTTTGCCCTTAATAAGACACAAACAACCATGTTACTTGGTTGTATTTGCTCAATTTTGTATTTTATATATAAGAATTAAAGGTATTTTTGAAATAAATAATCATAAACCCATATCTTTGAACATTTTTAACTCAGTTTAAGTGATCATATTAGTAGTTTAAAAAACAATTATTAATAAAAAGTCGATTAAATAAATTGATTGTAAAGGTGTTTTAAAAAATCTATAAGAATATAGAGGGTATTCTAATAAAAAACCCTTTTCTTAAGTTTTGACTTTTAATTATGGACGTACTACCATGCTATTCTTCCAATAAAAGAAGAACATACACACGAGTGACATGGAAAAAGATGTGAAGGGGCCCGCCCTATTGAAGTATGGGTGCGGTGCGTTCCCCACCGCCGTGCGATCTTGATTGGACGGTTGTCAGATGTAAGGACCACCTCTTTATAATCTACACTATTCTCCTATCCTATGGACCACTAGCTGTCGATTTCATTTATTAACGGAAAAGTTTAATCTCACATTGAAGTATTGAACATTCACGTGGCTCCACTTACAAATCGATCCGGAACGTTCATCATGTGGTCCCTCTGTTACGATGATAAATGGTTGGCCCACTAGTTTTAGGGTTCAGACCTATCCAAAGGCAGTGGGCCCGGGCACGTGTGAAGGCGTAGTGAACAGTGAAGGAACGTTCACGTCAACTAAAATGCATCAATCTTTTTAGGTTTCATATCCCAAAAAATAAACAAAAAAAGTTTTTAGATAAATGTTATATATCGTTTTTTTTTTATGCCTTTTGGTGTGTACTGGCTTACTATACCTTCTTTACGCAAGGAGGTATAACTGAATAGTAATTAACATGGAATCGGAATGTACTTTCTTCAGGATGGTTGTTTGTCGTTAGGGGTTGCTGGTTGCTATACACCCTCCAATCTTCCTTGAGCCGTACACGTGGCTAATCAGACCGTCTGAATCTAGGTATCTACACTGTCCGACCAGTGTACGAGCCCTTAGGTGGATCGTCGGCCAAGGATCATAACTAAATCTTTCTGGGACCGACAGGGCGATGCTCAACCCGATCCGAAATATTCATAGTCGGGTCATAACCATTAACTATATACTCTATAGGCTATAGGCTATACCGCTATAGGGCCTCCACTGTGGTCCGGGTTAGAGATCCTCTGGATATCTGATTGGGCCTTTACTTCCTCGTGGGCCTGGATGTATAGCTCCTCTGTCTTGATTTAAGATGGTGCTCTACCCTACTGCAACTGTATGATTTGGCCTTATTTCATGATTTTTTTTTTATTTGCTCGGTTTGTGTTTGGTGGTAGGAGGAGAACATGGAGTTGAAAAGACAGAAGACACAATTAGGTGAAGATTATGCTTGGACGGATTACATGTCGTTGCCATTTACTCAAAACGTGAGATGGACGAGATGGAACTATATAGTTCAGAGATCCAGTAGATATTATTTGATTCTTTGTTCACTATTGTTATTAATTGAACTGTGTCTCTTCTGTCTTGTCTTTATCTTCTCAATAGGTGATTAATGAAACCCTTAGAATGGCAAACATCATTAATGGTGTTTGGAGAAAAGTTCTCAGAGATATAGAAATCAAGGGTATGTTCTTTGTAGTGAGTTATTGAACTCCCCCACCCCACCCCACCCCACTCACTTCTTTTAATAGAAATGAACAGAACTTCATTTATGTTATCTGGGCTCTTTTGCAGGTTATTTTATTCCAAAGGGGTGGTGTGTACTGGCTTCCTTTATTTCTGTTCACATGAATGAAAAGAATTATGAGAACACTAACCAATTTGATCCTTGGCGATGGCAGGTAAGTTTTAGTGCAAGGGGACTAGAAGAGAATTGTGCCAAATTATTAGAATTAATTATTACTAGTGTAAGGGAATATGCTATGCACTTATGCAAGTAAAAATGGTATTTGGATTTAACTTTTATGACTAGTATGGAACCCAAGACAAGCATATGCTTTTATATAGTATAAATTTGTATGTGTATTTGTGCTAATCTAATCTTTCAGAAAAACAAAAAAATCAGTAGACCTAGAACTAAACTAGGGAACTAAATGGCCGATTTGTTGAATATTAGTTTAAAAAATGAGAAGAATATCGCCATCATCATCATTATTGTCTGAACCTGTCCCAACTTGTTAAATTATGGGTACTTGAATCAGTTCTTATTACTTCCATCTCATTCCTTTTTGTCTATTCCAACCTCTACTAGCAACTTCATTCATCAAAATTGCTCTTGCTCAGATAGAACCCCTTGTGCACTTTTTATGTCAATTTGCCAAGGTTGGTGGTCAAAAGTTACTTGGACAATGGTGGGCTTTAATCTCATGACTCTCTCCTTTTAAGTATTGCAAGGTTCATGCAGCAGCTCAAAAATGGTTAATACACATACAGCCTAGATGACAATGATGGGAACAATACCGTCAATTCACTTGTGGGCATTTATTGGTTGGCTTTATTGGGCATAGGGTGATCCTAAGAGCTAGTTGAACGTTAATAATAACGAAGCCCATTCCTCAACTTGACACCCAAGGGAACACTCTTGAGGAAAAGTTGGAGGCAAACATGGGTTTCTCTTTCTAAATCATGATATGACTTTTTAGTTCTAGTACAATTTTGCTTTATGCATGATCCAGGACAAAGATTGTGAAAACCACAAACACAAACATGAAGAAAAGAAGGCAGAATCTTGAAAAGTAAAGATTGTGCTTCACTTAGAATGAAACAAATGGCTTAAATGCATCCAATCCTTGGAGGTGTAGAATTGGGAGAGAAGCTGCCCACCAGAATTTGGTATTGTGTTAGATTAGATAGATGGCTTTAGACGGTAGAGTAGGCACTGCCTAATTGCAGTGGTGAGAGGTCATGTCACCCCCTTAGCTTGGCTCCTAACCAATTGAGGTGGAAAGATCATGCCATATGCTCAACTAGTCATGTTAACTGTTAATGCTGGGCCCTGAATTTCACAACCATCCATCATCTCTCACCATGAAAATGAGTTGAGAAGCACCCAAAAGAAATTAACCAGTGAGTGGAACTGCACATGCAATGAACTTGAGGTCTTTGTTTTTAAATGTTGCTTACTTTGTATCTGTACCAGTTAAATACATTGCACTTCTACATCCACATTGAGGAGCATGTGGCAAGTCTTCTTTTGGCATTAGGTAGTGATTATAAAATAGGATGGCCATGATCTTTTTGACTGATTGTTTTCAAATCATCTTTTTGCTTTTTTAACTGTTTTCTTTTCTTTTTTTTTTTTTGTAAAATATGAAAATGTTTAAGGGTTTTAACTGTTCAGTTCACCCTAGAAATCTTAGTTCCACCTTAGGAGTGGAATGATTCCTGACCGTGGATTGATGCCAAATCTATGGGTAGGATGAGATTTATAGGGGAGCTACTAATAGACTAGGAGGTGACTGTAATTTCAGATTTCTGAGTAGTCTACTGCTGTACAGGTTTTTCTTGTCTTTATTTATTTCTTTTTAAAAATCTCCTTTGTTATGACAGAGAAAAGGAGGAAACATCAACAATAATTACTGTTTCACACCGTTTGGAGGAGGGCAGCGGTTGTGCCCTGGTCTTGAACTCTCTAGGCTCGAAGTCTCCATTTTCCTTCATCATCTTGTCACCCGTTTCAGGTAATAAAAACAACTGCCCATAAACTTGTTCTTAAATTTCACTTAAAATTTCCAACATTTGGGAATATATATTTACCTGGACTTATCTAGTCAGAATTTTATAATATTTCCAATGGAATTTAAGAATATTTATCTAGTTTTTCACAGTTTCTAATTAATACTCAAGAAATGAATGGTTGTATCTTTTTTATTTTATTATTGGAATTCAAAATTTTCCTTTTATTCCTTTGGGGAAAGATGAAATTACTAAAACCCCATCTCATTTGATGGATAATCGAGTTTGAAACGAGTATAAGTAGTTAATTGAGTTGAAAATCGAGTTTTGTAGTACTCGACTTTAGTGGCTCATGAGCCTAATCGAGTAATTAATAAAATATTATTTTTTAATATTATTCTATTTATCATACACTCAATATATTATGCTAATTAATATTTTATGATTCTTTTCACCTAGGGCTGCCTTTTTGTATTTTATTAGTTCTTCGCTTCATTCTTCACTCTACCCCGGCCCTCTATCCTTTGAGCTAACGGTGCTAATCTTCACCTTCCCACTAAAGCCTCTCTCTCTCTCTATATATATATATATCCGTAACTCATTTGTCACTCTCACAGCCACACATGCCAAACTCTAGCAACGACTTCCCTATTTCACCACTCCCTCTTCTCTTTGGCGTATGCCAAGATGTCAAGCCAAATTGATACTTGAATATGTTGAGTATCTTATTGAGCCAAGTTTGAATAGGAAAAATAAAACTCAATTAAGTTCGACTTTGAGTCTCAAAAGTAAGAGTTGGATCAAATTTGAGTAGTGCAATATATCAACTCAACTCGGCTGGATTACACCCTGGGCCTTTTTTTTTGTGTCCAAAACCTGTTAGATACCATTATCCTTTCATAAAAAAATAAAAAAATTGAATTGTCTGAATTGATTGTTTGATGTAATGTTGGATGTCTGGGTCGAAGAGGCTCAATTATCAAATCTAGTAGGCATTGGATGGGAAGTTTGCCTAGTTAGGTTTGTGTTTTGGGTCTGATGGAACAACCATGGTTTTTTATTTTTCTGAAACTTGATGAAATTTCTGTTTTGAAGATCCTAAAAAATTGGCCAAATTTAAGCAAATTTGTTGACATTTCAATGTATTTCGGCCGAAATTTTTGTCCATATTCAAGTACATGAGACCCTTTCATCTACGAAAAGAAAAGATTGGAGAAATCAATCTGGGTTATTTGTTTTTGCTGAGCTAACCACAAAGCTTGAGCTAGAGTGCAATTAATGTCTGATCAAATGTAAAATGTTGTCAGATTCTGTGGCTAAGCTCCAAAAGATAGAGGCTAGTAGAGATTGGTACGAATTAATAAATGTGTATATCAAAAAAGTTTGGTACGAAGTGTTGGGTTGGGATTCAGTGCCATCAACCAATGCAGCCATGGTATTGGATAATGTGTGGATATATATTTATCTCTCTATCTCATACCCATTCCGCTTATATCTCAACGTAATCCCATGAGAAGTTGTCTTTTTATATTGGTCTGTTCCTCTTCGTGTTGCTTGCATGCAGATGGGTGGCTGAGGAAGATTACATCGTCCACTTTCCGACAGTGAAGATGAAAAGGAAATTGCCTGTCTTTGTCACACCCATCTCATCTTAAGAGTTCAACTGCATCTCTTTGCTTTTGCCTATAAATATATAAAGAGAGAGAAAGATGATAAAAGGAATTGAAGATGAAGAGCAGCCACGGTTGGGGTCCACTTGAGAACTGGTGGACTGGACCTCATTTCATGGAGTGGATGTAATGTAAATCAGGAGAAGCTTCCATGGTGAAGCCTGTCAATTGAATTGTGGGTCCATAAACATAAACAAAGTGCATGGATAATAAATAAGTAGATCATGAGTAAATAGATTTGCTTTTTATTTCTTTGCAAAACGGTAGCTCTTGTGTCGTTGTCCTTCGTATTGGCAACGTCCTTTTTAACCTTCCAGCTATAGAGAGGGAGAGAGAGAGAGTTTGATTTTAAGAACACTCCCAAAGTCCCATCTGGGTCTCGTCCCTATCTCTGGGTTGGTTTGGTTTTGATGGGACAATACGTGGAGATAACCAGCACCACCCATGTCTATGATGCCAACCTCCAAAAGTTTGTTTGTACAGGTTGTCCATTGTAACCACTAATTCCTCCCCCTCCCCCCCCCCTACTCTAGGGTTCATCACTCATCAGGCGGCCGGGTTGAGGTAATTCTTATTGCACAACCAAAGTCATTACTGCTTGCGGTGCTACAGCCAGGACAATGATGATTGCAAGTTGCAACCCTCTAAAGGGAGAAATGGACAGATGGAATACTACTACTCCCTTCTTCTTTCTGCTTTCATTAGAGATGCTGCTTTAGAAAAGAAAATGTCTTTAAGCCCCCACATTATATATGAAGTTTATAAATTATATTGCCCTTCATGACATCAAAGGGCTGTTGCCTTTTAGTTTGATTCAAGGTTCAAATATCGCAATGTATCAGTTCATATATAATTTGATCCAAGGTTAAAAGTATCACAATATATCAATTCATATATATCGACTTTTAGGGTCACCCGTGCATGCTCTATTATCATATCCACCGTGATTTGGATGCCTAGTTGAACACTCTCAATATGGATACTTTGAGCCTTGGTTTGATCAAAGAACCCATTTGGATGGGCTTCTATGTGAGGCACAGTTTGGAACGTGAGAAGCCGTGTCCTGAAAGCCCCTCCCAAATGGACACAAAGACTAAGTGCATCGTGACACAAACGTTTGTTTGATTGATGAGAATTGTTCTCTGATGGGTACCAAAAGCTTAAAGCGGAGTATTTCTTGGTATCTCAATGGTTAGGTTAGTCGTTCGTTCTCAGCACAGCTTAGTAGAGACACCAATGGGGACGTAGCAAGATGAACCAGGCCCATTGTCCATACTGCGGATTGGAGGCCTCAATCTTGTGTCTCCATTCTAGAAACAATGCTGAGTTACCATCTCAAGTTCTCAACTGCTAGGTTATTGGCCTAGATTTGAGGCCCTTGAGTTATTTGAATGGTGCAAAACCAAGCACAGTGCTTTATCAAAAAAAAAAAAAAAAAATTGAGTAGAGCAAATCAGCATATGGGATTTTATAACCCTTTGAATTTGAATGACAATGAGTTAATTTTTACAGGGTGCCATGAGCCATCCATGGCCGAAACGACATGGCATATTTGATGAGGTAACCATTTTTGTAAGGTTACAGCGTACTGCACTATGACCATGGAAAGTGTACCGAAGCCAATCCAAATGTTTGGTCCAGCCCACGCCTAAACCTCAAGTAGATATAATGAAGAATTCTCCAAACCCAAAGACTACTAGGAAAATGAATGGTTTCTTCAAAAATGATAGTCAATTTGAAAACAAATCATTCTCCTAATTTTGATGGTGGTTAGTTAACTTGATAAACAAACCCAAATGGCTGATAAATATCTGTTTACTTCAAGATTTTAATCCCAACAAATCCTCTAATTTGTGAGATGACTAGTGGAAAAGTAGGAATGTCATCTTACAATTTCTCAATTTTTGGATAAAATTCATTTTCTCAGTCATTTGTCTTGCCACGTTACACTATCACAGTAAAATAGCAGAACATTCTTGGGAGTCATTCATCAGCAACTTTGTTTTATGTGCAACCAAATGGAGCCCAAGGAATAATCTGATTCTCGGTGTAAAACTTTACTTTTCTCTGTTCAACGGTTACCTCGCGTCTCCTCTGTCCAACGGTCTCCCCTGTTCTTTCTCTAAGATTCAACATTATCACCTCAAACAAATGCAGCCTAAGGCGAAAAGTAAAATAGCAAATTGGATCAGCATAAGAGCCATAACTGCCGCATAGCCTAGAGGTCCAACCACCGGGCAGGGGATAAGGTCATACAAATGAGTGACCTACCCGTGGAAACCAGCTATAAGTTGAAGCAATTACACAAATCATGAGGCTCATGAAATGCATTTCCTTCACAACTTTGATGCCAACATTGCCAAGCAGAATACTAGTGCTTCATTTAAGTCATAATTATGCATGATTTAGAACTCAGCTGAAATCAGGAACACAACTTTATGTGCTGTTCAGCAATGAATCTGAATTTGCAGAGTGCAATTTAGATGGGGAATAAATAGGAAAGCTTAGTTCGATTTGATCTAGGGAATGCTGATGTGGAGAACACAGGGGCATCTAGGACCCTGCCATATCCATTACAGGATCTACCTGTAAAAGGACAATGCTTTCCAATCACTTTTGCTGAAATTTCTTAGGTTGAGGCAAGATTACAAGAAACTCACTTACAAGAACATTTCACAGAATACAGCAGGGACTCCTTGTAAATGCTAATCAAGCAGTGTTTGCATCCTTTTCTCTTCATTTTTATCTTTTCTTTTCTTTTATTTATTGATGGTGACTAATCTAATGCAGCTCCACCTAATGTTTGAAGATTCCATGCTATTATATGTGCTAAATCTGGCAATTTCTGAACTACTGAATTCAAATGAGATGGTCCAAGGACCAAATTAAACCTATTTCAGAAATTGAAGATACCTAAACAAAACAAACTACAATCTTTAGTCTTAAGTAAAGTCTCAGATTCTAATGGGAACTGAAATACTGACTTGTGACAAGTTTAATTAAGGAGGCCAGGAATCACCTATATGGAACAAAATAAAATGATAAATGTATACACATTCTATAATAAATAGTTAAACTTAAATATTAACTAATTGTATATTAAGTATAAAATATGAATCTACAAATTAAATCAATAAATAATTAAATAATTGCTGATCCAATAAATAATTAAATAACTTACAGCTGATTTTAGAAAAAAAATTAAAAGATTTCCCAGCAACCTCCTTGGAGCAAAAGTAAAACCAGTGTTGCATGGACATGGACATGGACATGGGGATCAAAATCTGATTAAATCAATAAATAATTAAATAACTGCTGATCACAAAAATAATTAAATAACTTACAGCTGATTTTAGAAAAAAAAATTAAAAGATTTCCCAGCAACCTCCTTGGAGAAAAAGTAAAACCGGTGTTGCATGGACATGGACATGGACACGGGGATCAAAATCTGATGTGTCTGGAAATCTGACTCAGCAAAGATGAAATCACAAGGACTTACAGACATGTCTATAGAAAAGTATAAACTGTTAAGAAAGTTTGCAAAGGAAAGAAAAGAAGAAAAATTATTGGATTAGAACTGTGCTGCAACTCTTAGTTTTGAAGCACTAAGTTTCTTAAACTTGTTTTTTCTCTTTATATTCCAGCCTTCCTGGATGGTAACAATTCCACCAGCTAGTGAACATTTCCAGTCTTAAGGACCCAGTAACAGCCCGTAAGAACAAGACAAATGAAGAAAATCATCCACTGTACCAGAGGTTGGCGCTTTGCTTCCTTTACCATTAAAGGGAACCATTTCAACAAACTGGTACCATGTGGAGAAGTCATATGTTGACTGCACATAAATGCATGCTCACGATAATTACAAGTCTTGTGTCTAACTAATTAATCACCAAAGATTTAACAAGTTCTTGCAAGAGCCTAAATACCCAACAAAGAAAAAACACATGGATCTCATGAAAAAAAATCGAGAAGTTGGTTTTCACATTCAATCAAGACAAAAAAAAAATGGTAGTAGGAATGTAGGATCACCAGGAAGTATCTATCAATCCATGGTTCTTTTCTTCTCCTCAAGTGTCTGCAGCTCTGCTAACCTCTGAGCCCATGCTCTTTCTCTTGCTACCGCAGCCATCTTACGCTCTATCTTCTTAATATTTTTCTTCCTTTTGGCTTCTTGCAACTGCGCTTTTCTTTTCTTTGCTTCCGACTATCATGTGGACAATACAGTTCCAAATGAAAACATGTAAAATTGAAACCAAGTGAGAATGGAGTGTGTGGTAAAATGGTATACTTACCAATAAATAAGGAAAATGCTTGCATTGGAAAGAAAGAAAGCAAAGAGAAACATAATGGAACACAAATAAGGGTATCAATAGTATGCTTGAAAGCGGAGTTCGGGTAATCAAAATTTTCTGGTGGTATTGGTAGAATTAATTTAACAGAAAATGCAGGTTTGAATATGATAAATGAAGCATCCCGATCTAAGTGGTTCAAAAAACAAAAGGTAAGTTACGGATTACCATCCTGTACTTGGGGGTAATGACACTTAGCCCCCCGAATTTTCATTTGCAACAAAGACTCCCTAATCTTTAAGACCCCAACAATTTGCCCCCTTCATTAGCATTCCGTCAGTTAACCTTGAAAAAGATTATCATGTAACTGTCAAGTGCTTGTTAAACATTTCTAAATCCCCAAACTATCATTCCCTTAATTTATAGGACCATTTTGCCCTTTTCTTACATATTTGTATAAACCCTTATGTTTCTTTCTCCTTTCTCACAATGAGGATTTGTTTTATTAGGGTTTAGAAGCAAAGTGGGTGAGAAAGAGATAGTGTCATTTGCTCTGCTAATTTTTGTCATTTTGAAATGTTGTCCTCTTGCCCATACAAATCTTGAAAGGGCATTTTAGTAAATTAACTTCCTCCAACAATCCAGTTAACAGAGACGGCGCAAAGTGTTTGAATCTGAAAGTTTAGGGGGATTTTTGTTGCAATTGAAAATTCGGGGAGATAAATGTCACTAACCCCAAAGTACAGGGTGGTAAACTGGTAATCTGTAATTTACATAAACAATAAAAGCCAGTTATTTACCAGGTAATTAGGTAAACAATTAGGGAATCCAAATACACAAGCCTGAAAGAGTGAAGGCATGATACTAAACCTCACAGACCTTCATTACAGAAAATTCATGGAAACAATTTACAAAAAAAAATAAAGAAAAAACAAAAAAAGGATAGGGAAGGGATCAAATAATGCCGAGGTTATTTTATCAGCAATGAAACAGGAATTTTATTAATATTTAACACCGGGAAAAAATACAAAACCTTATGGTACATCCCTCCTGATTACTCTTCAACCAGTTTGTGACTACCTTGGAATCCCCTCCAATGATAACATTTGTACAGTTCAAAGAATCTGTTTTTCTTAAACCAGTTAGCACTGCCATGAGCTCTGCCCTAGTGGAGTCTCCTGCGCCAACTGGTCCTGAAAATAAAGCAATTATATTCTCTGCACTGTTCCTCATCAATCCCCTGGATTGCCTAGGCTGCATCCACCTAAATTCAACTTATAGAAGGAACATGGTGGAGGTCTCCAAACAGCATATTATTTCTTTTTCCAGTAGAAGACTAAGCCACTATTTTCCACCTTCTGCGGTTATCATGAATGGAGAATGGAGCAAACAAATCTGACGTTTTGACCCAATGAACAACCTTGAAACTGTTTTCCTTATCCTTAAATTTCTTTCTGCTCAAGCACACTGCAAAACTGCTGCCCTTGTACATCTCCATGAGATTTTACCCCTCTTTATTGCCCTAGAGGATGCCACCTACAACTTGTGAATAATTCGATTAAACCTAGTTCAGTCCTAGGTCTGAAGTAAGTAAGAAAAGAAGAAGAAGAAGAAGAAGAAGAAGAAGAAGAAGAAGAAGAAGAGAGAGAGAGAGAGAGAGAGAGAGAGAGAGGAGAAAGGGTTTGGTTTGAGAAGAAGAAAAGTCAACTCTCTCAGTCGACCCACTTTGTATTTATACTCTTTGTATTAGATTACAAAAGACAAAGTTGTCCCTCATTAAGTATCCTCATTAAGTATGGGACACACAACTTAAACCCAGACAAAGTAGACAACTTAACCTTAATTAGATAGACAAAAGACTTACCTACCCTTGTACTGTCAATTCTCACACACCCCTTCAAGTTAGAGAGTATATATCATATAGTCCCAGCTTGTCACATATGTAATTCACTCTTCCCTGACTCAGCCCTTTTGTAAACAGATATGCCCACTGGTTTCCTGAACTTGCATGAGCTGTATTTATCACATCATTGATCACCTTTTCTCTTACAAAGTGGCAGTCAACTTCGATATGCTTTGTTCTCTCATGAAAGACTGGATTAGAAGAAATGTGGACAGTAGCTTGATTATCACAATACAACCTCATGGGCCTGTCAATTGAAAACCCAAATTCCTGCAAAAGATTTTTTATCCACACTAGTTCACATGTAATATGAGCCATAGCCCTATACTTAGCTTTTGCACTACTTCTTGACACCACTTTGTTTCTTGCTCTTCTAAGTTACCAGATTGCCACCAAGGAAGGTACAATACCCTGTGGTGGATCCCCGGTCAGACACAAATCTGGCCCAGTCAGCATCTGTATACCCTTCTATCTCAAGAGTTCCTCCACTTTTGTATAACAATCCACAACTTCAGCTCCCTTCAAGTACCTAACTATTCTTAGAACTACTTCCCAATGTCGGACCCAAGGATGTTACATAAACTGACACACCATGCTTACAACAAATGATATATCTGGTTGGGTAATAGTCAGGTAGTTCAATTTTCCCACCAACCTCCTATACCTTCTAGGGCCATCAAACTCTTCACCAGCATCAATACTCAACTTAACATTCGGCTCCATGGGTGTTTCAGCTGGTTTGGCACCCAACAACCCTGTTTCTTCAAGTAATTCAAGAACATACTTCCTTTGGCACAACTTAATTCCATGCCTTGACCTTGTAACTTCTACTCCTAGGAAATATTTCAGTTTACCCAAATCTTTTGTGTGGAAGTGATCTTGTAGAAAGTTTTTCAACCTGTCAATCCCATTGTTGTCACTACTAGTTATGACAATATCATCCACATACACCACTAACAAGATTTTCCTAGCTTTTGATTCACAGTTGAACACAAAATGGTCTACTTGACACTATTTCATGCCAAAGTTCTTCACTACTTCATTGAATCTACCAAACCACGCACATGGAGATTGGTTCAGTCTATAAATCGCCTTCTTAAGTCGGCAAACTTTACCATCCTCCCCCTGAGCAACAAACCCTAGTGGTTGCTCCATATATACTTCCTCAACTAGATCACCATGTAAGAAGGCGCTTTTTATGTCAAGTTGAAAGAGAAGCCAATCATACATTGTTGCTAAAGAAATCAACACCCGAACTGAACCAATCTTAGCCACAAGAGAAAATGTCTCCGTATAGTCAGCACCATATAATTGAGAATAGCCTTTGGCCACTAACTTGACTTTCAACCGTTCCACATTACTATCTAGACAATATTTTACTATGTAGACCCACTTACATCCAACGACATGCCAAGAGGGAGAGTGGTAAGTTCCCATGTGTGATTGTGTGCCAGAGCAAACAATTCCTCTTCCATTACTTGTCGCCACCCTGGAGAAGTGATGGCTTCTTGGATAGTCTTAGGAATGGAAACAGATGATAACAAGGATATAAAATGTCGATGGGAAGCAAAAAGGTGAGCAATAGAAACATAATCAGAAATAGGATGAGATGTACAACTACGTTTACCTTTCTGCAATGCAATAGGAAGATCAATGTCAGAAGGAGGAGGTGCAACCACATGATCCGTCGACGAGGGCTGAACTGGAGGAAGGGCCGGTGTTCTTCTGTGAGTATACACTTGTGTAATTGGTGGCCTCTCAATATTAACCTGCACTGGAGAAAACGGTAACTGAGATAGAACAAGAACCATAGGAAGAGGGTCCTCAACTGAAACTGGAAGTGGAAACATAGGAGCAAGAGGAGAGACATCAACATTCGAGAAGAATGGAACCGACTCAAACAAAGTGGCATCAGAACACACTAAGGACGATGAGAGCTAAGGTTATAACACTTATACCCTTTCTAGGTTCTGGAGTAACCAAAGAATATGGATTTTGTAACACGTGCATTTAACTTGTCTAGTCCAGGCCCTAAATTTTGAACAAAACAAACACACTCTAGGAGTAAGAGGGAATGGAGAAAGAGTACGAAACAAGATTGAGAAAGGAGATTGACTTCCAAGGATGGACATGGGCATCCGATTGATGAGAAAACATGATATAAGGACAACATCATTCAAAAAACACTTTGAAACATTCGTATGAAGCATAATTGACTGAGCAATTACAAGTGAGTGTCAGTTTTTCCATTTAGCCACACCATTTTGTTGTGGGATATAAGAACAAGAAGTTTGGTGAATTACCCCATGGTGCTCAAAGTATTGCTGAAATGGTGTCGAGGTGTAATCTTTTACATTATTTGAGCGAAGAATTTTAATATGAACTCCAAATTGGGTACGGATTTCAGCATAAAATTTTTGAAAAATAGAAAACAATTCACTTCTGTCTTTCATAAGATATAGCCATGTCATCCCTGAAAAGTCATTAACAAAATTTACAAAATGGTTATAACCATTGTATGACACTACTTTGTTTGGATCACAAACATTTGAATGGACTAAAGAGAAAAGACTCAAAACACAACTATCAACTCTAGGACTAAAAGAGACTCTTTGGTGTTTCCCAAGCTACGAATCACAATCCAACGATGGAACTTAAAGACAAGACTAACAACTTTAGAGCCTTGAGCGACGGATGACCAAGCCTGTAGTGCCACTGGAGAGGAGTAAGAGAGGACTGAAGAGCTACTTTCGGACCACCACCATCAAGATAATACAATTCACCTGCCTCAATACCCTCCACCAATCTTCATCCCCATCTTAAGATCCTGAAAAACACAAGAAGAGAAATAAAAGGTTATAGAACAATTAAGTGACTTGGTTAATCTACTAACAGACATAAGATCAAAAGGGAACTTAGGTGCATATAAGACAGAGGATAAAGATAAGGAGGTAAAATCAACATCACCAACACCACAAATGGGAGAGGTAGAACCATTACCATTAGCAATGGTGACTGTTTGGGATGTAGAAGACTGAGAAAGTGAAAAAACATATCTAGAATCCCAGTCATATGATCAGAGGCTTCAGAGTCAATGATCCAGTGTGAAGGTTTGGAAGCCAAGCAAACCATACCTGAATGTGCAAGAGCAGTTGTGTTTTGCTGAGAGGATGTCTAGAGAAACTTCTCATATACTTCACGTGGGACACTCACCATTTCCTTCCTAGAAGCACCAGTAGATGAGGAGGGAGTCTAATCAGCTTGCTCGTTCTCACCAACTGTACCACAACCACTAGTCATAGCATGATTATCCCAAGTGTTGGGTGGACCGTGTAAGTCAAAACAAAAGTTAATAGTATGTCCCTCTAATCCACGGTATGTGCATTTCCTAGTACCAGTACTTCTTCCTCTACCATGACCTCCCCTTGACTCTCGACCTCCACTACGGCCACCAGTACAATTAAACATAGGACCACCTCGGGCCCCTGGAAATCCACGACCACCACCACCTCTATTTCCACGACCTCCCCCTCTTGTCACCACAAAACCAAACCTTTCCAAGGGAGAGGAAGACTCTGTAGGGTCAATGGAAATCCGGCAAACACTTCCACAAGAGAGGGGAGAGTAGATCCACCCAATATTTGTGTTCGAAAAGGTTCATATTCAAGTTTTAAGCCCACTAAAAACCTTGTCACATCGAGTTGCTCTCGTTGTTGCTGCTAAATTTGAACACCTGGAGTTAGAGGGTGATACACATTAAGCTCATTACAGAGGTTTCTCATGCTTGCATAGTATTCTTCTAAGCTTTGATTACCCTGCTTCAGATTAAAGTACTCTTGGTAAAGTTGGTACACTCTAGTGGTATTATCTTGGCCAGAATAGAGTTTCTTAGCATGGTCCCAGATTTCCTTAGTTGTATCCAAAAACATAAAATTCACACTAATTTTAGGTTCCATGCTATTCCACAACCAGGTCATAATCTGTGCATCATCCTGTTCCCACTCACTAAACCCTAGAGAATCAGAAAAAGGTTTCTCCTCTCTCACGTGTTTCACCTTTTTCTTGGCTCTCAAAAACACTTTCACAGATTTAGTCCATAGCACATAGTTCTCACCATTTAATTTGATAGAGGTCATTTGAACATTCAGGTAATCGGGAGAAATCATAACACTTGTCTTATTATCACTACCCTCTCTAGTTGTTGCCATCATAACAAAATCACCTCACACCACAAAAGAATTCACTTATGGTAAGAAAAAAATCGTCCTTTACTATTCAGCACTACACCACACACTACACAATAAAGTACTATTATAACCACATTGTTGTTGCCATGGGTTCAGCACCCAAAACCCTACTATCACCACACATATCTAGGCATAACCAGAGAAAAAAAGTTAATATGCGCAATTGTTTGGTTGGAAGATTTCGGTGGGGGTGGGGATTAGAGAAGTGGAGATTTGGGTGAGTAGAATGTGGAGGGAGGTGGGGGGAATTAGAGTGAAGAAGATGGCAGATGATATTTTCTTGTTCATCTGCCCATCGAGAGCTGAAGCATAGTGGATTTTGTGTAATGAGCCTTGGCATATGGGAAGGAACTCTCTTGCTGGATTGGTGGGGTACAAGTGCGGGGTGCTTCTACCCGAATCCTTTCTCTGAAGGTGAGGGTACAGATTTGATCTGGATTAGGGTGTTTGGTCTTCCCCTTCTTCTCTGGTGTCCAAGTGTGATTAAAGCCATTGGAGATGTTTGTGGGGTGTTAGACAGTTTTTGTATGCCATTAGCTTCAATCTGATTTGATGTACTTTTGTTATTTAGTGGAAATAAATAAAGTGCATGTTTGATTCATGTTGTTTGGTTTAATTCTGTGTAAAACCCTAAAACTGGACATTTATAGAGACTCGTGTTAGTTTTAAATGTTCACAGCCGTTGGATAAGTCTGGGGAGATTTATCCTGCCAAGGCTGATACTGGTGTGCCACCAAGTGTTGGGATGGCCTGTCTCAGCCACCAGGGTAAGACCCGAGGCACATGCAGTGTGGGATTACTTGAATCCTTGAACCGGACCAGATTTCCAGTATTGCCCTGGACCTTGGAGATAGATGGGCAAAACTGGAAAGTTACACCTGACCCCTAGACTCGATTATGACACTTCACTAGGTGTTGGATCAGGCTGCCTTTGATATGCCAATCAGTGAGATCCTTAGCGGGGATCAAAACCTGGGTATGTTGGGGCGGTTTGAGAATTCATCTGAGTGGGTGATCATAGTGACAGAATCAGCCACTTTGTCGGACAAAGGGTAATGATCGGGAATGCACTCTCTCTGATGGAAACCAAACTGCCGGCAGTTGATTTCAATCGTTGGAATTTTGTTTTGCAAAATTAATATATTTATATATATATGTACGGTTTCAAATTGTTTGCAAATGGTTTTAATTCCCGGGATCCATGTGAGAGGAGAGTGCGGCACTGCTCCTTGCAGCCGAGGGAGAGGTCCTCTCTTGTCGGGCAGTGCTTGATCATTAAGGGCTGAGAGGTTAAGTGTAAGACCATTGAGGATAATACCTGATGGGCTAATCTTGCACCTGCCCACAGTCCCTGGGTTTTTATAAGATGGCTTGGCCCAGGGACCACTTAATGTAAGTGTTGGGCCCATAGGGTCCATATGATGGACTCAAGGGGTTCATTGAGTTTTTCAGTGAATTCGGCTGGGCCTTGTATTAAAGGTTGGGTTGAACCCATGTGGTTGGTGTGTAGATCAATGCTTGGGTCCCACGCCATACAAAGAAGCCCAACTGGGCAGCAGATTGGAATGTAATTAGACACTGAACACTTAATGGGCCAGAAGCCCATTTCGAGGTGGGCTGATATGATCACCCATCCTTGGGGCGAATCTGAGATTAATGTTAGTAAAAGGATTGGGCCTTTAGCCTTATCCACTCTTAGAGACCAAATTCAAATTAGATTTGAATCTGGTAACCTCCTGATAAGATCAGGAATAAGCTAACTTTATCTGCAGATAGGATTAAGATTATCCCCTATCTAAATACTGATTTGGATTGGGATAACTCCTAATTAGGAGGAATCTTAATCAAGAAGAAAGGAGGAGAAACCCTAACCAAGAAAGAGAAATATCAGATTTCGAACCACCTTGAAGAGATATAGGATATCTCCTGCAAATTGAGATAGGATCTCATTCATACTCCAGAAAAGGAAGAAGGCAGTTTAGCCTTTTCGCCTTTAGAGTTCTCCTCCTGCCGCCGCCATCTGTTTTTGCAAGATTAGATCTTTGCAGAAAAAGAAAGTCAAGAAATCTGTTCTTGACATTAGTCTTGCAACAAAAACTAAAAGGATTCAGTGTTTAGTGTTTCCAGAGGATTCTTGTGAAGGATCCAGTGTGTAGGACGCACCCTGTTGGTTCTGTTCCATCAACAGCTGTGTCATCTTCAGCAGGAACGGATCTTGGAGCATTCTTTGGGCGTGAACACCAACTTAGGGAGATACTGCTTCTCTGGATCAGGTATATTCCTCCCATTTATCTTTTGGTACAGATCTGGTTTGATTCAAGTAGGATCCTTGAATATTGTATTCTAAATTTAGGGAATATGATTCCCAGTTGGGAGAAGGTAGGAAATTTTTGAAATTCGCCCACCCATTCCGCAACCTTTATGGCGTCCATTAGATGGATCCTACCATTCTTTCAGGATTCATTGAGACAAACGATTCTCCTCCAGAGGTTGCTACCTGTGAGTGGGTCAAAATGCCAAATAAGGTCAAAATTGCTGTGGGGGAAGCTCTGTTCTCCGTCCAAATCTGGTCAGAGATTCTGCTAGTAGTATGTAGATGGAAAGGGGGAGATGGGAAATTCCAGAAAGAGGGAAGAGTGGTCTTAGACTATTCTAAAACATTAGTAAGATGTTGGTGAAAGTGTTCAACCCTGTACCATTGTCGGGGATATTCATCAGGAATTCTGTTCTCTGTTGAGTTCTCTGACGGTCGCTGCAGGAGAAGATGGTGACAGACTTAGCTCCAACCCGAGTCGTCCGATCTTGGATGGTTTGGAGGGTCTAGATGAGTTAGCAAAAGAAATTGGAGACGGGGGATTTCAAAATTCAAATTTAGGGGCGAATGGGTAGACTTTGGGAATCGAAGAAATTAAAAACCTCATTAAACAATGTTTAATTGAGATGCATGTGGCATCCATGGACGAATTATCGCCAAAAAGCTATAGGGAACATTGACAGCCTCCTGTTCTCAACAAGAGCTTGGCTCAGGAGAATTTAATAAGGGCTAATGAGCCCATACCGACCATTCCAGCCCAGACTAGGAGACCTCCCTAGGGATTGGGTAGTGGGCCTGGGCCTAAAGCAAATAGTGAGCCCAGGTTTCCCCCTCGTCGAAGTAAGCCATGTGGCCTGAGTTACAGGGTTCTTGGGTGGTCTAGCCAGCCTCCAAAGAATTTAGGAGTCAGCCATGGAATGCAAGACTAGAGCCAAGTCCCCCAGCAAGTGGCATTGAAGGGTAGCGATGGTGTTCAGATAATCCAACCTCATTCTCCTAGCCCATTGTTTCTGCTAGCTTCATCTCTTAGGGAAGAATCACGGACGGAAGTGCATCATCTTGCATTATCGAGGGTGGAAGATATCCTGATAGATGTTGATCCTATTGTAGTGGTGGGTTCAGTGGTATAGCTCGAAGACAGGTGGGAGGATCACTGCCAACATAGTGTTCAGGAGGAGAGAAGAGGAATTGAACTGAGAGAGGTAGTTGGAATGGTAGAGCAGCCGAGTATGAACTGTGGAAAATCGATGAACCTGTCGCTTCAAGGAGGTAAGCAACCTAATATTTCTAGTGCTTCTTCTTGGGTGTCCTCAAAACTTTTGGGGGTTGGGTAAATTTTTGGGGATCTCAATAGAGGGGATGGAGGAGGAGACAATTAAATTCCTAGAAGGTGTTGAACAAAGAATTCTCCTAGAGAGAGGGAAGGTAGCAGCAAAGAAAGGGGGAACCAACTCCAAGAGAAGTAGAGAGATGATGAGGCTAACGTGGGGTTTAAATGATAAGGCAGGCAACAGTGAAGGGGGCTTGGGGGGGGGGGGGGGGAGGAGAAAAGTGTACATTAAATTTGTGCTCTGTTTCTGTGGTTTTTTAGTAGAGTTAAAAATTTTATCTTGGAATGTAAGGGGTTTGGGCTCAGGAAGAAGAAGATTAGTGGTGTGTGAGTCCCTCAAGAAGTTGAGGTCGAAGATCATTCTATTGCAAGAAACCAAGCTGGAAACTGTGGAGGTTGCAATTGTTAGAAGCATCTGGGGGAGGGAGAGGTAAGATGGAAGACTAAATTGGCAGTGGGGAGTGCAGGAGGGCTGTTGAGTATGCGGGGATCCTTCTGTCTATAGCTTGATCTCCTCTTATATTGGAAATTTTTCGGTTTCCTTAGTTCTAAAATTTATGAAGGGATAGGAAATCCATCATATCGACGCCCAAAGATTGCGGAATAAGGGGGGTGAATTCCAAAAATTTTTCTCTCCCTTCAATTGGGAATCGAATACACCATTTAGAAAATCATATTTTCAATGATCATTCTTGAACCACAAACTGAACCAGATCTGAACCAAAAGGAGTAGGGAGGGATAATACCTGATACAGAGAAGTAGTATCTCCCAATGGAGGTGTTCACGCCCAAGGAAGGATCCAAAATCTGCTCCCACTGAACATGGCGCAGTGCAGGGTGGAGCAGAATCAGTAGTGTTCTTCCAAAAGAATTTGATCCTTCTCAAGAATCACCTGGATGGCTTGTGAATACAACTCCCACCAATCTTTTCTCCAAAAGATTGGAATCAAGATCCAATCTTGATTTCTCCCAAGAACTGGAGATCAAACTGCTGTAGGCGGCGGCTGCAGGAAGGAGGTGGCAAGAGAGTATTTGCAGGGTGTAGATTCTCTCTTCTATGATTTCAGCTCTGAAGACAAGACTATCTGTTGCTTGCTTGTGATTGTGTTGTGTTGTATCTAAAGGTTGTCGCCCCCTCTTCCTTTTATAGACTTAAAGGGATCAGCTCCTAATCCCATTAGGAGTTGCTAACCCAAATCATATCTGGATTAGAAGTCCCTTTAAGATAAGGGATAACCCTTATCTTATCTGCAGATTAGATCAGCCATCTCCTAATCTAATTAGGAAGTTTCCAGATCTAAATCTTATTTAGATCTTGGACTCTCTAAGTGGATAGGGTGTGGGCCCAATCCTATCAGCTGATCCATCTCAGAATTCGCCCCTTAAGTGACTAATCAAATTAGCCCAGTTCGAAATGGGCTTAAGGCCCATTTAAGGTTATGTATTCATTTAGCCTTCCAAACTGCTGCCCAGTTGGGCTTCCTTATATGGCGTGGGACCCAAACATTGATCTACACATTAGCCACATGGGTTCAGCCCAGCCTTTGTTACAAGGCCTGGCCGAATACATTGCTATGGACAGTGCACCCTCTGAAACCCATCAGATGGGCTCTATGGGCCCAACAGTTACCCTAAGTGGTCCCTGGGCCAAGCCACCTTGTAACACCAAGGGACTGGGCAGATGCAAGATTAGCCCATCAGGTATTATCCTCAATGGTCTTACACTTAACCTCTCAGCCCATAATGATCATACACTGCCCGACAAGAGAGGACCGCTCCCTCGGCTGCAAGGAATAGTGTTGCACTCTCTCTTATATGGATCCCGGGAATTAAAACATTTTGCAAATCATTTCGAAACCATAATTTATATACTTTTATATCTCATATAAAATATATTTTGCAAAACAAATCTCAACAATTGAAATCGGCTGCCGACAGTCTTGGTTTCCATCAGTGAGTGCATCCCCGATCATTACCTTTGTCCGACAAAGGGGCTAATCATGTCACTATGATCACCCACTCAGATGAATTCTCCGACTGTCCCAACATACCCAGGTTTTGACCCCCGCTAAGGATCTCACTGATTGGTACATCAAAGACAGCCCAATCCGACACCTAGTGCAGTATCATAATCGAGTCTAGGGGTCGGGTGTAATTTTCCAGTTTTGCCCATCAATCTCCAAGGTCCAAGGCAATACTGAAAATCTGGTCCAGTTCAAAGATTCAATTAATCCTACACTGTATGTGCCTAGGGTCTCACCCCGGTAGCTGAGACAAGCCACCCCAACCGACTTGGTGGCACCACAGTGTCAGCCTTGTCAGGATAGGTCTCCCCAGACCGACCCACTGGCTATGAACATTCTAAACTAACACGAGTCTCATTAAGTGTCCAGTTTAAGGGTATTACACAGAAACATACCAAGGGAACATGAATCAAATATGCATTTTTATTCATTTACAATAAACTCATAAAGTACATCATTTTGATTGAAGCTAAGGGCATACAAACTGTCTAACAGCTCCCATTTGCACTTAGGTCCAATCAGGTACTAGCCGAAGTCCCATGCTTTCCACGTGTTTCTCAAACACTTTCTGTGATAGTGGCTTTGTCAATTGGTCTGCTGCATTTTCCGCTGACGCTACCTTCTGAATCAGGACGTCCCCTCTACCAACAATCTCCCTTAGTACATGGTACTTCCTCTCGATGTGCTTCGACTTCGAGTGGGCTCGTGGCTCCTTAGCCTGAGCAATAGCTCCATTGTTGTCACACGACAATGGGATGGGTGATGTGCTGGACGGAACTGCTCCCAACTCGTGAATGAACTTCTTCATCCACACGACTTCTTTGGCAGCCTCACTTGCGGCAATGTACTCGGCCTCGGTCGTGAAGTCTGTAGTGGACCCCTGCCAGCAAACAGCACACGATCCTATCGTGAAAACATATCCAGATGTAGACTTTCTATCATCTGGATCCGACTAGAAATCGGCATCAGTATACCCTTGGATCTGTAGTGAATTACCATCAAATACTAGACAAAACTCTTTTATCCTTCGAAGGTACTTAAGTATGTTTTTCACAGCAGTCTAGTGCTCCTACCCTGGGTTGGCCTGAAATCTGCTTACTACACTCACTGCCTGAGCAATGTCAGGACGAGTGCACAGCATGGCATACATGATGCTCCCTACGACAGAGGCATAGGGAACGTCTTTCATGCCATCAATCTCCTCAAAAGTCTTGGGAGACATCTTCTCGAAGAGTGACTCCGTGCCTGAAAGGAACATTTCCTTTCTTGGAGTTTTCCATGCTGTATCTTTTGACTATTTTGTCAATGTAGGCAGATTGGGATAATCCTATTATCCGCTTCGATCTATCTCTATAGAGTCGAAGACCCAGTATATAGGAGGCTTCTCCAAGATCTTTCATGGAGAATTGCTATGAAAGCCATACTTTCACCGTAGTCAACATTCCTACATCATTCCTAATGAGTAGAATGTCATCTACATACAGAACCAAGAAGGTAACCTTATCTCCACTGTACTTCCTGTAAACACAGGGTTCATCCGGATTCTGCTCGAAGTCAAACGTTTTGACAGCAGAGTCAAAACGGATGTTCCAACTTCTAGAAGCTTGCTTATGTCCATAAATGGATCTATTGAGTTTACATACCATGTTTTCCTGACCCGCAACTATGAAGCCTTGCGGCTGCTACATATAGATATCTTCAGTAAGATCTCCATTCAGGAATGCAGTTTTGACATCCATTTGTCAAATCTCATAATCATGGTATGCTGCTACAACTAATAGGATCCTAATGGATTTAAGCATGGCCACAGGCGAAAAGGTTTCCTCATAATCGATGTCCTCTTTCTGAGTGTATCCTTTCGCCACTAGACGAGCTTTGAAGGTCTCAACCCTACCATCGGGGCCCTTCTTCCTCTTGTAAATCCATTTGCAACCGATTGTTTTTACCCCGGAGGGCGGATCTACTAGAGTCCAGACTCTATTGAGTCCATCTCTGCTCTCATGGCCTCCACCCACTTCTGGGAATCTATGTCCAACATAGCTTCCGTGTAAGTCACGGGATCCTCCTCACTAGTCAAGGTTTCCACCAGGTAACTATCCTGGTCATAACCATAACGGACTGGTGGCCTGGATACCCAAGTGGATCTTCTAGGTTGGTCACTACCTGGAACTTGTGGGACATCTCCCACTGCTCCTGAGCTCTCCTCATCAAGAACAATTTCCTGACAATGGGTGTCCAGAATGTAATCGTTCTCCAAGAATTGGGCATTTCGACTGCAGAACACTTTCTGCTCACTTGGGTCATAGAATAGGTAACCCATAGAGCCTTTTGGGTAGCCTACAAATAGGAAACGACTGGTCTTGGATTCCAACTTGTCTGCACTCGTTCTTTTAACGTGTGCTGGACAACCCCAAATCTTCAAGTGTCTGACACTTGGTTTCTTTCCGGTCGAAAGTTCTTATGGAGTGTTCGGAACCGATTTGGTTGGAACCCGATTCAGCACGTAAATCGCAGTCTCTAATGCGTAACCCCAAAAGGATGTGGATAACTCTGAGTGTATGAGAAGTGATCGGACCATATCCAATAAGGTCCTATTCCTCCTCTCTGAAACACCGTTAAGTTGTGGTGTAGCAGGAGGAGCTAATTGTGATACTATCCCATTGGCCTTTAAGTAGTCCCTGAATTCGTCAGAGAGATACTCGCCACCTCGATCAGATCGAAGGGCTTTAATTTCTCTCCCCAACTGTTTCTCGACCTCTTGTCTAAACTCTTTGAACTTTTCAAAGGATTCAGACTTGTGTTTCATTAGGTACATGTAACCATATCGTGAGAAATCATTTGTGAAGGTGATGAAATACACGTGTTGATTTCGTGTCCTAACACTCAGGGGACCACATACATCCGTATGTATTAAGTCAAATGTGCCTGTACATCTTTTAGGCTTACCGTTAAATGGTCGTTTCGTCATCTTGCCTTGTAGGCAAAGCTCACAGGTGGGAAGATTTTCAACAGTTAGAAAATCCAAAGGACCATCCTTTACCAACCTTGTGATTCGGTCAACACTGATGTGGCCAAGTCGGTAATGCCATAGACACGTGGGATTAACTGTATCACGGGCTCTCTTCTTGGGGATTTCAGCCGACATAATTTCAGTTATGTTAGTTTTTAGAGAAGGATGTAGAACATAGAGACCGTTCTCCAGTTCCCCGTATGCGATGAATATGTTATTTCTTTTAATAGTAATCGTATTACTAAAGAAAACATAATAACCATCTGCACACAGTTTTGAAACATAAATAAAATTTCTTCTTAAATTTTGTACATAAAGACAATCTTTCAGTACAATTTTTCCTTCTCTAAAAATTAACTCCACGGTTCATATTGCCGCGGCTGCAACAGTTGCAGTAGTCCCCAAGTAGAGAGTGATTTCTCCTTCACACAGCCTTCTGCTTACCTTGAACCCCTGCAGTGAGTTACACGCATGAGTTGAAGCCCTGGAGTCAATACACCAGGACGTAGAAGCTACCAATAAATTGGTTTCTATAACACAAGTTTCGAAATTACCTTTCTTGGATTCCAGGTAGGCAGGACAATTCCTTTTCTAGTAGCCGGTCTTCTTGCAGAAGTGACAGGCATCCGATGCTTTGTCTTTCTTCTGTTTCTTACCCTTAGTGACTTTCTTCTGAGGCTTCTTTGCCTTCCTCTTTCTCTTGCCCGTCTTGCTAGCTTCAACAAGCATAGCTACAGGCTCACCCTTTCTAATCAATTCTTCGGCTCTTTGCAACATATTGATGAGCTCTTGCAAGCTGACATTCAGCTTGTTCATGTTATAGTTCATGATGAACGGATTAAAGGAAGGAGGCAAAGAATTAAGGATAGCATCTATCTGGGTTGCAAGGTCCAGCCCGGATCCCAGAGCCTCAAATTCGTTGATGTAACCAATCATCCGAAGACAATGGTCGTGAACTTGTTGGCCCTTGGACATTTGTGTAGTCATGAACTGTTTCAAGACCTTTTGTCGAGTAGAACGATTCTGCTCTTCATACATTGTCCTCAGACTGTCCAATATGTCATTGGCAAGTTCAATCTGATCGAACTGCCTCTGTATTGTGTTGTCCAAGGAGGCAATGATGTAACACCGGGCAAGGGAGTTTTTCTCCTCCCATTCCTGATAGTCTCTCCTTCGGGCCTCAGAAGCCCTGTCACCCGGACGCTCCGGGGCAGGATTCTTTGCCACTGTCCAGCTTTTCAGAAGTTAGGACTAGCATAAGGTTCCTATACCAGTCGGCATAGTTTGGGCCCTTAAACTTGTTGTCATCAAGAAGCTTTGCAAAAGATCTGTTTGCCATTTTCTGATAAAAGAGCAAACATCAGTCCACAACCTAATTTGATTCATGTTCATTTCATAGATATGGATTTTAATCTACGATCCATTTCCATTTATTCATCTCTGAGATTTCCCTCCTTTCTCAGTGACGGAGACTACGGGTTGTTTCTGGAAATGTGAGAAATCACATAGGGTGCATGGAGCCAACTGTTTCAGCTGCATAACCCCACCACCTTTCTGTGAATGATCATATCCACCCATCATATGAGTTTTCCCTTTGGCCTCTGTCAAACAAGGTTCAGAGCCGTTTTCAGGTAAACCTTTCTGTCCAGTGAGTGCTTACCCATCATATTCGTGAACGCCAAGGTACCGTGAGAGAGTTTCCATTTTCTGGTGAAGCCCCTCCCACATTGGTCTATGACGCCCCTATCATCTTATAAAACACTCAGACAAGCCCAATGGCAAATGGATAGCCCATTTTCTTGTGTGTTTCCTCATTACTGAAAGACCCATCCTCATGCTAATGATGGAAGGCCTTTAGAGAGTTCATCATATGAATCTCCCTATCACTTGCACTCATATTAGCTGGAGGGAACAGTTAATTATGCCCTAGTTTGATTTAGGTCAAACCAAAGTGGCTCCCACTTACTTTCATAAAGCCAGATTTCGGTGGGCCTTAAATCGGCTAGGGTTCTGCACGTAACCTCTTGATGAGGTGTGGGGGCCCACCACTGAGGGAGGTCATCCAATGACCAAAAGGGACACCATGGCAATGATGTGCATTCAGCCATGGTGTGCGCAAGAGCCACTGTCGAGTGAGCATGGGTCAAGCACTTATGGCCCATGCACGCAGCACATCACACATCCAAACATCTCATGCAGGGATAAATTGATCCAATCAATTAATTATCTGTAAGGCCCATTGAGAGCCCGTTAATAATCCATAATATTAACCATTAATATTATCTAGGTATATGGACTGAATTAGGGTTACCCAGTTCGGCCCATATAGCCTTATCCTTTGAAGTGGGCTTTTAGCAGTTTTAACTATTTAAAACTTGGCCTTTACAGGTTGGGCCGAATTAACCATTTAATTAAATATCAATCCTTATGCCCATTAGTGGGAAAATTAGTGCTGACTTTTAGCCTTGATTAAACCCTAGATTTGGTCCAAACAGTTTGAACCAATCTTGGTTAGAATGGGTGTAGGGTTTGATCTTTAATTAAATCCTTAATTCAAGAAAATAATCTGAAATTAAATAACTGATAAAAGAAAAATAATAATCAATTAATCAGGGCTGTTCGCACACTCCATCCTGCAAAACAGAGGTTAGATCACAGATTGCAGTTTCACAAACTGCAAATCGCAGATAGCGAATGTCCCATCTGCGAAATCTCCTCTGCAAAATCTCCTTTTTGCGCCGCCATCTTCGATCCAAAATAAAATTAAATAGAAATCCTATTTCTATTAATAATTAATCAGATGGAATGCCTATACATTGAGTCTAAAAATTAAAAAAAAAATTATTTACAAACCAAATGTAATAAATAAATTCAAGAAACTGCACATCTTGCAGTTCTCCTTGCGCAAACCAAGAATTCGATCTCTTGTACGAACATCCCATAAATCAAGAAAATCATATATAACTATTCTAAACAATAATCAGATTTATATAAAATTAATTTCAGATTATTTGCCCACCAATTTTGGGAACAAATTTCCCAAAACCCATATCTGCGCAAATTGGGTAGAACGCCTTCTCCCTATTTGTGCAGGTTCAAATCTGAAACAGAATGGTTCAAGATTTGAACCATGGCTCTGATACCACTGAAGGGATAGGAAATCCATCATATGGACGCCCAAAGAATGCACAATAAGGGGGGCGAATTGCAAAAATTTTTCTCTCCCTTCAACTGGGAATCGAATTCCCCATTTTGAAAATCATCTTTTCAAAAATCATTCTTGAACCACAAACTGAACCAGATCTGAACCAAAAGGAGTAGGGAGGGATAATACCTGATACAGAGAAGTAGTATCTCCCAATGGAGGTGTTCACGCCCAAGGAATGATCCAAAATCTGCTCACACTGAAGATGGCGCAGTGCAGAGTGGAGTAGAATCAACAGTGTTCTGCCAAAAGAACTTGATCCTTCTCAAGAATCACCTGGACGGCTTGTGAATACAACTCTCACAATCTTTTCTCCAAAAGATTGGAATCAAGATCCAATCTTGATTTCTCCCAAGAACTAGAGATCGAACTAATGTAGGCGGCGGCTGCAGGAAGGAGGTGGCAAGAGATTATTTGCAAGGTGCAGATTCTCTCTTCTGTGATTTCAGCTCTGAAGACAAGACTACCTGTTGCTTGCTTGTGATTGTGTTGTGTTGTATCTAAAAGTTGTCGCCCCCTCTTCCTTTTATAGATCTAAAGGGATCAGCTCCTAATCCAATTAGGAGTTGCTAACCCAAATCATATCTAGATTAGAAGTCCCTTTAAGATAAGGGATAACCCTTATCTTATCTGCAGATTATATCAGCCATCTCCTAATCTAATTAGGAAGTTTCCAAATCTAAATCTTATTTAGATCTTGGACTCTCTAAGTGGATAGGGTGTGGGCTTAATCCTATCAGCTGATCCATCTCAGAATTTACCTCTTAAGTGACTAATCAAATTAGCCCAATTCGAAATGGGCTTAAGGCCCATTTAAGGTTATGTATTCATTTATCCTTCCAAACTGCTGCCCAGTTGGGCTTCCTTGTATGGCGTGGGACCTAAACATTGATCTACACATCAGCCACATGGGTTCAGCCCAGCCTTTGTTACAAGGCCTAGCCGAATACACTGTTATAGACAGTGCACCCCCTGAAACCCATCAGATGGGCTCTATGGGCCCAACAGTTACCCTAAGTGGTCCTTGGGCCAAGTCACCTTGTAACAACTAGGGACTGTGGGCAGATGCAAGATTAGCCCATCAGGTATTATCCTCAATGGTCTTGCACTTAACCTCTCAGCCCATAATGATCATACACTGCCCAACAAGAGAGGACCTCTCCCTCGGCTGCAAGGAACAGTGTTGCACTCTCTCTTATATGGATCTCGGGAATTAAAACATTTTGCAAATCATTTCGAAACCATAATTTATATACTTTTATATCTCATATAAAATATATTTTGCAAAACAAATTTCAACGATTGAAATCGGCTGTCGGCAGTCTTGGTTTCCATCAGTGAGAGTGCATCCCTGATCATTACCTTTGTCCAACAAAGGGGCTGATCCTGTCACTATGATCACCCACTCAGATGAATTCTCAGACTGTCCCAACATGCCCAAGTTTTGACCCCCGCTAAGGATCTCACTGATTGGTACATCAAAGACAGCCCGATCCGACACCTAGTGCAGTATCATAATCGAGTCTAGGGGTCGGGTGTAATTTTTCAGTTTTGCCCATCAATCTCCAAGGTCCAGGGCAATACTGGAAATCTGGTCCAGTTCAAAGATTCAATTAATCCCACACTGTATGTTCCTAGGGTCTCACCCCGGTAGCTGAGACAAACCACCCCAACCGACATGGTGGCACCACAGTGTCAGCCTTGTCAGGATAGGTCTCCCCAGACCGACCCACTGGCTGTGAACATTCTAAACTAACACGAGTCTCATTAAGTGTCCAGTTTAAGAGTATTACACAGAAACATACCAAGGGAACATGAATCAAATATGTACTTTTATTCATTTACAATAAACTCATAAAGTACATCATTCTGATTGAAGCTAAGGGCATACAAAACTGTCTAACAATTTACAGATGGCGATATTTGTCAAGTCAGTAATGTATATGGTCCTATTGATTGAGATCTCCGTGAGGAGTTTTGGGAGGAATTGGCTGAGATGAGGAAAAATTTGTCCTATCATTGGGTAATTGGAGGTGATTTTAATGTTACTTTGTCTACTGAAGAGAAAAATTACAGAGGTAGAAGATCCAGGGCAATGGCTCAATTTGCTGATTTTATTAACAGGTTTGAATTGATGGATTTACCTCTCCATGTTAGTCGATTTACTTGGACTAATAATCAAGATATTCCCACCCTTGTGAGACTGGATAGGTTTTTAATTTCTTCTAATTGGGAAGAGCTTTTCCCTAATTTTAAGCAGATTGCCCTTCCTAGGCCAATTTCAGATCATATTCCAATTCAGTTAGTTTGTGGTTTCAAAGATAGAATCATAGCCCCATTTAAGTTTGAGAATGCCTGGTTTGAAGATGATAATATCATTCCCTTGCTGAAGATTGTGTGGAAAGATATGCAGGTGTTGGAACCAGCTCATTCATCTTGGTAAAAAAACTTGGTGACATTAAAGCGAGATAAAAAATCTGGAAAATGGAGAAAAACATGAATTCAGAAACTGAAAAGAGAGCTCTTTTGAGTATTGTTAAGGAGATTGATTCAGCAGAAGAGTTTCGTCCTTTATCAAAGGAGTGCAGATTGAAGAGATCTCAGGCGAAGATGAAGTATGATAAGTTGGTTGTGACTGAAGAAATCAAATGGAGATAGAGAGCTAAAGTGGTTTGGTTAAAAGAGGGGGATAAAAACACACATTTCTTCCATAAAATGGCAAATGCAAGAGCTAGAACTTCATCAGTTAGTAAGTTGGAATGGGAGGGAAGAGTGGGGGAGTCTGAGGCAGAAATGAAGACAGTGGCAACCATCTTTTGTAAAAATCTTTATAAAGAATCCTGGACCTTCAGACCATTTCCTAGGTTCCTTCCCTTCAAACAACTGAGTGAAGATCAGTCCACCTTCATTGAGAGACCCTTCACGAAGGAGGAAATAAAAGCAGCAATTAATATGTTGGCTGATGATAAATGTCCCGGGCCAGATGGACTTACCAATCTTTTCTACATTAAATGCTGGGATTTTGTGAAGCAAGATATCCTGAATGTCTTCCAAGGTTTTTATGATAATGCTTCGTTGCAAAGGAGTTTAAACACAACTTTTATTACCCTTATTCCAAAGATAGGAGTAGTGAATATTAAAGATTTCAGGCCGATCAGTCTTCTGCACAGCTTTTATAAAATCCTACCCAAAGTCCTTGCTGAGAGAATGAAAGGGGTTTTAGGTAGTGTTAACTCAAACAATTAAAGTGCTTTTGTACCGGGAAGACAGATGCTTGATTCAGTTCTTATTGCTAATGAGTTGATTCACTCAAGAAGAAGAGAGGATTTCCCAGGTTTGATTTGCAAACTTGATATTGAGAAGGGTTGTGATCATGTCAATTGGAGGTGTGTTGATCTTGTGTTGCAGCACATGAATTTGGGGCAGAAATGGAGAAACTGGATTAAAGTGTGCATTACCTCTCCCAAATTTTCAGTTTGATTAATGGGTAGTCTGCAAGTTTCTTTGATAGTTTCAGGGGTCTTAGACAGGGTGATCCCCTGTCTCCATTACTCTTTATTTGTGTAATGGAGATTCTCACTCTATTTTGTAAGAAGGTTGCTGAGTCTGGTGAGTGGGAAGGTTTTGCAATTGCTCCGGAGGGGGAGAAGGTTAACATTCTCCAATTTGCAAATGATACATTATGTTTTGTGAATGCTTCTCCTCAGGTGGACTTGGTTCTTGGGATTTTAACTTGGTTTGAGGTGATCTCTAGGCTTAAAGTCAATTGGAATAAAAGTCAAATCATTCCTGTGGATTAAGTAACCAACTTAGTTGAATGTGCGGAGGTTTTGGCTTATCAGATTGAATCCCTTCCAGTAAAATATTTAGGTCTTCCTTTGGGGGCGAGTTGTTTGCTTTCTTCAATTTGGGACCTGGTTATTGAAAGAATGGAGAGAAAATTGGCATCTTGGAAGGCAAGATATCTTTCTTTTGGGGGTTGGGTTACTTCGATTAAGAGCACCCTATCCAATTTACCTACTTATTTCCTCTCGATTCCTTATCCCTAATAAAGTTGCAAGAAGGCTTGAAAAGCTTCAAGGGAATTTTCTCTGGAGGGGTTGGGATGAGGAGCAAAGAATTCATCTTGTTAATTGGGACCAAGCCTTTCTTTGTAAGTGGATCTGGAGGTTTGCGGCTGAAAGTGATGCTTGGTGGAGATCACTCATAGCTGGTAAATATAGGGTGGAGTGAGGCAACTAGAGTTCTAGGGATAATGAAGAACTATTCTGTTCTAGTAGATGGGATTTCAATTAAGGTTGGTAATGGTAATAAAACTAAGTTTTGGAAGGATCTGTGGTGCTTGTATGGTTCTCTTGTTGGGTCTTTTCCTCTTCTTTTTCAGTGTGCCTCTAATCAAGAGGCATCTATAGCTGAGTGTTGTAGCTTGACTAGAGATTCTGTCATTTGGACCCCTCTCTTTAGAAGGAATCTCTTTGACTGGGATCTTGAAGAGATAATGAATATTCTGACTATTCTCCAAAATCAAAAGGTTGATACTCTCTCAGAAGACAAGTGGTGCCGGAAGTGGAGTCCGGATGGTGCTTTCTCTGTCAATTCATTGGCTTCTAAGCTTTGCAGAAAGGGTGTCACTGATTTCCCAGGTTCTCAGGTGTGGAATCTTATTAGCCCATCTAAATGCAACTTTCTGATTTGGACTATGGCTCTGGATAAATGTCTTTCTAGAGCTAACCTTGTGAGAAGGGGCATTCAAATATTGGGTCTATCTTGTGGCCTTTGAGGGAGTAACTCTGAATCAACTGACCATTTGTGCATTCATTGCCCGTTTTCTTCTCAGTTGTGGGACTATTTTCTCATAACCATGAACATCAGCTGGACTATGCCAAGATCGATAGAAGAGCTCCTCTGTTGCTGGAATATCAAAGGTCTAAGCAAGAAAAGGAAATTAGAATCCTAGTACTGTCTTATGGTCCATTTGGGTTGAGAGAAACAATAGGTTTTTCTGTAACAAGGCCAAGAGTCCAGAAGACTTAATTCACAAAGCTGTGGGCAAGTTATTCTCTTGGGTGTCAGTTGCTGAGGAGTTTTGAAACTTTAATTTGTTTGTTGTATTTCACTCTAACTCCTGGTGGATTATGTAATTGTCGTGTCGATCAGATTGCCTTTCTGGGTCTGATCACAGCTTGTATGTGTTGTTTTTGAATAAATATTACTTTACCTTTTTCCAAAAAAAAAAAAAACTATTAGTCAATTAGAGATTTCTATTCACACCTGTCCACAACCAGCCCCCTTCGTGTCATCAAGTTGAGGGTTTCTAGCAAACCACCACAACAGACACCACCACAGCAACTGGAGGCATATTTACCTCCCAGAAGGAAAAACGACCACTCCTTTTTGGTCCCTCACCGATCCTCCAATTTGTTTAGAAGTTACTTCAAAGAAAAGTTCTGATATGGAATTCTCAGGAGGACGAAGGGAGAGAAAAGAAAACTGAGTTCTAAACTGATTTCCTAGAGTTCTGATACCATGTGAACAATTCAATTAAACCTAGTTCAGTCCTAGGTCTGAAGTAAGTAAGAAAAGAAGAAGAAGAAGAAGAAGAAGAAGAAGGAAAGAGGGAGAGAGAGAGAGAGAGAGAGAGAAAAGAAGGAGAAAGGATTCGATCTAAAAAGAAGAAAAGTCACCTCTCTCAGCCGACCCACTTTGTATTTATACTCTTTGTATTATATTACAAAAGATAGAGTTGTCCCTCATTAAGTATGGGACATGCAACTTAAATCCAGACAAAATAGACAACTTAACCTTAATTAGATAGACAAAAGACTTAACTACCCTTGTACTGTTGATTCTAACACAACCAAAACATGAAATGAAATAATCACAAATAGCAGTAAAAAAATAAAGGAGATTAGCAGGTAGAAAGTGCTTTCACCAATCGCTTTACACAAAAACACACATGTGGGGAGAAACACAGCTAGGTCCCCTTTGCAGTGTTTCACAAGAATTAATTTTATTATGGAAGACTTCCCAACAAAAAGCTCTTATCTTTGGTGGCACCGGACCCCTCCAAATTTCATTAATGGGACAAGGTGCACTGAGATGAGGTTCCATGGACAGACCAATGAAATGAAGTAAGAAGCACAAGAAAAGTGGCCAGAGGAATTAAGGGTCCAAATTCTAGAGTCAGATTTGTTTGGGTCAATACAAAACTCCCTCTAGAACATTAGTAAGAGATATGTCATCCATGGGTTTCAGCCTCTTATTTCCCTTAAGCTCCTTCTTGGCCCCAGATTCCAATCCAAAACAAACTGTTATAATTCAGGTCTGCCTTAGAGTTCGGCCTGACTGAGTTCAGTTATGTAGAAGAAGAAAAGGTGATAAAGAAAGAGAGAGAGAGAGAAAAAGAGAGGAGAGGATTCTGGTTCGAACTGACAGAATCAACATAACTTCTCCCAATCGGCCAGTAAGTATTTATATTATTATTAAAACATGACTGAAAAGACCTATGTGCATGTTCCAACACAAAATTACAGATTATCAACATCAATCAAGGTATAAAGACAAAAATACCCCTACGCTAACACTCCCCCTCAAGCTGGTGAGTATATATCATATACTCCCAGCTTGTTACATATGTAGTCCACTCTTCCCCGACTCAAGCCTTTTGTAAATAAGTCAGCCCACTGATTTCCTGTATTAACATGTGTAGTGTCTAGCTCTCCATTCAGCACCTTCTCCCTCACAAAGTGACAGTCAATCTCAATGTGCTTGGTTCTTTCATGAAACACTGGATGAGAGGAGATATAAACTGCAGCCTGGTTATCACAATAGAGCTTCATTGGAGTGTTAATGTTGTACCCTACTTCCTGTAGAAGATTCCTTAGCCACACTAATTCACAAGCGGTGTGCGCCATAGCCCTATATTCTACTTCTACACTGCTTCTTGCCACAACCGTTTGCTTCTTACTTTTCCATGTCACCATGTTACCTCCAAGAAACGTGCAATAGCCTGTAGTAGACTGCCTATCAGACATAGAGCCGGCCCAATTAGCATCAGAATACCCTTCTATTTCAAGTTTTCCCCCACTCTTGTATATCAGACTGCGACCCAGAGCCCCTTTTAGATACTTCACAATTCTCAGAACCGCATTCCAATGAGGAATCAGAGGTCTTTGCATAAACTGGCTTACCACACTAACTGCAAATGAGATGTCTGGTCTGGTAATGGTTAGGTAGTTCAGTTTGCCCACAAGTCGTCGGTATCTGCCAGGGTCTTCAAACACTTCACCCATATCACTGCTTAGCTTGGTATTTGTGTCCATGGGTGTTTCAGCTGGTTTGGCACCCAACAAGCCTGTTTCTTCCAACAAATCAAGCACATACTTCCTCTGGCACAAGTTAATCCCATACTTGGATCTCGCTACCTCTATCCCCAAGAAGTATTTCAGTTTACCCAGATCCTTTGTCTGAAAGTGATCCTGCAGATAAGTCTTCAGCCTGTCAATACCAATGTTATCATTCCCAGTAATAACAATATCATCTACATACACCACCAACAGTATTTTTCCTCCCGGAGAGTCATGACTAAATACAGAATGGTCAACTTTGCACTGTTTCATACCAAACTTCTTTACCACCTCACTGAACCTACCAAACCATGCTCGAGGAGACTGTTTAAGCCCATATATAGCCTTCCTTAGTCTGCACACCTTACCATCCTCCCCCTAAGCAACAAACCCTGGAAGTTACTCCATGTAGACCTCCTCGAGTAAGTCACCATGCAAAAAGGCATTCTTGATATCAAGCTGATATAGTGGCCACTCATACATGGCTGCAAGAGAGATCGCAACACGAACTGACCCTATCTTAGCAACCGGTGAGAAGGTCTCTGTGTAGTCAATGCCATAGGTTTGGGAGTACGCTTTCAGGCGTTCAACACCATCAGGCAGATACTTAACCGTATAAACCCATTTACAACCAACAGCTTGCTTCCCAGGAGGAAGAGCAGTGAGGTCCAAGTATGATTATGATGAAGGGCCGAGAGTTCTTCTTCCATGGCACGACACCACCCTGGAGAGGCAAGGGCTTCCTAGACATCTTTAGGAACAATAACTGGTGATAACAAGGTAATAAACTGGCGATGGGAAGTGGAAAGGTGAGTAAGAGAAACATAATTAGAAATGGGATGAAGGGTGCAAGTACGTTTACCTTTCCGTCGACAGAGATGTAGCCGGAGGAGTAGTAGCTGGTGCACGTGGGCGATGTGTATACACATGACGGATAGGTGGGCGTTCAACAGGTGGTGGCACCGGAGGCAAGAATTTGGTCACTACTGGAACAAAGGGAGGAGGATCGACAACGAGAAGTGGAAGAGGAGGTGATGAGGAGGAAAAAGCATCACCAGACCCCAAAAAGAACGGAGTAGATTCAAAGAAACTAACATCAGCACACACAAAGGACCGTCGAGAATCAGGATGGTAACACCTATACCCTTTCTGGGTCCGAGAATAGCCAAGGAAGATGCACTTGAGAAAACGGGCATCAAACTTGTCGTTCCCGAGACCCAGATTATGGACAAAACAGACACACCCAAAAACTCTCAGCGTGAGAGGGAACGGAGACAAAGTGGGAAACAAGACTTGAAACGAAGAATGACCATTAAGGATGAATGTGGGCATCCGATTAATCAGAAAACAAGAGGTAAGCACTGCATCACTCCAAAAAGGTTTGGGAACATGCATGTGATGCATTAGGGATCTTGTTGTTTCAAGGAGATGGCGATTCTTTCTCTCAGCCACCCCGTTTTGTTGTGGGGTGTAGGTACACGAAGTCTGATGTATAATGCCGTGTTGGTCCAGGTATTCCTGAAATGATGAGGATAAATATTCGCGGCCATTATCAGAACGAAAAACTTTGATATGGGTACCAAATTGGTTATGAATCTCAGCATAAAATTTTTGAAAAATGGTAAACAATTCACTTCTTACATTAAATAGTCACGTCATCCTTGAAAAATCATCCACAAAAATGATAAAATATCTGTATCCATTATATGACATCACTTTATAAGGACCCTAAACATCTGAATGAACTAAAGAAAAATGACTCGACACACAATTATCAACCCTAGAACTAAAGGGAACACGATGGTGTTTCCCAAACTAACACTACTCACAATCCAAAACAGAAAGCTGACTCAAAGACGGAACCAAGAACTTCAAGACTTTTAGCGATGGATGACCAAATCGGCAGTGCCACTGGAGAGGAGAAAGAGATTATTGGAGAGCTGTTGAAGTTCTACCACCACCACCATCAAGATAATACAGTCCACCTGCTTCATGCCCTCCACCAATCTTCATCCCCGTCTTGAGATCCTGAAAGACACACATAGAAGGATAAAAGGTAATGGAGCAGTTAAGTGATTTGGTCAACTTACTAACAGACATAAGGTTAAAAGGCAATTTAGGAACATACAGAACTGATGAAAGGGATACAGGATCTAGGTCAACATTACCAACACCACAAATTGAGGATGTGGAACCATTAGCAAGGGTGACAGATTGTGATGTTGAGCAATGAGATAAGGAGGAAAACACACCTGGAGTTCCAGTCATATGATCGGAGGCTCCAAAGTCAATGATCCAGGGATTAGGTGTAGATGCCAGACAAGCCATACCTGAGTGAGCAAAAGTCGCCGTGTTCCGTTGTGATTGGATAAACCTCTTACATTCATCACGTGTTCTGCTGTATGGAAGACCATGTAGATCATAACAATAGTTGATGGTATGCCCATCCATACCACAATGAGTGCACTTCCTCGGGCCTGAGCTACATCCTCTACCACGGGCTCCCCCTAAATCTCTGCTCCCATTACGACCACCACCACGATTATGAGTAGACCCACCATTGCCACTTCGGCCATATGCAGAACCACCACCGCCACCACGGCCAGACTGAGCTCCCCGAGCTCCACCTCTACTACCACGGCCTCTCGATGCAGCAAAGGCAAATCTATCTGAGATATTAGAGTTCTCAGTAGATCCGATAGAAATCCTCCGAAGTTAAGCAAATACCTCTTCTAGGGACAGAAGAGCTGATCCCCCTAATATCTGAGCCCGTACTGGTTCATATTCAGACTTTAGTCCTACCAAAAATCTAGTCACATCAAGTTGCTCTCTCTGTTGTTGCTGAATCTTGACATTAGAAGTGAGAGGATGATAGACATTCAACTCATTACGTATGTTCCTCATGTTGGCATAGTACTCCTCAAGACTCTGATTGCCCTGTTGCAGATTAATGTACTCTTGATAAAGGTGATAAACTCTAGTTGTATTGTCCTGCCCCGAATACAATTTCTTTGCATGGTCCCACACATTTTTGGCATTATCAAGGAACATGAAGTTCACACTAATCCTGGGTTCCATACTGTTCCACAACCATGTGATGATCTGAGCATCCTCTTGCTCCCAGTCTTCATACTCATGAGAGTCAGAGGAGGGTTTCTCCTCTCTGATGTGTTTTACCTTCTTCTTTGCCTTTAGAAAGACTTCAACGGATTTAGCCCAAGGCACATAATTCTCTCCATTTAACTTAATGGAGGTCATCTGAACATTCAGGTAGTCTATAGGCACCATCACACTAGGTTTATAATCATTATTGTCTCCCATTATGTTATCACCAATTCTGCACACTTGCTGAATTCTATTATCACTGAGATTTGCACACTACACACCACTAGGTCACACCTGTCACACTGATTGCAACACTAATTGTTGCTGGAATGTGTGCTCTTTACACCACAAACCCTAGATCACATCTATCACGTTGATTTCAACACTTGTTTGCTGAAAAGTGTGCTCACACCACAAACCCTACTCCTACAATTACCTGAAATCTCACCACTATATGATCATATCTCTTTCTTCAAAAAGCACAAAGAAACCAGCATAAACCCTAGCACTTACTGGCCGAAACCCTAGCATATGGTCTGAAACACACCTCCTATTTAATCCATAACAGATATCATGCACTGAAATCTCTTACCTTATCGCTGAAGTAACACCCGTACGAGCAAGAGAGCAGTCCACACACAACAGCCACTTCACACACACACAACAGCCACTGCCCACACAGTTCGGCTCTCTATTCTTCCTCTACTAGGAGAGGGCGATCTCAGAAATCACAGCAACCGACCACATACGACCTGACTGGAGGCACAAAGACCCCCAAGGGGCGAATTTCAAAAATTTTTCTCTCCCTTCAACTGGGAATCACATTCCCTATTTAGAAAATCATATTTTCAAAGATCATTCTTGAACCTTAAACTGAGCCAGATCAGAACCAAAAGGAATAGGAGAGAATTATACCTGATACGGAGAAGTAATATCTCCCAACGAAGGTGTTCACGCCCAAGGAAGGATCCAAAGACTGCTCCCACTGAAGATGGCGTAATGCAGGATGGAGCAGAATCAACAGTGTTCTTCCCCAAGAACTCTGTCATTCGCAAGAATCAGTAGAATGGTACGTGAGCACAGCTTCCTTTCAATCCTTTCTCAAAGAACTAATGTCAAGATCCAATCTTGCTTCTCCCACAACTGGAGATCGAACTGGCAAACAGGGCGGCAAGAACAGGGAGGCGGCAAGAGAGTATTCGCAGGGTGCAGAATTCTCTCTTCTTGATTTCAGCACTAAAGAGGATCTGATGTATGTCTCCTAAAGGCTGTCACCCCCTCTTTCCTTTTGTTAACTTAAAAGATCAGCTCCTAATCCCATTAGGAGCTGCTTATCCAAATCATATTTGGATCAGCCTTCTCTTCTATTGATAAGGATAAACTCTTATCTTATCTACAGATTAAATTAGCTTTCTCCTAATCCCATTAGGAGGTTTTTGGATCTGAATCACATTCAGATCTGAACCCTCTGAGTGGATAGGATTAAGACCCTATCCTATCTGCTAATCCATCTCAGAATTCGCCCCTTTAATTAACTAAATAAATAGCCCAGTTCAAAATGGGCTTTAGGCCCATTAAGCTTATGTGCTCACTTAACCTTCCTAACTGCTGCCTAGTTGGGCTTCCTTGTATGGCGTGGGACCCAAGCATTGATCTACACATCAGCCACATGGGTTCGGCCCAGCCTTTGTTACAAGGCCTAGTCGAATACACTATTAAAGACAGTGCACCCCCTGAAACCCATCGAATGGGCTCTATGGGCCCAACACTTACCCTAAGTGGTCCCTGGGCCAAGCCACCTTGTAACACCCAGGGACTGTGGGCAGATGCAAGATTAGCCCATCAGGTATTATCCTCAATGGTCTTACACTTAACCTCTCAGCCCTTAATGATCATACACTGCCCGACAAGAGATGACCTCTCCCTCGGCTGCAAGGAACAGTGTTGCACTCCCTACTTATATGGATCCCGGGAATTAAAACCTTTTTGCAAACATTTTAGAAACCATAATATATATACTTTTATATCTCATATAAAATATATTTTGCAAAACAAATCTCAACGGTTGAAATCGGCTGCCGACAGTCTTGGTTTCCGACAGTGAGAGTGCATCCCCGATCATTACCTTTGTCCAACAAAGGGGCTGATCCTGTCACTATGATCACCCACTCAGATGAATTCTCAGACTGTCCCAACATGCCCAAGTTTTGACCCCCGCTAAGGATCTCACTGATTGGTACATCAAAGACAGCCCGATCCGACACCTAGTGCAGTATCATAATCGAGTCTAGGGGTCGGGTGTAATTTTTCAGTTTTGCCCATCAATCTCCAAGGTCCAGGGCAATACTGGAAATCTGGTCTAGTTCAAAGATTCAATTAATCCCACACTGTATGTGCCTAGGGTCTCACCCCGGTAGCTGAGACAAACCACCCCAACCGACATGGTGGCACCACAGTGTCAGCCTTGTCAGGATAGGTCTCCCCAGACCGACCCACTGGCTGTGAACATTCTAAACTAACACGAGTCTCATTAAGTGTCCAGTTTAAGAGTATTACACAGAAACATACCAAGGGAACATGAATCAAATATGTACTTTTATTCATTTACAATAAACTCATAAAGTACATCATTCTGATTGAAGCTAAGGGCATACAAAACTGTCTAACAAGTTCAGCCCTCTATTCTTCCTCTACTAGGAGAGGGCGATCTCAGAAATCACAGCAACCGACCACATACGACCTGACTGGAGGCACAAAGACCCCCAAGGGAAGAGGGCAATCACTCCTTTTCAGCCCTTTCCCTTATCTCCAATCGAACACAGAAAAAAAGAGGAAAACCCTAGATAGGGTGCGTAGAGAATGAACCCTAGGCAAGCAGAAATCTAGGCAGATTTAACCTAGCTCTGATACCATGTTATAATTCAGGTTTGCCTTAGAGTTCGGCCTGACTGAGTTCAGCTATGTAGAAGAAGAAAAGGTGATAAAGAAAGAGAGAGAGAGAGAGAGAGAGAGAGAGAGAGAAAGAGAGAAGAGAGGATTCTGGTTCAAACTGACAAAGTCAACATTACTTATCCCAGTCGGCCAGTAAGTATTTATATTATTATTAAAGCATGACTGAAAAGACTTATGTGCCCTTACTTAAGTTAAGAGCACATGTTCCAACACAACATTACAGATCATCAACATCAATCAAGGTATAAAGACAGAAATACCCCTACGCTAACACAAACTGATTGAGAGAAACACAGTCAATGATTATACTCTCTTTATTATAAGATAGAGGAAAAAGCCCGAGAAAAGTGTCTTTAATAGTACCCCACCACCACTAGAGGTGTCAATTGGACAGATTTGGTCCAACCCGATCCAGTCCAATGTGAGTCCACTTACAAATGGATTGGACCCAATCCAGTCCAAATCTAATACAAACCAAATCCAATCCAATCCATTAAAATGTAAATGGATTGGATTGGATTCAATCCAAACCGAATGAAATATCAAAAATAATATAAAAGTACTTTTGGCATTCAAAAAGCACTTTTGTAAATGTACTTCGATAAAAGTATTTTCATAAAAGTGCTTTTACGAAAGCACTTTATCGAAAGTACTTTGCAAAAGTGCTTTTACAAAAGCACTTTTAGAAAAGCACTTCATAGACTTTTATAAAAGTACTTTTGTAGAAGTGCTTTTGTAGTACTTTCATAAAATTGCTTTTGTAAAAGTAATTTTGTACAAGTGCTTTTGTAAAAGTACCTTTATAAAAGTACTTTCGTACAGGTGCTTTTGTAAAAATGCGTAAAAGTACTTTCGTAGAAGTGCTTTTATAAAAGTGCTTTCATAAAAGTACTTTTGTAAAAGTGCTTTCATAAAAGTGCTTTTAAAAAGTGCTTTCGTAAAAGTGCTTTTATAAAAGTACAATAAAAAGTGCTTTCGTAAAAGTACTTCCATAACAGTTTTTTTTGTAAAAGTGATTTCATAAAACTGCTTTCGTGTAGAAGTACTTTTTATAAAAATACTTTTGTAAAAGTGCTTTCCGTTATAATTCGGCCTGCCTTTGAGTTCTATTAGTCTGATAACAGTCAAGAAGAAAGAGGAAGAAAGAGGGAAGAAAGAGAGAGAGAGAGGAGGAGAAAAAGAGAGAAAAAAAGTCTGGTTCGAATTAGGGAAAAGTTACTCTCCCATTCGGCCAAACATGTTTTTATATTATTAATATAATGGAAAAGACACATGTTCCCTAATTTAAGCAAGGGACACTAGCTCTAATATAATATTACAGATCAGCAACCTCAACATAAGTATAAAGACAGAAATACCCCAATACTAGCACTCCCCCTCAAGCTGGTGAGTATATATCATATAATCTCAGCTTGTTACATATGTGGTCCACTCTTCCCAACTCAACCCTTTTGTAAATAAGTTTGCCTACTGGTTTCCTATATTAACATATGCAGTGTCTATCACTCCATTCAGCACCTTCTCTCTCACAAAGTGACAGACAATCTCTATGTGCTTGGTTCTTTCATGAAACACCGGATTAGAAGAAATATGAACTGCAGCCTGATTGTCACAATAGAGCTTCATTGGAGTATTAATGTTGTATCCCATCTCCTGTAGAAGGTTCCTTAGCCACACTAATTCACAAGCAATATGTACCATAGCTCTATATTCTGCCTCTGCACTGTTTCTTGCCACGACTGTCTGCTTCTTACTTTTCCATGTCACCAGATTACCCCCCAAAAAAGTGCAATAACCTGTGGTAGACCGCCTATCAGACATAGAACCAGCCCAGTCAACATCAATATACCCTTCTATTTCAAGTGTTCCACTACTTTTGTGTATCAAACCACGACCAGGGGCCCCTTTTAAATACCTCATAATTCTTAGAACCGCATTCCAATGAGGAACCAGAGGTTTCAAAATGAACTGACCTACCACACTAACCGCAAATGAAATATCTGACCGAGTAATGGTTAGGTAGTTTAGTTTACCTACAAGTCGTCGGTATCTGCCAGGGTCTTCAAACACTTCACCCATATCATTGCTCAACTTAGTATTTGTTTCCATAGGTGTTTCAGCTAGTTTATCACCCAACAAACATGTTTCCTCCAGCAAATCAAGCGCATATTTCCTCTGACACAAATTAATACAGTGCTTAGACCTTGCTACTTCTATCCCCAATAAATATTTCAATTTACAAAGGTCCTTTGTTTGAAAACGTTCCTGTAGAAAAGTCTTCAACCTATCAATGGCCATTTTATCATTCCTAGTAATAACAATATCATCTACATACACCACCAATAGTATTTTTCCTACCAGAGAGTCATAACTGAAAACGGAATGATCAACTTGGCACTGTTTCATGCCAAACTTCTTTACCACCTCACTGAACCTACCATCCTCCCCCTGAGCAACAAACCCTGGTGGTTGCTCCATGTAGACCTCCTCGAGTAAATCACCATGCAAAAAGGCATTATTGATATCAAACTAATATAGGGGCCAATCATACATAGCTGCAAGAGAGATCACAATACGAACTGACCCTATCTTAGCAACTAGGGAGATGGTCTCTGTATAGTCAATACCATAGGTTTGGGAGTACCCTTTTGCAACCAATCAAGCTTTCAGGCGCTCAACACTACCATCAGACAAATACTTAACAGTATAAACCCACTTACAACCAACAGCCTACTTCCCAGGAGGAAGAGCAGTGAGGTCCCAAGTATGATTATGAAGTAGAGCTGAGTGTTCTTCCATTGCACGGCACCACCCTGGAGAGGCAAGGGCTTCCTGGACATCCTTAGGAACAACAACTAGGGATAACAAAGAGATAAACTAGCGATGGAAGGCGGAAAGATGAGTGAGTGAAACATGATTAGAAATAAGATGAAGGGTGCAAGTGCGTTTACCTTTCCGCAAGACAACTGCCGGATCCTATTTCTAATCATGTGATGCATGAGGGATCGTGTTGTTTCCAAGAGAAGACAATTAAGTGACTTGGTCAGCTTACTAACAGACATAAGGTTAAACAGAAATTTAGGAACATACAAAACTGACGATGGGGATACAGGGTCCAGGTCAACATTACCAACACCACAAATGGAGGATGTGGAACCATTAGCAAGGGTAACAGATTGTGATGTTGAGCAATGAGAGAGGGAAGAAAACACACCTAGAGTTTCAGTCATGTGATCGGAGGCTCCAGAGTCAATAATCCAGGGATTAGGTGTGGATGCCAAACAAACCATACCTGAGTGTGCGAAAGTAGTCATGTTCTGCTGAGATGTGGATTGGACAAACCTCTCATACTCATCACGTGGAACACTCACCATCTCCTTCCCGGAACCATCTGTGGATGTAAGAGGCATCTGATCAGCTGAACGATTCTCCTGTCTGAAACTGGAACTGGTGTCACTAGTCATGGCATGATTGGCCCAGGTTGAGGGTGGACCATGCAAGTCATAGCAATAATTAATGGTATGTCCATCCATACCACAATGAGTACACCTCCTCAGACCTGAGCCACATCCTCTACCATGGGCTCCCCCTAAATCTCTACCTCCAGTACGACCCCCACCACGGTTATATGTAGGTCCACCACCACCACTCCGGCCATATACCGGACCACTGCTACCACCACGGCCAGACTGAGCTCCTCGAGCTCCACCTCTAACACCACGGCCCCTTGACACTGCAAAGGCTAAACTATCTGAGACATTAGAGTTCTTAGTAGATCCAATAGAAGTCCTCCGAAGTCGAGCAAACACCTCTTCTTAAGAAGGGAGAGCTGACCCTCCTAGTATCTAAGCCCGTACTGGTTCATACTCAGATTTCAGCCCTGCCAAAAATCGAGTCACGTCAAGCTGTTCTCTCTGTTGCTGCTGAATTTTGACATCAGAAGTGAGGGGGTGATAAACATTCAACTCATTACGGATGTTTCTCATACTAGCATGGTACTCCTGATACAGCTGATATACTCTGGTTGTATTGTCTTGACCAGAATACAACTTTTTAGCATGGTCCCACACATCTTTGACAGTGTCAAAAAACGTGAAATTTACACTAATCTTGGGTTCCATATTATTCCATAACCATGTGATAATCTGTGCATCATCTTGTTCCCAGTCTTCATACTCATGAGAATCAGTAGAGGGTTTCTCCTCCCTTATGTGTTTCACCTTCTTCTTTGACTTCAAAAAAACTTCTACAGATTTAGCCCAAGGTACATAATTCTCTCCATTCAGTTTAATGGAGGTCATTTGAACACTTAGGTAGTCAGTAGGTATCATCACATTAGATTTGCTATCACTGTTATCTCCCATTGCTGAATTCTGTTATCACTGAATTCGGCACACTGCACACTGGTTTCAGCACTTGTTATTGCTGAAGATTGCACTCTTTACACCACAAACCCTACCCTACAACTACCTGAAATCTCACCACCATATGAGCACCACTCCTCCTTCGAATCACACAAAAAAAAACAGCAAAAACCCAAGCACACTATAGTCTGAAATTCCATCATACGATCTGAAACATAATTCCTATTTGATTCATAACAGAAAATATGCATAGAAATCTCTTACCTCATCACTTGAAAGACAAACCACATGGGAAGAAAATCAGTCCACACAAGACACCCACTGCACCACACAAATCAGCCCTCTTCTCTTCATCGATTAGGGGAGGGCTTCTTAGAAACCACAACAACCGACCACACAAGACACAACTGGAGGCATAGAAACCTCCAAGGGAAGATGGCAACCACTCTTTTCAGCCCTTTCCCTTATCTCCAATCGATGGTAGAGGAATCAAGGGAAAACCCTAGATTGAGTGCGCAGAGAACAGAAATTTGGGCAGATCCGAGTTGCTTAGTTGAGCTCTGATACCATGTTTGCCTTTGAGTTCTGTTAGTCTGATAACAGTCGAGGAAAGAGGAAGAAAGAGGGAAGAAATAGAGAGAGAGAGAGAGAGAGGAGGAGAAAAAGAGAGAAGAAAAGTCTAGTTCGAATTAGGGAAAAGTTACTCTCAGATTCGGCCAGACATGTTTTTATATTATTAATATAATGGAAAAGACACATGTGCCCTTATTTAAGTGAGGGACACTAGTTCTAATATAATATTACAGATCAGCAACCTCAACATAAGTATAAAGACAGAAATACCCCTACACTAACACTCCCCCTCAAGCTGGTGAGTATATATCATATAATCCTAGCTTGTTACATATGTAGTCCACTCTTCCCCGATTCAACCCTTTTGTAAATAAGTATGCCCACTGGTTTCCTATATTAACGTATGCAATGTCTATCACTCCATTCAGCACCTTCTCTCTCACAAAGTGACAGTCAACTTGTAATTTGGTTGGTTGTCTTAATCAAGTTTATTTGGGATCAAAGCAAATCCACTTTGTTTGGAATTGAGTGATAGACACTTTGTAACAACATGGTGTATAAACTTTGTTTGGATTCAAAGTGATAGAAAGGTGCTCTGGTTTTGCTTTGAATCCAAAAAGAGTGGATTTACAAAGTGATGGTCAACATGGTGCTCTGGATTTTATAAACTTATAACCATCTAGATCCAATGATAAGTTTTATTGTATTTTGTGAAGAATTGAGTATCCCACGTTTCTCTCTGTAATTTGGTATGGCATGGTCCATATAGGGAGTTCATGTGGATTTGCTTTGAATTTTCTATACCAAATGTTGTCTAGTATAGGGAATATTGCTTTTTCCATAAGATTATTGAGATCATTAGAAGTATCTGATAGAGGTTTTATGCAAAATTTTGATTACAATCTTCTTTCAAGTGTCACTGTGAATATCAAGTTGCAGTTTGAAGAAGCTTCGATTTTCAAAATAAAGGATAGGGGATTGTACATGTTCAATTAAATACTTAAAGGATTTTCTGTTAAGGTGACTCTTTTTTCATGTCTAAGAGTTATTTACTTTTACTTATTCTTATGTGTCATTCGGGTACTTGATATGTTAATGTTTCAAGTAGATTGTTCCTTGTATTATCATACTTATAGTTTGTTCTCTATTAAATTGGAAGTGTATCATTGTTATTGGGGAATCTGTTGAGAGATGGATTTTTTTTTGAAAAATAAAATAAAATTTCATTAAAAAAAGAAAAAGATATTACATCCTATCAAGGTGTTAAGGCAACACCCAGAAGCAAGCAACTCTAACAGAACCAAACTAAAATATAAAATAAAATCTAACTATCCAAAATACACAGTTAAGAAATCCCTGCATTTCCAAGATTATCCCCAAAGAATCTTGAAAACTTGAATAAAATCTGGGGAGACTCAGACCCATCCTGCAAAAATTCCACCCTCTCCTTCATTCGGCCCTTCATATTTGAAATGCCCCCACCTCAATCCCGTATGAAAGCCAGACTCCCGGAAAACCACTACATTAACTTCTGCCTCTTCCCCAATACTGGACCCCAAACATTAAATCTTCATTCTGAGCTCAACCAATCCCATCTTCGAATCTTGCAATGTCACCATCTCTAGATTGTGATATCTCAAAACATTCCTTTCAACTATTCCTCTTCTTTCATTTCCTGGGCCTCTGACCATCCATGATCCAATTTTCATCTTCAACTTTAACTCCAAAACCACCCCCTCTTAGCTTTCAGCATTCTCCCTCTATTCTTCATCAACTATATATTTTTCTTCCCCCTCCTCTCCTTCCGCCTATGCCTCACCCCCTTCTCCAATGAACCTCTTTTTGTTTTGCTCTTCTCTTCTACGTTTCTCGAATTGTTTGATTGCCTTCCTCATTACCCCTTCCCCTCCCAGGAAGAATAAACCCAAGGACTTTCCAATCTCCACCTATCTATCCCCCAGGAAGAATAAGCCCAAGTGCTACCATGAGTGGCATCAAGCCAGTTGAATACATGTGGGTGTGGTGTAGGAGCTAGTTGCAGCCGTGATGGAATCTTCAAATTTCCTTGTTCAAGAGAAGCTCTAAAAAAAATCAATTTGTCATGTTGCTACCAGTGTTATAAGGGAATGTTGTTGTATTCGGAATTTCAGATTATAAGGTGTATGAAGAGTGGAGTTTTCTAGGAAGAAAATTTTATGGTCAAAGACTTTAATGTATAATATCAACCCCACTGGGGTTTTTTCTTGTACTTTTGGATAATGCAATATTAATATAAAGAGCTCCTCTCATTAGAGAGATACACTAGCATGTGACATTCAGATCAATGATATCTAGTCTTCTCTCTTCTCTTCTTCTCACCTTAAGCACAACAAGAAAGGTCTATAGCAAGCATCCTAGTGTCAGAACAATTGAATATAATTTGGCATGAAATATGAAAATGTCTAAAATAGAAAAACTAGGGTTGTTGAATTGATAAAAATTTTTTGGTAAGTTGATGGATGTAATGGCTTCTTGCAGATTAGAGAGAAGATAGAGAGAAAGAGGTGAAGAGAAATCCCCAATGATTCCTACAAATTAAAAAGAAAAAGAAAAAAGAAAAAACTCCCAATTGAAAGCCAAAATAAAAGTCCCATGCAAGAATAGGACAAGATATTCACAAGGTGTCATTTTCAAATACTGTAAACCGGTGATAAGAAAAGAGAAAGTGTGCATGGATGACTATGATTGCACCAATGCTGTCAAGACTGTTGGAACAGACCAACAGAAGGCAGTTAGTCAGTTTTACAAGAGGAGGCCACATATGCTCAACTAACCAGCCACTTGTAACAACTGCCATCCACTTGTAACAGCTGTAACAGTCAAGATTGTAACACTATAAGTAGTAGAGCAGAAAAGGAATAGAAGAGGACTCTTTCAGCATTAAACTCTCTCTCTCTCTCTCTCTCTCTCTCTCTCCTTCCCAAGAATTCAAGAGGTTGGCCCCTCGAAGAGCCCTGAGTTAAGCAGGTTCCTAACAATTTGGTATCAGAGCCAGCATGACCAACACAAGAAACACATCAGTAGACACCCGAGTGGATCAGATGGAAGTCGATATCCATCGAATGTCTTCAGATCTCAAAGAAATGAAGGAAAGTTTCACTGCCCTCCTCCTTCAACTGGAGCAGGGGGCAACGAACATTGACAGAGGAAGCCAAGAAGAGTGCAGCAATGAAAACAGCCACAGAACAGGGGCGGCAACAAGAATAGCCAAAATCGACTTCCCCATCTTCTCAAGCGGCGACCCAACTACCTAGATTCTCAGAGCAGAAAGGTATTTCGATTACCATGAAACACCGGGGCAAGATAGGGTAGCTCTGGCTTCTGCGCATCTTGAAGGGGAAGCCATCCTCTAGTTTCAATGGTACCGAAGGGGGCACCCTCGTCAAACCTGGGCAGACTTCACGAATGCCATGACTGTCGGTTTTGGATCATCTGGGTTCGAAGATCTTGATGAAAATTTGGCAAAGCTACAGCAGGTGGGATCAATAAAAGAATGCCAAGTGGAGTTCGAAAGGCTAGCCGTGAGAGTCCAAGGGTGGACGGAGAAGGCATTGGTGGGAAGCTTCGTCAGCGGCCTAAAAGAAAAACTGCGACTAGAAGTGAAAGCGACGCAGCCCACTTCGGTCATCAATGCGGCAGCACTAGCAAGATTGTATGAGGACAAGTTCAGTCAAGCAAGAAAGGTGTGGCAACAATGGGATCCAGAAGCAAGAAGGGAGCTAGAAAAGACAACAGCACCAGACAAGGAGGAAGGAGTGCTGGGCCCAGGTCCACTGGTTCCTTTCAAACAGCTGACTTGGGCAGAGATGCAAGCCCGCAGAGACAAAGGTCTCTGTTACAACTGCGAAGAGAAGTTTGGGTCAGGCCATCGCTGCAAGAAACAGCAAGCGTTTCTCCTCCAAATAGATGTCGAAGAGGAAGACGACATCCCCGGGTGCAGAGAATCTAAGCCAGGATGGGAAATACAGTCCAATGGCACGCCTGAAATATCCTTACAAGCCCTTACGGGACTTGCGTCCCCTCAAACAATGAGAGTTGCAGGGCTGATTCTAGGACGCCAAGTGTCAATCCTCATAGACAGTGGCAGCTCCCTTAACTTCATAACTCAAGTCTTGGTGAATAAAATGGGACTTCCGGTGCAACCAACAACGACCTTTACGATTCATGTGGCCAACGGTAACAACCTCTCTTGCAATAGCATTTGCATGGGCCTACCACTAAAGATTCAGGGTCATCAGTTTGCGGTGGACCTATATCCTCTCCATCTCAGTGGAGCAGACGTGGTGTTAGGCATTCAATGGTTAAGGCAGCGAGGACCCGTGGTCTGTGACTGGGCCCATCTCACCATGGACTTCACATCAGGAAACTCTACAGTCCATCTACAAGGGCAGACATGCAAGGGCCCAAGGCCCATCAGCCTTGCAACACTAACAAAGCAAAGAGGAGACCCAGATCAGCTCATATTCAAGCACATGGACTCAAATTTTCCTACTTAGATCTGCAATCAAATTTCCTACATTAGACCTTGAGGGCAAGGTCACTCTAAAGGAAGGGGGGATTGTCAAGACTGTTGGAACAGACCAACAGAAGGCAGTTAGTCAATTTTACAAGAGGAGGCCACATCAGCTCAACTAACCAGCCACTTGTAATAACTGCCATCCATTTGTACCAACTGCCATCCAATTGGATTGTCAAGACTATTGGAACAGACCAACAGAAGGTAGTTAGTCAGTTTTACAAGAGGAGGCCACATCAGCTCAACTAACCAGCCACTTGTAATAACTGCCATCCATTTGTACCAACTGCCATCCAATTGGATTGTCAAGACTATTGGAACAGACCAACAGAAGGTAGTTAGTCAGTTTTACAAGAGGAGGCCACATCAGCTCAACTAACCAGCCACTTGTAACAACTGTAACAGTCAAGATTGTAACACTATAAGTAGTGGAGCAGAAAAGGAATAGAGGAGGACTCTTTCAGCATTAAACTCTCTCACTCTCTCTCTCTCTCTCTCTCTCTCTCTCTCTCTCTCTCTCTCTCCTTCCCAAGAATTCAGGAAGTTGACCCCTCGAAGAGCCCTGAATTAGGCAGGTTCCTAACAAATGCAGAATGATTTGGTGCAAGTAGAAGGTGTGAAAGAACAAGAGAGAAGCCAAAGAAGGCATGGATGGAAGTGGTAAGAATGAACTAAGGACTTGCAGTCTGACAGAAAACATTGCCCTTGATAGAGCAGAATAGCTAGACAGGATTATACTCATTGGATCTGGTTAAGGCTGGTAGGTTTGTTTGAAGTAAAATGGTGTTTCGCAGCTGAAGTGAAGGGTATCATTGAGGCATGGCATCTAGAAGGTCTAAGTAGAGCAGGAAAGGTAGCATGGAGCATAATTCCTTCAGCAGTTTTATGGGCTGGGTGGAGTGAAAGAAACAGGAGATTGTTTGAAGGGATTCAAGCTTCAAATGAAGTAATCTTACATAAAATTCTGAGGATGGTTCATTCTTGGTTGGCAGCTCACCCTTTGTTTAGAAATAGACATCCTAGTTCTTTCTTTGATTGGAATTTCTTTTTGTAAGGAAAAGTTAATTGTTTTGGGCATTGTTGGGCTGTAGGGAGCAGAATTGTATATCCTCTAATCAGGTTTCTCATTGTACAGGGGTTCTTGGTTGGCTTTTTGATTTAATGAAATATTTTACATTACAGTTCTCCAAATAAAACAGAATGGCTAGACAGGATTTGTGTAGCGAACCCAAATAGTTGGGGTTACAGCTGAGCTGAGTATCTTCAAATCAGTTTTGCATGGACTCTCCTAATTCCTAAATATATTCTTAAGGACACTTCTACATAACATTTCCTTTTTATCTCCTGATTAAATTGACATAAATGAACAGTTAATGTACAACACGAATGCCATTTTCATATCAAATGTTACTTGGTAAGAAAAGCAACATTTTAGATCCTTTTTTCTGGTATATAATTCTAGAATTCAAAAAATGTGAACTGTCTTAATAGTATAATTTTCCACATATATTCTGAGACCATGTTCTCTCATCTTCCTGAGTCACACTCTTGGACATGCATTAGATTCCAACTCCCATGTCCATGTCCATGCAGCACTACTTCAGATACAATAAGCCCAGTCTCCCCTTCCCAAGTGTTTGCATGATATATTTTGATGTGCACAGATGACATTGATGATGAAACTCCCTTTTCTATGAATAACTGAAAAAAATTTACCCATGAAAAGGAAAGAAGCTATACAAAAATATTTTAAGGTGTAGGCATAACATCCTACAAGAAGATATACTCCTGGATGCATAGACAAGTTTTTATACATGATTATCCATGAGAATGTCTATATGTATCTCTCTCAAGTTCATTTCCTTGCACCTTCTCAAAATTTACAAGTAACAACACCCAATCAAGAATAATGGATCATACACCTGCACATAGCCATCTAAAAACATTGGATTTCCTGAACTAATAAGCATAAAGACTCAAAGGCAACATATGCAAATAAGTCAATGTTAATCAAGGCTTGGTGTACATTAAGGTTTGCACATTGAGACTTTGTTGGTGTGGATGAATACGGAAACAAATGGTGGAAGTTAAATGAAGTAACGAAGTCAATTTCAAACCAAATCATGTAATCATGAGTAAGATAACGTGAATAAATTTCAGCTTGGAAGTTGAATCCATAAATAGAAGAACTTAAAACCAAACAAAGAAAAAATCAATTTCTACTCATCAGATTAGAAGCTAGTAGGCGTTTGAGAAACAGAAACACAGACCAGTATAAACGCCCTCCTCAGCCTCATGCGTTTTTTCTGATTCCTTCCCTTCACGCTTCCTTCGTTGGGTCTGCTTACAGGTATCGGCTCACCAGGTGTGTACTGAACCCAGGCATATGGGCCTGCATTACTAAATAAATCAGGATTAACAAAATTGAGAACTTTGTAGTATCGAATAAGAACACAAAATATATCGGAAAAAAGGCCATTACCCAATGTTGGTCTGGTCCCAGCTACTGGGGCCTTGGGAGGGGTGGACTGGATACAGACCTAACCTAAACTTTGGCATTTCGATACAAACAAATGTCTACCAGAAGAAATAATGAAAACTCAAACTCCATGAAACAAATCAAACTTAGGTACTTAAATACTAGAGCTAATCCATTTCTGGTTCATGCTCTCTATTGAGTCCATTTTCTCAATTGGTTTAATTCAAAGTGTATGCGTTGAGAGAGATAAACCTGGTGGTCTTAAGCTGGCCCTTTTCCTTCGAGGTTTGTCACTGGGCCTTCTCTTCGGGAATCGAGTATCTGTCAAGCTATGGAAACCACTCGGCACCAAAACCCATGGCGCCAGCTGCTGAGGTGATCCAAAAACCCACCGAAACTTGGTTGTCGGAACAGCAGGTGTACCGGAAATCGCCGGAAAATGTAACATTCGCCGAGCAAGGACTGTTCTCGCCAAAGGACGAATAGCATTTCTCAATGCCCCCAATCCCATATCCAAGTATCCAAGTCGCGCTCGCTCACTTACTCCGTCCAGCAGAAGTACAGAACCAACGTCGGAGTGGTATAGGAATTGGATTTGCGGCCCAGTCGTACTCACCATTGTAAGTTGTAAGTTGTAACGGTGAACGTGGGCTAGGGAAGGAATTTTTTCGTAAGAAAGGGACAAACATGTGGAGAAAAATATTACATATGGATGGGCTTATAACCAGCAGAAAGTAGAAAAACCCAAAAACTGCTGAGCCCTTTACGGTATGGCACGTCCATGGTCTACAGTCTACTACCCCAACGGCCCAAGTATACCTCCACTCACACTTACGGATGTAAACGAAGCGAATTCGAATCGAATCGGCCTTGATTCGAATTTGAAATCGATTAAATATAAAGATATTCGAATTTGATTTTATATCTAACGGTTTTTTGAAATAATACACCATATTTGAATTAGTTGGGATAATCGAATATTTGATTTTGATTTGAATTCGAAAAAAAGTTTCTCCAACTTCACCTCAGAAGAGGAAGAAGAAACTTAATAACTTAATTCGAAGATTATTCTCATTCTCTATCTATCCAACTTCCAAGAAACAAAGAACAACAAATTAAAAAAAAAATGAACCATAACCATCTATTTAGTGTTGCTACATTGATATGCCCTACAACAACTGTCGCTGGTGACGTAATCTACAACAGAGAAATCGTTGATTGCCTTCTACAATATGCACAAGAAAGAGGGATAGAGATAAAAAAAAAAAAAAAAAAAAAAAAAAAAAAGCGATTGAAAAATGAAAATTCAAAAAAAACTTAAATTCACAAAATAAAAGTAAAAAAAAATAATGGAAAAATGGATGCTACCGATTAAAGCTTTAGAGGACTTGTCAGAGAGAAATGTTGAGAAGATGCAAAGAGAATTGCTGAGATGATGAACGAAGAAGAAGAAAGAAAGTAAAGTTGAAGTTGTTTAAATCAATAAAGTTACAATCTAATTAATGAAACCTGCACATTTTGATAAAAAATATTAAAATATTATTTAAAAATTAATCATCATAAAAGTTGTCTTCATTCAATCTTTTATTTATTTATTTATTTTTTTTAAAGAGGCATAAATGTACTACACACAATGAGGGGTAGTATGTCCCCAAAAGTCAGCATAACAAATAAGAAAAAGAGAAAAGGGAAGAGATGAAATGTTAAAATCTAGAGAAGAAGAAGAAGAAGAAAGAGCCTCTTGAGCTAGCCAATCAGCCGCCTGATTTGCTTCTCTAAAAACATGTTGATAATGAAAACCTCCATCAAACAGATCTCTCCTCCTCAAGCAGCTTGAGATAGTACCTTTTAGCTTCCAAGGAATATCTACTTTTCTTTTGAGGCAAGAGATGACAAGAGACGAATCTCCCTCTATGATGATAGGAAACGCCCTGTAGTTTATAGCTTGGACATGGGCTTCCCATGCAGCCCAAGCTTCAGCCTAGTTGATAGAATAGTACCAAGTTTATATGCTTTGACCGCTAGTACCTTACAAAGATCCTAAACTATATAGGCCACTGAACAGTTTCCATCACTATTGCGAGAGGCATCAAAATTTATTTTAATATAACCATATTTTGGAGCAATCCAACTAACTTGTTTCCAAAACTTGCGAGATGTGGTAGAGGTACTAAATTTATTCTCATTAAAAACTTCCATAAACATATTGAGAGCTCCATCAAACATTATTGAAATGGGAGTAATATCATCATTAAAGGTTTTGGAGTTCCTATTTTTCCAGGCCACCCATAGAACAAAAACTAGTTTTTCCTTTACAAATAGAGCTTTGCTTTCTCTTTTAATGCACATTCTTGTCCACCAATCACTAGGATTTTCATTTTCATTTGGGCCCTCCAAGGGTGTGTTTAAAGTAAGCCAAATTTGCTTTGTGTGATCATAAATTTTAAAAATATGTTCAGTATCGTCCTCAACCCACAAAAACTACAAGAACTATCAATATTAAATCATATTTTCCTCAAATGGATTTTAGTAGGCAATCTATTAATAAACAGACCAAATAGCAATAATTTAATCTTTGGAGAGCATTTCAAATTCCAAATGCTATTCAACCAATTAAAGTTGTCAGGTGGGTTTGATAATATATAAAAGAAAAAAGTAGTCAAAAGTCATCATTCGTTATGATATATTTATTTAATACAAATATAATTGCATCACTAACACTAACATCGGTGTACATATATATATATATATATATATATATATATATATATATATATATATATATTGAATTTATATATTTATAATATAATTGAATTGAATAGACTTCTATTCGAATTTGGCCATTAATAATATTTGAATAATCCAAATTTGATTCGAATATGTCGAATCTCGAATTCAAACTTGGATTTTCGAATATCGTTTACACCCATACTCACATTGTTTTTTTATGCAAAAAAACCAAGGGTAGTATTATATATTAGAATGGAAGATACAAGGATCATCACACCTTCTTTCTTTACATACTTCTATATTATACTTACTAGAATTATATGCCAAATCATGAGCAATTGCATTATACTGCCTACTTATATACTTTATATTAACAAAACGCCCAATCAACCCCAAGATGCAACACCCAACAAGGACCGAAACCTCAACTCAACTCGATTCGAGACGGCTCTGATTCACCTTTCACCGCATCGAAATTTTGTCGTTGCTATATTTTAGCATCCAGTTTACCTTTTCTCTTCCTTTGTTAACTGTGATTTGGTTTATCTATTTGTTCTATGTGATTTTCTGTGTTTCTTTTGTCAAGCGATTGCTTGTCTTTCATCTGTTTCAAAAGGTGTCTTTTCCCTCGCTAGAGAGTCGGCTAGTTTTTTGTGGTGTCTTTAGTTGGTTGTTGTGTTATTTATTGTGGTTACTTCTAGGTTATGCTTTTTATCTATTAGTTTTTAAGTGGTTTGGTTGTATTGTTCTTTTGTTTAAATAGTTGTTGGTTTGAGTTGTTTTGTTTTCCTGTTTGCTTTTTGCTAGAATCCTAATTGTTTTCTTGCTTTTGTTTGACTATGTTTCTCTCTTCCTTGTGTGTTCAAGGATAATTCTCAAGACTTGTATGAGCCTTTCAACATGCTATTCATGAGGGTTAAGATATTGGAGTGGATGTACTAGATGTTAGTAATAGACCCGCTTTAGTTCGGTATGAAGAATGAAGATGGTGTATTATTGGTAGGGTATTTCCTTGACTTGCTATACCATTTGATGAATTATCTAGAGCCTTGTATGGTATATGGAGGACTCCCCTTGATGAAATTTGTCTCGAACTGTTGCAAAGAGGTCACTTTAAAGCTTTGTTTTGTGATGTCTATTATTATGATAAAGTTCTTTTAGATGGTCCTTGGATTGTTTTTGAGCAGTGGATTTTAATCGAAGAATGGAGGGAAGGCCAAGCTCAATCTTCTATTATTCTAGATGAAGTTGAGGTTTGGGTTCAAGTTCGTGGCCTTCTGTATAACATGTTGGATAATGAGGTTGGTTGTCTTGCTAGAGAAAAGTTAGGAGAGGTTTGTTGCTCTCAAGACAAGGGTCATTATATTAGAGTGAAGGTGGCTATTGATATCAATCAACCCTTAAAATGTGGTGTATCTGTTTCTCCGACTACTTGGGTTATTTTCCGCTATGAAAAGCTTCCTAGTATTTGTTATGTTTGTGGTAAAGTTGGTCATGGTTATAAGAAGTGTAACTTTTTTTGCTTGTCGGAAATTGATGATCTTGAGATCTATTACAATCGACGTACAATGAATTATTTTGGTTCATGGTCTAAGACTCCAATGTGTCCTGAGTGACGCAGACCAACGTTTGGCAATTTTTGGTGCATGGTGGTCATAAAGGGGATTCAGAGTCTTCAAGGTCCTTTATGGAGTCTGTGTCGGTGTAGGATGTGGGTGTTGGAAGTGGTAGTCTGGAGTCTTCTAGATGTAGAGGTATTAGAGGGTGACAAAGGTCTTCTGTCATGACCAGAGAAGACATTATGAGGTTGGTGGATGATTTAGATAGTAAGGTACAACTGAAAAGGGAGTTAGTTAGATTAGATTTTCATCTTGTTGGCCTTGAATCTCGGCTTAGCTCTACTCTATCCAAGCTAGAATCTCGGGATAAGTATGTGAGCTAGTTGGATTTCCCTAATTTAGGTAAAAGACCTAGAAAGGATTATGGGATTAAAATCACCGAAACTGAATTTGGTTCAAGTCAATCTGAGGAATCGGATTCGGATATTGGTATGTGGTCTTTTCTTCCATTTGATGGTGGTCCTGTTTTGTCTTTCGTTCAGATCATGTATTTTATTTGTCTATGTTTCTTATGGCGTATGATAAGTAATTTTCTTCTTCCTTTTTGTCTTTACTTTCTGTTAATTTTAGTTGTTGTTGGGGGAGCTATGGAAGGTTGCTTTGGGGGAAGTTCTTTTTATATTGAGGAGAAGTTCCAGGTGAGTTTTTTCTATCTCTCCTATTACATGTTATGGGCGGTGGTGGCTGACCTTAAATAGCCAAGATTGTTATATGAAGCTTTGTGCTTGGAACTGCCAAGGGTGTGGCTGGCCTTTGGCAGTTAAGGGTTTAAGGACTTTTGTTTCACAAGTCTAGCCCGACTTTATCTTCTTGAGTGAAATGAAAGTTTCCTAGGACAAGGCCACACATTTGGCTTCTCTATTGTGTTTTCCCAATACTGTTATTATTCCCCCAGTTGGTTTATCAGGAGGCTTGGCAATGTTTTGGAAAAGTGGTTTTAATATTTCAGTTATTCATGCGGATTAGAACCTTGTAACTTTAAGAATTGTTAATGCTCCTCTATTTTTATCTTGGCTTATAATTTTTATTTATGGCAAACCTAGTAGAAGTAAAAGGAATGGGTTTTGGTCGAGTTTGTATGATTTTTTAATTAATAATAATGATCATATGATAATTTTGGGTGATTTTAATGAGGTTGTAGTGGTTGATAATAATGGCTTAGTCTCTTCTCTCTCAGTTAAACATCGAAGTAAATGTTATGTGTCGAGGAATTTTGTTATAATGATCAAAGATTTTAATTTACAGGAAGTTTTCCCTTAAGGGGGTGGTGTGTCATGGTTTAGGTATGTTAGAGGTCTAGGTAATCTTTCTAGGTCTTTAGATAGAGTGTTTTTGTCCCCAGCTTGGTTTTTTGCCTTTAATAAGATCTATGTATCTTTTGGGCTAAATTAGGGATCTGATCATCATATGATTATATCTAAGGTTAATGAAGATAGAAAAATTTGACCTAGACCTTATCACTTTTTTAATATGTGGTTAAGGGTTGATGGGTGTAGTTAAGTTATTAGCGAGGCTTGGAATTTTAATATTAATGCGGTTATTCTACTTATAGAATTGGTATTAAGCTAGATCGGTTAAAAAGGGATCTGTGAGTATGGAATAGGAATTGTTTTGGTAATGTTTAGGATCAATTGAGGACAATTAAAAATTATATTTTTTGAGTCGAGGAAAATTTAGAAGTAGGTGATATGAGGCATCAACTAGAGGTGTTGGAGGAAAAGAGAGATACTCTCTTAAATTACCTTGAGTCTTATTGGCATCAAAATTCTAGGCATTTATGGTTAGAAGAGGGTGACAAGAATACAAGTTTTTTCCATTGTGCTACTACTATCCATCATCATAGAAATAGTATAGATTGGTTGAAGTTGGAAGATAGTAGTTGGATCGATGATCTTGGTCAAATTTCTAAGGCTTTTATTGATTACTTTGATGATCTCTTTTATCCTTAGATTTTATTACATGAATGATGTCTCGAATGTTATTCTTCCTATAATTTTGAATATTGACATTGAGAATGTTGATCTAATTAGGACTCCTGAGGAACAGGAAATTAAAGATGTACTTTTTAGTATTGATAATCTTAAAGCTCCAGGTCTTGATAGTATCTCAGTTGTTGTTTATAAATCCTTTTGGCAAGATATGAAGGAGGATATTGCACATTATGTTATAGATTTTTTTGTTAATAAGAAATTTGTTAGAAGATTCAATTACACTTTTATTACTTTAGTTCTTAAGAAGGAAAATGCTTCCACAATAAAATATTTTAGGCCAATAAACCTTGTAATGTTGTTTAAACGATTGTAGCTAAACTTTTAATGAGGAGATTGATAATTCTTCTTGATAAGTGTATTTCTCCTTTTCAGAATCTTTTTGTTTCGGGTAGAAATATAATGGACAATATAATTATTGTTCAAGAGATTTTACATTTCATAAAGAAAAGAAAAAGAGGTTCTAGGTATGTAGAAATAAAAATTGATATGATGAAAGCTTATGATAAAATGAATTGGGATTTTATTATTTGTGTTCTAAAGGCATTTGGGTTTTCTGAACATTTTTGTCAAATGATTTATTTCTATATATCCACGGTATCCTATTCCATTCTAGTAAATGGTGTAGTAGAAGGTCATATTATTCCAAATAAAGGGGTGAGGCAAGGGGATCATTTATCTCCTTATCTTTTTATCCTCGACATGGAGGTTTTGTTTTAAATGCTTCTTAAGTTAGAGTAGTCAAGTAGGATTCATGGTATTAAGATAGCTAGGAAGTCTCCTTCTATCTCTCATCATTTGTTTACGGATGATATGTTTTTGTTCATTAAGGTTTCTAAAGAAGAAGTTCATAACTTGTTGGAGAGTTTGAAGAATTTTTAGGAGTTGTGTAGGGAGATTATTGATTGTAAAAAATTGGGGGTATATTTTAGCAATAATCTTCATCATAAATATAGGAGGCTTCCGTATAGACCATTGAAAATGGGTAATTTGGATTTTCATTCAAAATATTTAGGGCTTCCTCTTTTTTGAAATAAGAATTTGAATTCTTCTTTTGATTATGTGCTAGATAAGTTTAACTCTAAATTAAATGCGTGGAAAGTTGCAAATTTATTTCAAGTTGGGAAGTTGGTTCTTTTAAAATTGGCCCTCCAATCCATTCCTAATCATGTCATGTCTATTATTTTGCTTTTATTGGGTTTGAATGAAAAAATTGATAAGATATAGAGGAAATTTTGGTGGTCTTTTAGAAAGAATTTTAAAGGTTTTTCTTGGACAAATTGGAATCAAAATTTTTCTCCTATTTTGCATGGGATCTAGGAGTTCAGAAAGCTAATGAAATGAATGTTGCATTTCAATTGATGTTGGCCTGGATTTTTTTAAACTACGATCATAGACTATGGGTGAAATTGTTGATAAGTAAATATGTGCATTCTCATTGCATTTTTCTCTATAAATTGAAATCTAATTATTCTAGAGTTTGGAAAAGTATCATCTATAGATCTCTTCTCCTTCTCAAGTCTAATATAGTCTATAAGTGTCTTTGAATTCTTGGGAGAATATTTGGAATGTTCATTGAATCCAAATTGATGGAAGTTTTATTGCCCCGATTAGTCTTGTTATTCGACAAGATGTAAATATCATGTTTAGTAATCTTCTTGATTCAGAAGGAAATTGGAATTCCTAAACAATTTCTCATTATTTTGGAGAAAGTTGGGCAACTCATGTTTGGAATGTGCATATTTTTAGGAATCCTCAATTTGAAAGGTTTTGTTGGACTTTAGCAAAGAATGGGATTTTAACTTTAAAGAATGCTTATCTAGCTATATGGAGAAGAAGGGAATTCTGGTTACCTTTGTGCACGAGAGATTAATTAGGAAAGTTTGGAAACTAAAAATTGTTCCTAGATATAAGTTGTTTTAATGGAAAGTGATCCATAACTTTGTTCCAATTAATTCCTTCATGCATGAGAGAGGACTTAATGTTTGTAATCCCTATATCTTTTGTGGTGATTTTAATGAGGATATTTTACATATGTTTTTTAATTGTCTAGTTGCAAGAGCTCTATTGTTTAATTCTCCTTGGAATGTGAAGATTGAATTTTTTTCTTAGAGCTAATTCGACTAACACTATTATTTGTATTCTAAATATTTTTTATGCAAGTATGGACAAAGCTAAGGTACTAACTTGGATGGCGATTTTTTGTTATTATGTGTAGAGTGCTAGAAATAATTTTATTTTTAGAAACCAAACCTACTCGGTTGATAAATTGGTTTTAACTATTCGTGTGGTTTTTGAGAAGTCTCTCTGTCCTTTGGGTGCAAGTTTCTTAGGGGGACAGAATGGACAACTTTCTTCTCATTGGATGCCTCCATCTCTTATATCTTCAATTCACTATATATTTTGTGATGGCAGTACAATTGATATAATGAGGGGATCTTATGGTTTTGTTTGTTATAATTCTGATAATAGTTTTCTTGCTGCTGATGCATGATTAGTGAAGGGCCAATAGAAGCAGATTTGTGGGCAATTTAGAGGGCCATGTGTTTCGCTAAAGAAAAGCATTTTTTTTGCTGTGATTGCCATCACAGATTATGCTATCTTAGTTAATGCCTTAAGTTCTACTCCTTTTGAAGGCATTCCCTTTTTTTTTTGTTTATCTTTAGTAGATAAAGTTGTTAGCCTTTTTAGGTCTATTTTGTTTTCAAACATTAAATATGTTGCTAGAAGTAGTAATATGCCTACTCATACTATGGTGAGCATGGCTAAATGTTGCAAAAATGATATTTTGTGGGAAAGTGACCCACCTTCCTCGTTGAACGGTGATGTGGATGTAAATAGTTTCTTATAATAGTATGTTTATTTTAGTGATTAAAAAACTTATGTATTAACAACTTTACTTATTCTTTCAAAGCTTTGATTGGCCATTCTACATCATTGTCTTTTAACAAATTATTTATAGTGCCCTTGGCATCAGAAAAAAAATAGCAATAGATGAGATTTGCAGCTCCTTTGCTTTCTTTAGGCCATCTAGTAATGCCCACCACTCCACTTCAATGCTTCCATTTGCAAAAAGCCTCCTGTTGCCTGCAAATATTAGATGGTCATTGTTGTTGTGAATAGCATATCTAGTTCCAACAATGCTTGAATTAGGAATGAAAGATCCATCCACGGACATTGAGAAAGAGTTGTGGTTAATAGGAGGAGGTTTCCTACAAAGCCTCATGTTGCTTGCGAACATTAGATGGTCATTGTTGTTGTGAATAGCATATCCAGTTCCAACAATGCTTGAATTAGGAATGAAAGATCCATCCACGGACATTGAGAAAGAGTTGTGGTTAGTAGGAGGAGGTTTCCTACAAAATTTAGAATCAACAGTTCTCTCAAGATCTAGAGATACATCCAATAACTGCATTGCCAGTTCAAGAACTTGATTCGAGTTCAAGACTTGTTGATTATGTAATCTGGCATTCCTCATATCCCAAATTAATATGAATATTATAAAGAATTTACCAATGAAAATATTTTTCTCCTCCTTAAATAAATCGGCTAGTTGGGATGCAATCAATTGATTTACAAAGTTAGCCAAGGTATTGTTTATTATATTAAGAGGGTTAATTCCTAGTTGGGCTAAGAACCAACTGATCTTGCATAATGGCATGAGAAGAATACATGTTGCCAGGATTCCATCTCTTCATTGCACACCACACATTTTCTGTCTTCCTCTAGTAAGAAAATGAACCAATCTCTGGTATAGATGCCATGCCACCAAGCATTTCACATGAAGGCTTGATACCTTAGAGGGGTTTTGGCTTTGCAAATAACATTCCAACTCAATTGGGAACCCGATGAGGAGGGGTTATTTTTTTAGAATACTCCGTACCTTGATTTGACATCATATTTGTCTTTCTTAGATTTATTTCACAACAAGGTGTCATGATGGAGATGTGAGGATAAACAAATTTGGTTAATGTGACCAACACATCTATCAGTAAAGAAATGGTGAAGTTTGTTTTGATCATACCTTCCATTCTCACCAATTAGATCCTTTATAGTTACATTCAAGAGACTAGAAGAAAGCATAATCCTTGAAATCTAGATAGCCTGCATTGAATGTGGGGATCCATGGGTCTAAGATGTGTATCGATCGGTCATCTTTGACTTGCCAGAAGAAGTGGCCTTTGATCTACTCTAAGATATCAACTAGCTTCTTCCACCATGGAGAATCATTTGCTTTCTTTTTTAAAGCAAACAATGATTTGTTTGTGAGATATTTCTCTTTCAAAATGGCATTCCATAGACTTGAGTTTTATGAGAATAACCTCCATATGTTGTTTTTGCAAATAGAGCTTTATTGAACTCCTTTAATTTTCAAAGTCCTATTCCTCCTTCATGTTTTGGTTTACAGATTTTGCTCCATGCAATAGTATGGGAAGTTATTTTATTTTGTTGACCACACCACCAAAAATCTCTTTGTATTTATTCCATTTTGGAAATAATTTTGCTATTGAGAATGGAGAAACCCATCATATATGTGGGAATAGCTTGAAGAAATGATTTGATCGTTGTAGTCCTTCCCGCTTGGGAAAACAATTTTTCTTTCCACCTTGCTAATTTTTCTTCCATTTTTTGGATAATTTCAAAGTTTTCAACTCTTCTTCCGCCTTCAAAATTTAGTACCCCTCCCAAATATTTTTCTTTTAAGGTCATTTATTTTATCCCGAGTTCTCTCAACAGGATTTTCCTTTTTCTTCTATGGACACATTTACTAAACTAGGCCCCAACTTTTTATGATTGTTTTTTTGTCTTGATAAGGTTTGGGAATGTAATAGGACTTCTTTCACTTTAGAAACTTGACTAGGCTCAGCTTTGCATATCACTGCACAATCATCTACAAAGAGCATATTGGGTAATTGGAGTTCCTCTTCTACATAGCTTAAATCCCTTCAACCCGCCCACTCTCTCAACTTTTTTCAAAGAGACAGGATAGCACTTACATACCCATAATGAATAGATATGGAGAAAGGGGATCTCCTCATCTGAGACCATTTCTTAAGCTAAAATACACTTTTTAGGTTCCATTTATCTTGATTGTGAACTTGGGGAAGTTTACATAGGTGTCCACCATTTATACCATTTTTTTAGGGAATCCCATTTAAGAAAGGACCTTTAGGATGAAATCTCTTCTCATGTGATCATAAGCATTCGACATGTCCATTTTCAGTAACATTCATCTCGCTCCTTTTTTTCTGTTCTTTTTCATTTTATTACATATTTCATTAGCAACTATCACATTATCCACACATTATCTCCCTTTAATGAATGCTGCCTAATTTGGAACAATTACTTTCCCCAACAATTTTTGCATTCTCAGAACTAGAAATATGGCAAAAAATTATCTAAAAAATGGATGCTGAGTGAAGTGCTAACAGTGTGTGGATCTGATTTACACATTATTAGCACTTCACTTAGTAGCATCAAAGCAAACAGGGCTACCTCACACATTGTACAACTCAAAAATCTGAAGCAAGGTTCAAAGTATTGTAACATTGGATATAGAAAAAATCAGTACTGATTGGCTAAAAGCTTTCGTATTCATAGTTTTATTAAATTCAATTAATAACCATTTGCCAAACCATTATTATCACCATCAATAGCGAACCAGAAAATGGAGGCTAGGTAAAATTTTCTAGAGTGCACCTATAAAATTTTCAAGTTAAAAAGTTCAGTTTAAAGTTTCTCTTAATGTCATTTTTTTTGGGGGGAGGGGCAGTTGGTCAATGGAATTTGATTCCCATTGACCAAGATACCCATATTCCTTTTTCAGATTTATGTGGGGTGCATGGAAAATTTATTTTCCCTAGGTATACCCATCTCTCATGTGGCTAAGTAACTTTTCCATAGTGGAAAAGTTGCCAACACTTGAATGGGATAAAATTGTTCCTTTTAATAATGGCTTTTTATATATGACTAATACAATCATTTTATTATTTACTTGGGAAATAAAAGAACATGGGTACTTACATAGGAAACACTTACCCAAGTAAGTGCTTTTACATAGGTAAGTAACTTCTTGAAAAGCAAATGGGGCCTTAAGGTTAAGATTAAAAATTATGAACCCTAACTTTAGGCTGGGTTAAGTTTAAGGTATTGTCCAATCCAATCCTACAACCTAAAAATCCAATCCCTTATTCCTAGCCACAAGGTTCAAAAACCAATGCATATCATACAATACATTATGATATATTGCTACATTTTTAACCTTGGTCTCACATCCAAGTTTCTTCACTAATGTACCCCATGCCCAATACCATAATTTTGATGAAGCGAATTGTAAACTGTATTAGATTCATAGTTGTTCTTCTTAGTTTAATATTTGATACATGGACTAGTGGTCAACATGTTTTTTGCGAAGGCCTACATGGGTCCTCTCAAAATATTTCAAGAGAAAAAAAAAAACAAAAAAAAAAGAACAATTTGGATGAGCCCATATAATTTGATTAATAGTAAAATTCTGACATAAAAAATTTCCTCACATCTAGAGGGAATATAACGTTTCAAGCTTAATTCCTAACTAGAGATGAGTTAACAATCAAGCAAGGAAATAGTTAGGGATGGATTCCACATTTCCTATTTGGTTAGGAATTGCTTTCTTCGACTTTTTCTAGATGCATTAGTTGATGTTGTTGCTATTGTTATTGTTACTTCTTCAGCAGAGCAAATAAACATTATAGGGGCGTAGAGGTGAGCATTGTTCGGTTAAAATTGAAAAACTGGATCAAATTTTGGATTGGTTATTTCGGTTTTACAAACCTTTGGTTTCAGTTTTAGTTTTCAAGGGAATTTGATTAATTGAGAAAATTGAATTAACAAAATTTTATTATATATAATATATAAAATATATTATAAAACATCTAATATATTATTTATAAAACTTAGTTTTAACTAAAAAACAAATAAAAATATTTGATTTTGGTTATTTTAGTTTTTTAGTAATTTTGGTTTTGACTTGGTTTTTAACTGAATGCTCACCCCAATGATGGCATGGTTGACATATAACCATTAATAAAAATGAGAATGGTAATTGTCATTCATCAAAACACCCTCATTTCCATTCCAAAGTTAGCCATCGTTACTTTTTTCATCCCAATTCTATCCCTTGTTTATTCTATTTCAATAAAAAAAAAGAGACTTGAATGTCTTTTGAGTTTTGAGACACTAGGTACATACGACATGCAGGTGCACAGATACTCTTTCGTACAAATTCTAATTCTGACATGGGTTGCTTTGTTTGAATAGTTGAAATGAGGAAATTCTCTGGTGGTGCGCTAAAATTAGGGCTTGTGGGAGTTGACCATGAAGGGTTGAGGAGGAAGGGGAGAAAGTGTGGTACTGTACTTTGGTGCATGGGGAGCCAATAAAGGAAAAAAAAAAGTGCTTCCTTGAAAAGATTTCTTTCCTGGCTAGGAGAACCCTAGGAGCTTGGTGTTGCATTGGAGATTTCAACCTAATATTTAATGTGGATGATAAATTGGGAGGAAGGAAAGTAAGAATAAGGGAGATTAGAAGAAACACTAATCTTTTGAGAAGATGGAACCTAGATGAAATCTAGAGCCATGAACCAAAGTTCATGTTGTCAAACAATTGAGATGGAACTAAACATAAATGCAAAGCTTGATAGGGGGCTTTGTAACCCTACTTGGAGAGACCTCTTCCCAAATACAATGGTATTAGTTTTCACCTCTCTTGACTCTAACCATTTCCTAATTTATCTGAATACAAATTCCATCCGAAAAAAACTAAAAAAGCCTTTCCGATTTGAGGAGATATGAACTACTCATGATGCGCCTGTGAAAAAGTGATTAAAGAGTGTTGGGATGAGGAAGTTGATAACTCTTCTATCTTTAAAAAGTGCTGTTGAATTAGGGGTATGCTAAGAAAATGGAATAAATCTGAGTTTGGAATGTTGAAAGATCAATTTGAAAGTCTAAAGTTAAACATCTCCACTGGGAAATCTAAAGGAAGGGTTCAAATTTCAATTATGATAAAAATTAAACAAATAGAAGAAGAGCTGAATCTAGCCCTTAAAAGAGAGTAAATCCATTGGACCCAAAAACCAAGAATAAATTGGTTGGCCTATGAGGATAGGAATACAAGGTTTTTCCATAGTGCTACTATAAAAAGGAGAGTGAGAAGACCTCGATGGAAATTGGATGGGAGGACATAAGCAAATCATTAACATTCTTGCTAACCATTTCCAAGAAGTTTATAGCAACTCTTCTCCTAAGAGTATTGATGATGCTCTTATTTTCACCCAAACAAAAATCATTGATGATATAAATATGCAACTTCAAAGAGAAGTATCGGAGAAGGAAATTAAGATTGTTTTGTTTGAAATGGAGCCTAAAAAATCCCCAGGTCCTTATGGTTTCTCTAATTTTTTCCAAAGGTTTTGGGAAATTGTTAAAGATGATCATATTAAAGAGGTGAATTTGATTTTTAATGAGGGGAGATTAAATTGAAAATAGATTGAAGCCTGTTCTAGATGGCATTATTTCTAAAAATGAAAGTGCTTTCATTCCAGGTAGAGCAATCTCAAATAGTGTCGTTCTTGCCCATGAAATCATGCACTTTATGAGGAACACAAGAACTGTATCAGGTTATATGGAAATCAAGCTTGATATGAGCAAGGCCTATGATCGGTTGGAGTGGAATTTTCTTAGAAAAACTATAAAGAGGTTAGGCTTTGGTGAAAATGGATAAACCGGGTAATGATTTGTGTAACATCAGTCTGTTATTAGGTTTTAGTCAATGGGTCTCCATCTAGGAAGATTTGGCCCCAAAGAGGGTTAAGGAAGGGTGACCCTATGTCTCCATATTTATTTCTGCTATGCTTTGATGTTCTTTTAGATATGTTGAATAATTTAGTGGATAGGAAAGCTCTTTTTGGAATCAAAGTGTGTAGGAAAGCCTCATTTTTATCTGACCTTTTCTTTGTCGATGATAGTTATGCGTTTACCAAAGCAAGCCTTAGTGAGGGAGAAACTCTCCTAAATGCCTTGTTTATTTCTGAAAAGGCCCCGGGTTAAACTATTCCAAATTTGAAACTTTTTTCAATAAAAAATTTGCAACATGAATGTCAAAAAAATTTTACTAGATCTCTCAAGTGGAGGAGGAAATTTTAACAAAATCAGTTCTGATGGCTATTCCCACCTAAAACATGTCATATTTCCTAATCCCCAAGAAGATTTGTGACAGCATAGTTTTAGTGGGATGATGGTGAAGAGGGGAACAAAATCCGATGGATCTCATGGTTCTAACGTTGTAAAGGTAAACTAGATGGTGGGCTGGGGTTTAGAGACCCTCATACTTTCAGTCTAGCCTTTCTTGCAAAATTGGCATGGACATTATGCCAAGATATTGAAAGTTTATGGGCCCTAATTATGAGAGCTAAGTACTTCCGTAATAGGAGCTTCCTTCATGCCAAGCTGAGATCCCATGCTTCATGAGATTGGAAAAGCATTATGGAAGTTAGGAGGATCCTAGAAAAGGGCATCCTTTGGAAAGTCAACTTTGGCTTTAGAGTAAATATTTGGGATGACCCTTGGGTTCTGGGATTGGAGGGTTTCAAGCCTATGGAACCGAAGTCGAGTTCAGGAACTTTGGAGGTGGCTGACTTAATCCATCAGAGGGAGAGAGATTGGGATGCTTCAAATATAAATAATTTGTTCTTTGTAGTGGAAGCCAAGAAAATTTGTGAGATTGAATTAGCTAGAAATGAGTGGGGCAACAAATTAATATGGACTCCAAGTAAAAGTGAAAAGTTCACAGTTAAATCAACTTACTTTGTGGCTTGGAAATTTCAAAATTATCCAGGGTCTCACCAGGAGGAAAGTAGGGTGAATAAACTATTTTGGAAAACTTTGTGGTCAATACCAATTGAACCAAAAATTAAAACTTTTCTATGGAAATGTTGCAAAAATGGGGTAGTGATTAATGAAAATCTGCTCAAAAGAAAAGTTGTGCAGTCCCCAGTTGTGACAAAGCTTGTTGCATCTGGATGGGCTTTAGAATTGGTCTCAACCCCCAAGATCTAAATCAGAAGTAGCTTCCTTTGAGATCCGGTTATTCCAAGTTGTTAAGCAGCTTGGGAAGTCAAATATGCTGGTTGTTACAACGACTCTATTTGTATTTGGAAAATTTGGAAAGACAGGTGCATTTTCCATTTTGAGAAAAAAATGCTAATGTTTTCTTTGTAATATAATCCATTTGTAGGTCCTCAAATGTCAACCAAGATATATCAGCTCTGGTTAGGGGTGAGCATTCAGTTTATTCAGTTAAAAATTGAACCAGAACCAAATTCTAGAAAAACCGAAATAACTAAAACCAAAATTTTTGGTTTGGTTTTTGGTTATTTCAGCTAAGACCAAATTTTAGTAATATATACTTTATACTATATATTATAACATATAATATATAGTATATATTATGAAATCAAATTTTATTATATAAATATATAATATATAATATGTTGTATGTTATATATTATATACTATATCTTTATTATTATATATTATATTATTACATATAATAATAGAAAGTTCGGTTAATTCGGTTAATCAAATTTCTAATTCTAAAAACCGAAACCTTAAACTGAATTAACCAAACCGATTTAACCAAAAACCGAACTAAAAAAACAAAATCAAAATTTTCAGTTTGGCCTTTGAGTTTTAATCGAATAGTGCGCACCCTAGCTCTGATAGTTGAAATTTGAAAGATTTTTGTAGACTAAAACCTAGAAAAGCAAAGCCTGTGGGTGGAGTCCTCCAGTTGGTGATTCCTTTAAAGTTAATTTGGATGGAAGTTTTATCAGTCCTTTTGTTGATGTTTTTGGTTTTTTGGTTAGAGGTTCTAATGGCTATTCTTGGGGAGTTGGTGGAGGCCTCTATGTTACCATGTTGGAAGCAATGTCCTTTGTTGTTTCTTAAGAGTGGTTTAATGTTGTTTTAGAATAAGATTCTCTTCAATTAGTGGCAAGCTTTCGAGACATGGACTGGAATTTTTCCCCTGAAATTTACTTTATTTGTAAGGATATTAAAGTTCAGTTTGGTAGGAGTACAAATATTACAAACATGTAGAGTTTAAATGCATGCAAAATAATACAAAATGCAAGGCTTTGCACTCTACATATTTATGTATTTGTACTCCTTCCAAACTGAGCCTAAGGCTCTTTGTGTTGGACGATCTTTCAAATGCCCCGCGAATGGTAAACTCTTCGGCCCACTTGGTTGCTGCAGCTAGACTAAATTCCTCTTTTTGTTTTAGAGATTTTGTGCCACATTGGTTGGCACCCTCCTTGACTAGTGATATGTTTGCGTCTACTTTGGATAGATCTGGTAGCTAGCTCTGCTTTTGGTAGTTTTAGTTTTCTTTGAGTCGTTTGCTATTTCATAGGTGTCTTTGGGTGTTCTCTCTTGGCTTAAGGGGAGAACATCCTTAAGTTGTGCCTTTTATTAGTTTTTGTTGTTTCTATATGATTGTTGTTGTCTTTGCTCTCTTCCGTTTTTTGTCAATGAATATCTTTTTTTTTCACCAAAAATAAAAAAGAACGTCTAAGGCTTAGAGGCATAAAATTTTAAGGAACAACAATTCAATCCAAGATAGCTGATTTCTTCAAGTTTACTGCACCAAAGATCCATAACCCACCTAAGATTTTAGATTTTAGATCAAATTGAAGATGCAGATACACTGATCTCTCATTAATTGCAGTCAATACTCATTTGTCTTCGTGTGCGCACTCAATGGTGGTTATATGGAAAAGGGGAAGCTCGAGGATTATCACATGCACCATCAATCGTTGGAGGCATCTTCGCTTATTCATCATGCACCATATGAAACCATTGTTGGAGGCATCCTGGCTTAATCATCATGCACCATATCAGAACTAGTTACAAGGTTCTCGCATCGAAACATTCGGTTTTACCATTATTTTATTATTGCTTCTCTAATTAAATTAATGGCATTACAATCTATCCTTTCCTATATGAAAAGGGTTTGGATTTTTCTTAGATTGTACAGTTTTTCTACAACCAAACTCTTTCCATTTTCTTTTTAATGAATTGTTTGTGATTGAGTTTTGATTAATTTTGGTTCTCTAAATAAAGGAGAAGATGAAAGAGAGATTGCATGAACCATGAGTAACTGAATAAGAAAACAAACAGAAGGAGAGAGAAGTTGGAATACCTTGAAGATCCCTCATAGTCTTGAAGAATCCTAGGTATTCTTTTCTAATTTGTTTCTTTTTTTTTATTTTATGGAAAAATAGGAGAGTTATATAGAGTTTGGTTGGGGAACAACGACCTTACCTTTTGAGAGGAACCAATTAACTAAGTAGAAAACTAAGAAGGTAAGTTTATTGATTTAAAATGTTTATAATTGAGTAAAGGGTTCAGCTTAAATTTTTATTAATTAGATAATGTGTTTATTGGTGTTGCATTTATTGGGTCTTATCAGTTTGAATTTCCAATTCAGTCTTGAACTTTCTGGTTGTGGTAGATGGTGGTAGATGAACACTAACATATGCAGTTTCTTAAGCATTGGTTTCCTTTCGGTTTTACTATTAAATAAAAGCTTTTAGAAAGAAGAAGTAAGTTAAAATGGTACTCAAATGGTTGAGAGCATAGTTTCCTAATTTGCATTCTCATTGAAAAATTAGATTTAGTAGGATTGAGAGAGAAAATCCTTGCTTGTTATATATACTAGTGGGGTGAACCCTGCGTTGCTTGTCAAAGGTAAATTATTATATAGGAAAAAATTGTGAAAGGTAAAGTTTTTAATTAAAAGTTTCTTGGTAAAATATCTATTTAAAATAAATAAAAATTTATAGATAATAATATATTTAGTTTAATAAAATAAAACAATAAATAAATAATCACGACCATCAAGCCATAGAATGAAAGAGGGAGAGATGACTTTTGTCATTGTATTTTTGTTTTATATAGTGGAACAATTGTAAATAGTTAAATAATAATTAATTTAATTTAATAAATAAATAAATTTAGTAAAATAAATGAGATAAATAGACAATCAAGTCAAAGAGTAAATATATATAAATATATACATGATTCTATGTCTTACTTTGCTAGCAATAATAGTTTGTTAGATTATTAAATTATTAACTAATTAGATAATTTAGTAAAATAAGTAAATGAATAAATAAAACTTTATGTATTATCAACACAAGATTGGTAAAGGCTATCTCAAATTATTTAATTAATTAATTTAGAGTTATTAATGGGTCGGGCTGAACTATCGGGCTATCGAGCCTATGAATAGGGTTAGCTCGGTTCGTGGCCTGGCCTGGCCTAAGACTTGGCCTAGCCTGGCCCAGTTCGTGGCTCGGCCTAGCCTAAGACTTGGGTCGCAGGCTAGCCCCGTGACACAATACAGGCCTACATGGGCTCGAGCTGAGGCTGTGCTAGGCCGATCCCCTAAAGTATCCCAGGGGAGGGAAACACGACCCACATGGCACAACCTTACATGGTCTGATTGTAAATAAAATGAGAGATAAAGACAATTTTTAACAAATATGAAAAAGATAAAAGTTTAGTGGCATCATTGTAAATAGTTAGCAGTGGCACCAATAATTACATGTTTAGCATCAAATATGAAAGAGAAAAAGGAGAAAGGAAAAATTATGATTATTTTTTGCTTTATTCAGTCATATCATTGAATTTAATTAAATTTGTAATAGTAATGGTTAAAAACATAAAAAGGAAAAGATTATAAGATTTCATTTAAGTTATACAAAAAAAGATTATATTTGGCAAATGCATAGCAATCGGCTGTATAGCCTTTTGCTTTTAGGTTATATGATTTATTCACTTATGAGAAGTATTAGTTCACTTGGATGAAAAGATAACTTTCCAAGATGACCAGTAAACTTAAAGGAGTTGACATTACCTCAGATTTGTTAATTTATTGTTGTGTATATGGGCCTCTGCGAGTTAGAAATATCTTTCCAAGAGCATGCATACAATAGCAAAACCAAATTTAGTTTTTATTAAGTGCGAAGAAGAGGATTGTCCATTATACAGTATATGGGCCTCTGATTTTGGTGCATTGTACTAATTATAGGAGTTAAGTTCTAGTAAAGCAATTGATGAATCCATTAATTAGAGCAGCTTCATCATAGAGGGTGTTAATGTTGCAAGGGAAATGACTGGAGGTTTGCCTTTCTACCATGAATAGGTGCTCTTGATTTTTGTTTAGGTTCAGTGGAAAGAGTGCAAATACAAATATATAGAGTGCAAAACCTTATATTTTGTATGCATTGGCACTGTACATATCTGTATTTGTACTCCTTTCAAATTGAGCCTTATGATTAATAACTTTGTACACATATGGCAAGTTGTACTTAATTGATCATTTTCAATATGTAACCCTTTTGACATAACCTTTTTCTCCTTAATACAAATTTTACTTTCACTTTCAAAAAAGTTGTAATTTTTTTTTTCTGAAATGTCATAGGAATTGCAAAAGTTATAAAGGTATTTCACATTGTTGGAAATTTTGGCATTTCATGTGGAATTTGTTAACAACAACCAGCAGATGGTTCAATGGACTCAAACCTTATTAACAACAATCATCAATGTTCTCTATGCATGCTTCTCCTATCTTTAGTAGTTTTATGAGTCCATTTTTTTTTTTCAAATTGATATTTAGGCTGTGTTTGGAAACGATACAAATAAGTGTGAATGCAAATATGTAGAGTGTAAAATGGTTCATATAAATTGCAAAATTGGGTTAGTTTTGCACTAACAAATTTACCTTCTTACCAAACCGACTTTTAGCTAGTTGTAATGGATGCAAACATGAATTTCAACAAAGCATATGCTTTTTTTTATCAAAATCCCACTTGAATGCAAATTTACTTTTTTATTGATGTACTTTTACATCTTATTATCAATGTAAATATGCATTGGTTTGTCATTTGTCAATGTATAAATATAATGTAGCCAAACACTGGCAAAAGTGAACCAGAGTACAAATTTACCATGAATCGAGATTTACACTCCATTTGCATCATTTCCAAATGCAGCCTTAGCTTTGAGTTTAGCACGGCTCTTTTTTATTATGGTGCAGTTATTCAAGAAAGATCTTGAAAAATTCTAACACCAGGTCTTCCAATTATTTGCACACCCCTAGGCCTTTGTATGGGGTTTCTACAATTAAGTACACTACGTCCTCTCATTTCATGTTTTGTGTTCGGTTTTGGGTGTCATCTATTTTCTCTGTGAAGACTTCCATGATGGATGATAGATTAGACCACATGGTAGGCTGCCCAAGTCTCATTGTGGCTTGGATGGGACAAAAATGCCCCTCTTAATAATGAATTTTTATGGCTAAAATAGTCATTGCCTTATTTACATGAGAAATTAAAAAACATGAGTGAATGCACTTACCCGAATAATTGTTTCTAAGGAAAAACTTACCTAGATAACTGAAAGGAGGGAGAGATCCATCATATGGATGCCAAGAATGCAACGGAATAGGGTGGGCGAATTTCAAAAATTTCTCTCCTCCCTTCCAATTGGGAATCATATTCATTGATTATGAATACAATATTTAAGGATCTAATTGAACCAAAACTAAACCAGGTCTGAACCAAAGAGAAAGGGAAGGGTTATACCTGATACGGAGAATTGGTATCTCCCAGCGTCGGTGTTCACACCCCAAGAATACTCCCAAAATCAGCTCCCACTGAAAATGACGCAGTGATACTGGAACAAAACCAGCAGTGTTCGTCCTACGAACCAAATTCTTCACAAGAATTCGATGGAAACAAAGAGCACCGTACACAATCAGCCTTTTAGCAAAGACTGATATCAAGAACACCTTCTTGATCTTTCCCTCTCAGAGAGATCGAACTAGGCAGTGAATGGCGGTGATGGCTGAAGGAGAACTCTAGAGCTGAAGTTGGCGTATTTTCTTTTCTTCTCTCTAGGGTTTCTGAGATCCAATCTCAAATTGCAGGAGGAGGTGTAACTGCTAAGACCTTTTGTTCAAATTCTAGTGATTCAACATTAGGGTTTCTCCTCTTTCTTAGTGATTAAGAAACCTCATAATCCCATTAGGAATTATCCCAATCCAAATCTGTATTTGGATAGGGAATTATCTTAATCCAATCTGTAGATTAGGTCAACCCACTCCTGACCTTATTAGAAGATTACCGGATTCAAATTTTTATTTGAATCTCAAATCCGCCCCTTTAAGTGGATAATTAAATCAGCCAGTTCGAAATGGGCTTTAGGCCCAATAAGAATTAAGTGTTCAGTAGGCTTCCAAACTGTTGCCCAGTTGGGCTTCTTTATATGGCATGGGACCCAAGCATTGATCTACACATCAGCCACATGGGTTCGGCCCAACCTTTATTACAAGGCCTAGCCGAATTCACTAGAGAGCCCAGTGAACCCCTTGAGCCCATCACATGGAATCTATGGGCCCAACACTTACACTAAGTGGTCCCTAGGCTAAGCCATTTATAAAAACCCAGGGACTGTGGGCAGATGCAAGATTAGCCCATCAGGTATAATCCTAAATGGCATTACACTCAACCTCTCAGCCCATGATGATCAAACACTGCCCGACAAGAGATGACCTCTCCCTCGACTGCAAGGAACAGTGTTGCACTCTCTACTCATATGGATCCCGGGAATTAAAACCATTTACAAACATTTTGAAACCGCATATATCTATATGTCTTATATATAAATTTTGCAAAACAAAATTCCAACGATTGAAATCGAATGCCGGCAGTTTGGTTTCCATCAGAGAGAGTGCATCCCCGATCATTATCTTTGTCCAACAAAAGGGCTGATCCTATCACTATGATCACCCACACAGATGAATTCTCAGACTGTCCCAACATACCCAGGTATTGATCCCCGCTAAGGATCTCACTGATTGGCATATCAAAAACAGCCCAATCCGACAACTAGTGTAGTATCATAATCGAGTCTAGGGGTTGGGTGTAACTTTCCAGTTTTGCCCATCAATCACCAAGGTCCAGGACAATACTGGAAATCAAGTCCGATTCAAATATTCAATTAACATACACTACATGTGCTTTGGGTCTCACCCTGGCAGCTGAGACAAGCCACCCCAACACTTGGCAGCACACCAGTGTTAGCCTTGGCGGGATAAATCTCCCCAGACTTATCCAACGGCTGTGAACATTCAAAACTAACATAATTTTCATTAAGTGTCCATTTTAAGGGTCTTACATAGAAACATACCACACAACATGAATCAAACATGCACTTTATTCATTTACACTAAATGTCAAAAGTACATCAAAACTGATTGAAGCTAAGGGCATACAAAACTGTCTAACAGCTCCCACTTGCACTTAGGTCCAATCTGGTACAAGCCAGAGTCCCATGCTTTCCACGTGTTTCTCAAACACTTTCTGTGTAAGTGGCTTAGTCAATGGATCTGCCACATTAACCGCTGATGCTACCCTCTAAATCAGAACGTCCCCTCTACCAACAATCTCCCGCAGTACATGGTACTTCCTCTCAATGCGCTTTGACTTCGAGTGGGCTCGAGGCTCCTTAGCATGAGTGATCGCTCCATCGTTGTCACACAACAACGGAATGGTTGATGTGCTGGACGGAACCACTCCGAATTCATGAACGAACTTTTTCATTCACACGGCTTCCTTAGTAGCTTCACTTGCGGCAATGTACTTGGCTTCGGTTGTGGAGTCTGTCGTGGACCCCTATTTCCTGCATTTCCAACAAACAACACATGATCCTATCGTGAAAACGTACCCAGATGTAGACTTTCTATCATCTGGATCCGACTAAAAATCGGCATCAGTATACCCCAAAATTTGTAGTGAACTACCATCAAATACTAGACAAAACTCTTTTTTCCTTCGAAGGTATTTGAGTATGTTCTTCACAACAGTCCAATGCTCCTGCCCTGGGTTGGCCTGGAACCTGCTTATCACATTCACCGCTTGAGCGATGTCAGGGCCAGTGCACAACATGGCATACTTGATGCTCCCTACTGCTGAGGCATAGGGAACGTCTTCCATGCCCTTAATCTCCTCAGAAGTCTCCAGAGACGTCTTCTTGGAGAGAGTGACTCCGTGCCTGAAAAGAACGTTTCCTTTCTTGGAGTTTTCCATGCTGTACCTTTTGACAATTTTGTCAATGTAAGCAGCTTGGGATAATTCAATTGTCTGCTTCGATCTATCTCTATAGAGTCGAAGACCCAGTATAAAGGAGGCTTCTCCAAGATCTTTCATGGAGAATTGCTACGAAAGCTACACTTTGACCGAACTCAACATTCCTACATCATTCCCAATGAGTAGGATATCGTCCACATACAACACCAAGAAGTTGACCTTATCCCCACTAGACTTCCTGTAAACACAAAGCTCATCCAAGTTCTACTCAAAGTCAAAAGATTTGACTGTAGAGTCAAAACGGATGTTCCAACTTCTAAAAGCTTGCTTAAGTCCATATATGGATCTATTAATTTACATACCATGTGTTCCTGATCAGCAGCAATGAAGCCTTATGGTTGCTACATGTAGATATCTTCACTAAGATCTCCATTTAGGAATGCGGTATTGACATCCATCTGCCAAATCTCATAGTCATGGTATGCTGCTACAGCTAGCAGGATCCTAATGGATTTAAGCATGGCAACGGGCAAAAATGTTTCCCCATAGTCGATGCCTTCTTTCTAAGTATACCCTTTCACCACTAAACGAGCTTTGAAGGTCTCAACCTTGCCATCGGGGCCCTTCTTCCTCTTACAGATCCATTTACAACCGATTGCTTTTAACCCGGAGGGCAGATCTACTAGTGTCCAAACTCCATTGGCTTCCATTGAGTCCATCTCAGCTCTCATGGCCTCCACCCACTTCTGGGAGTCTATGTCCAACATAGCTTTCGAATATGTCCTAGTCATAACCATAACAGACTGGTGGCCTGGATACTCGGGTGGATCTTCTAGGTTGGTCATTACCTGGAACTTGTGGGACATCTCCCACTGCTCCTGAGCTCTCCTCATTGAGAACTATTTCTTGACGATGGGTGTCTAGGATATAATCGGTTTCTAAGAACTAGGCATTTCGACTGCAGAACACTTTCTGCTCACTTGGGTCACAAAATAGATAACCTACCGAATCCTTTGGGTAGCCTACAAATAGGCAACAGATGGTCTTGGATTCTAACTTGTCTGCACTCGTTCTTTTAACGTGTGCAGGACAACCTTAAATTTTCAAGTGTCTGACATGGTTTCTTTCTGATTCAAAGTTCGTATGGAATTTTCAGAACCGATTTGGTTGAAACCCGATTCAACACGTAGATTGTAGTCTCTAATGCATATCCCCAAAAGGATGTGGGTAATTCCAAATGTGTGAGAAGTGACCGGACCATGTCTAACAAAGTCATATTCCTCCTCTCTGAAACACCATTAAGCTGTGGTGTTGCAGGAGGAGCTAACTGTGATATTATCCCGTTGGCCTTCAAGTAGTCCCTGAATTCGACAGAGAGATACTCGCCACCTCGATCTGATCGAAGGGCCTTAATTTCTCTCCCTAACTGTTTCTCGACTTTTGGTCTGAACTCCTTGAACTTTTCAAAGGATTCGGACTTCTGTCTCATTAGGTGCACATAACCATATCGTGGGTAATCATCGGTGAAGGTGATGAAATACATGTGTTGGTTGCGAGTCCTAACACTCAGGGAACCACATACATTAGTATGTATAAGGTCAAGCATGCCTGTACATCTTTCAGGCTTATCGTTAAATGGCCATTTTGTCATCTTACCTCGAAAAGGCTCACAAGTGGGAAGATCTTCTATGGTTAGAAAATCCAAAGGACCATCCTTTACTAGTCTTGTGATTTGGTCAATAAATATATGGCCAAGTCAGTAATGCCTCAGGCACATGGGACTAACTATATCATGAGTCCTTTTCTTGGGGATTTCGATCGACGTAGTTTCGGCTAAGTTAGTTTTTAGAGAATGATGTAGAACATAGAGTCCGTTCTCCAGTTCCCCGCATGCGATGAATTTATTGTTCCTTTTAATAGTAATCATATTACTAAAACAGACAGTATATCCATCAGCACATAGTTTAGAAACATAAATCAAATTTCTTCTTAAGTTTTGTACGTAAAAACAATCCTTAAGTACAAGTATTCATTCTCTAAAGACTAATTCTACGGTTCCTATCACCGTAGCTGCAACATTTGCAGAAGTCCCCAAATAAAGTGTCACTTCTCCTTCACTCGGCCTTTTGCTTACTTTGAACCCCTGCAGTGAATTACATGCATGAGTTGAAGCCCCAGAGTCAAGACACCAGGACACAGAAGCAATAACAGATTAGTTTCCATGACACAAGTTTCGAAAGTACCTTTCTTAGGTTCCAGATAGGCAGGATAGTTCCTCTTCTAGTGGTCGGCCTGCTTGTAGAAGTGACAGGCATCAGATGCCTCGTCTTTCTTTTGTTTCTTAGATTTAGTGGCCTTTTTCTGGGGTTTCCTCTTTGCTCTCCTCTTCTTACCAGATTTTCCAGCTTCAACAAGCATGGCTATCAGCTCATCCTTTCTAATCAGTTCTTCGGCTCATTGCAACATATTGCAGAGCTCTTGAACGCTGACATTCAGCTTGTTCATATTGTAATTCATTATGAACGAATTGAAGGACGAAGGCAAAGAGTTAAGAATGGCATCTATCTGTTTAACCAGATCTAGCCCGGACCCAAGGGCCTCCAACTCGTTTATGTACCCCATCATCCAGAGACAACGGTCATGAGCTTGTTGTCCCTTGGTCATCTGCGCAGTCATGAACTGCTTCAAGACCTTTTGGCGAGTAGAATGGTTTTGCTCTTCGTACATAGTTTTCAGACTATCCAATATGTCTTTGGCTACTTTGATCTGATCGAACTGCCTCTGTATCGGATTATCTAAAGAGGCTATGATATAGCAGCGGGCTAGGGAGTTTTTCTCCTTCCATTCTTGGTATTCCCTCCTGCGGGCTTTTGAAGCCCTGCCTCCTGGACGATCCGGTGCAGGATTCTTTGCCACTTTATCTAATTTTTCTGAAGTCAGGACCAGCATAAGGTTTCTATACCAATCGACATAGTTTGGGCCCTTAAGTTTGTTGTTGTCAAGCAACTTAGCAAATTGTCCGTTTGCCATTTTTTGGTAAAACAACAAAACATTAGTCCACAACCTTAATTTGATTCATGTTTCCTACATATATACGACTTTTAATCTATGTTCCATTTCCATTTGTTCATCTCTGAGATTTCCCTCCTGTCTCAGTGACAGAGACGACAAGATGTCTCTAGAAATGTGGGAAATCACATAGGGTGCATGGAGCCAACTGTTTCAGCTGCATAGCCCCACCACCTTTCTGTGACGGATCATATCCACTCATCGTATGAGTTTCCCTTTGGCATCTGTCAAACAAGGTTCATAGCCATTTTAGGGTAAACCTTTCTATCCAGTGAGTGCTCACCCATCATATTCAGGTTACGCCAAGGTAACGTGAGAGAGTTCCCATTTTCTGGAGAAGCCCCTTCCACATCGGTCCATGACGCCCCTATCATCTTATGAAACACTTTGACAGACCTAATATCAAATGGATAGCCCAATTTTATGGTGTGTTTCCTCATTATTGAAGGACCCATCATCGTGCTAATGATGAAAGACCTTTAGAGAGTCCATCATATGGATCTCCCTATCACATGTACTCATATTACCGGAGGGAAGAAGTGATTACACCCTAGTTAATTTAGGTCAAACCAAAGTGGCTCTCACTAACTTTCATAAAGTAAGATTTCTGGTGGCCCAATTCGGCTAGGGTTTCCGCACGTGTCCCTTTTCAGGGTTGTAGAGCCCACCATGAAAGGAAAGGGTCATCTAATGACCGTAAGGGACACCATGGAAATGATGTGCATTCAGCCATGGTGTGCGTAAGAGCCACTAACATATCATCATGGGCCAAGTGCTTATGGCCCATGGTCGCAACACATCAAACATCCACACATCACATGTAATGGAAGAACTGATCCAATCAATTACTTGTTGTAAAGCCCAATAATAAGCCCATTTGCAATCCATAATATTAACAATTAACATTATCTATGTATATTTGTTGAATAGTAGTTAGCAGTTCGACCCATATAGCTTTTGTGCAAAAGTGGGCTTTTGTAGTTTTAACTCTTTAAAACTGGGCTTTACAGGTTGCGCCAAATTGGTTCTTCCAATTAAACATTAGTTTCAGACCTGAAAGTGGAGTAATCAGGGCTGAGAACAGCCCTGTTTGAACCCTAGATTCGGTCCAAACAACTTTGGTCCAATCTGGTCCGAAATGGTCCAAAACAATTTTTAATTCAAGAAACAATTCAAGAAAGATCTGAAATTAATATTTCTAATTTTAGACAATCACAAATCAGATATGGATTGTTCGTACCACCTACAAAATAGAGATAGTAATCAAGGGTTGCAGTTTCATAAACTACAAAACGTGGAATGCGATATCACGATCTGCAAATCTCCATCGCCACCGCCATCTTCAATAAGAAAATAAAAAATTACAGAAACCTATTTTCTCTTAATTAATTACATTCTTGATTGAATTCTATACATTCAGTCTAGAAAAATTAAAAAAAAAAAATTTCACAGACCAAATATAATAGAAACTGCAAAAAGATTGCGCAGACTATCTGTGCCAAATCTGCACTTCGATCTCCATGTACGAACAACCCATTTAAATCAAGAAATAAATTAAGAACATTGCCAAATAAATTTCAGATTTAACAAAATTAATTTCATATCAATCGCCCACATCTAGAAACAATTTTTTGGAATAAAACAACAATCTGCACAAATCCAGGTAGAATAGCTTCTGCCCATTTGCGCAGGTTAAGATCTTATTTTCTTGGTTCAAGATTTGAACCTGTGGCTCTGATACCACTGAAAGGAGGGAGAGATCCATCGTACGGACATAAAGAATGCAACGGAATAGGGTGGGCGAATTTCAAAAAATTCTCTCATCCCTTCCAACTGGGAATCATATTCCCTGATTTTGAATACAATATTCAAGGATCTAATTGAACCAAAACCAAACCAGATCTGAACCAAAGAGAAAGGAAAAAGTTATACCCGATACAGAGAATTGGTATCACCTAACGTTGGTGTTCATGCCCAAAGAATACTCCCAAGATCTGCTCCCACTGAAGATGACGCAGTGATACTGGAACAAAACCACCAGTGTTCGTCCTACGAACCAAATTCATCACAAAAATTCGATGGAAGCGAAGAGCGCCGTACACAATCAGCCTTCCAGCAAAGACTGATATCAAGAACACCTTCTTGATCTTTCCCTCTCAGAGAGATCAAACTAGGCAGTGAATGGCGGCGGTGGCTGGAGGAGAACTCTAGAGCTGAAGTTGGCATATTTGCTTTTCTTTTCTCTAGGGTTTTTGAGGTCCAATCTCAAATTGTAGGAGGAGGTGTAACTACTAAGACCCTTGGTTTGAATTTTAGTGATTCAACATTAGGGTTTCTCCTCTTTCTTAGTGATTAAGAAACCTCCTAATCCCATTAGGAGTTATCCCAATCCAAATCTGTATTTGGATAGGGAATTATCTTAATCCAATATGTAAATTAGGTTAGCCCACTCCTGATCTTATTAGGAGATTACTAGATTCAAATCTTTATTTGAATCTCAGACCCGCCCCTTTAAGTGGATAATTAAATCAACTAGTTTGAAATGGGCTTTAGGCCCAATAAGAATTAAGTGCTCAGTAGGCTTCCAAACTGCTGCCCAGTTGGGCTTCTTTGTATGGCGTGAGACCCAAGCATTGATCTATACATCAGCCACATGTGTTTAGCCCAGCCTTTGTTACAAGGCCTAGCCGAATTCACTAGAGAGCCCAGTGAACCCCTTGAGCCCATCACATGGAATCTATGGGCCCAACACTTACACTAAGTGGTCCTTGGGCCAAGCCATCTTATAAAAAGCCAGGGACTGTAGGCAAATGCAAGATTAGCCCATCAGATATAACCCTAAATGGCCTTACACTTAACCTCTCAGCCCATAATGATCAAACACTACCCAACAAGAGAGGACCTCTCCCTCGGCTGCAAGGAACAGTGTTGCACTCTCTGCTCATATGGATCCCAGGAATTAAAACTATTTGCAAACATTTTGAAATCATATATATCTATATATCTTATATATAAATTTTGTAAAGCAAAATTCCAACGATTGAAATCAAGTCCCGGCAGTTTAGTTTCCATCAAAGAGAGTGCATCCCCGATCATTACCTTTATCCGACAAAGGGGCTGATCCTATCACTATGATCTCCCACTCAGATGAATTCTCAGACTATCCCAACATACCCGGGTTTTGATCCCCGCTAAGGATCTCATTGATTGGCATATCAAAGATAGCCTAATCCAACATTTAGTGTAGTATCATAATCGAGTCTAGGGGTCGGGTGTAACTTTCCAATTTTGCCCATCAATCACCAAGGTCCAGGGCAATACTGCAAATCTGGTATGGTTCAAAGATTCAATTAATTACACTGCATGTGCTTTGGGTCTCACCCTGGCAGCTGAGACAGGCCACCCCAACACTTGGCAGCACACCAGTGTCAGCCTTGGCGGGATAAATCTCTCTAGACTTATCCAATGACTGTGAACATTCTAAACTAACACAAGTCTCATTAAGTGTCCAGTTTAAGGGTCTTACACAGAAACATATCACACAACATGAATCAAACATGCACTTTATTCATTTACACTAAATGTCAAAAGTACATCAAAACTGATTGGAGCTAAGGGCATATAAAATTGTCTAACAGTAACTACATTTATCCGGGTAAATAATTTACCAAAAAACAAACAGGGCCTTAATATAAAATTTTATGCTATCATCTTTTACCATTTCCATGCTTACAAGACATCTATTTCATAAGTCCAATCACTCAGGCCTTTAATTTCACGAACTCTAATGTGATTGGCTTAATTGATTGTACTTGAATAGAATTGAGCCTTGTACTTCTATTTAACTATTTATAATTATTTTGGTGTATTTTAGTTCCCTTTTTCTAGGAATTTAAATGGGATTTGTTTTATAGATATGGATTTACGACTTTACTTTTTATTATAAGGGTAAATTACTTAACCCTCCCCTAGGTTGTTTGACAATTACTTAAATCGATAAAAGTAAATGTTGGATTAAAAAAAAATATTTAATTGTTTCATTTTTCTTATGATTTAGATTATGTTGTGTGGTGTTTATCATTTAATTCTCATGTTAATTTAATGAAAAGAAAATGATAAAAATTGGACAAACGGTATTTGGCTCATTTTGGTTCCATTATTCATTTGTTTTTTGGTCTTTGACTGCTCTTATCCTTTTCTTTTTTATGCATGCCAATTTTAACTTTAAGTTGTTGAAACATTTGGTATATATGATTAGTCCAACACTACATATTGGTCTAGAATGATTTTAGGGTCCATTTGGTTTGTAGCTAGAATCAGAAGTGGAATCAAAATTGTAATCAGAATGATCCATTCCCATAGTCTGTTTGGTTCAGACAGGAATGGGAATGGAAAAGGGAGTCAGTAGAAATGGGATTTCATTCCCAAGGAAGGGGTAGGGAATGGCCATTCCCTCAAATGGGGGAATGCCTTTGATTCAGTCCAACCAAACAGTTGGCATCGAAATGGGCTATTCCATTCTAATTCCAGACCTCTATTCCCATGAACCAAACGATAGTATTGAAGGGTAAGTTCCTTTCATAAATAGAAAGACATGGACCTATTAAAGAACATTGGAATCAATGCTTGCGAATTCTCAATTTCATGGTTGCAAATGTTCCTTGGTAACACACAACTTTCTAAATTTTTAAGAAATTCCAAACTACTAAAGATTCAAAAAGTTCTTTAATTTCTATTAGGAGTACAATCGTATGACACCATTTGGGATCTTCGATAGGCACTTGAACGTAGATGTAATGGATGGTTAAACAGATAAATACTGTAAGGCTATGTTTGGTGATTAAGTGATTGTTAAAAAAAGTATTTGTTGCACAAGTAATTTCTAGAAGTGCTTATTTAAACAACCATTTAAGGTTGTTTGGTGATCCACTTGCCAAATCACTTATTATATTTTCTAATAACTTATATTAACACAAATGACAATTTTAGCCCTCAATTCATTCATACATATAAACAATGTTTTTCACATATTATACTATACATTTCAATGAAAAATCACTACATCATCACCTGAGAGCCTATATGGGTCCACACGTGGAGCGCCATGTGGACCCAATTTAATAATAATAATAATAATAATAATAATAATAATAAATAATAATAATAATAACTAATAATAACAAATAATAAATAATATTGATAAATAATGCAAAAAAATTCTACTCATGCATAGGAACCATCACATAGACAATGCAAAAAAAAACAAGCAAATATTTTGGATTTCTCACTTGAAAAATCTAAAAAAATGAATCCAAACAAATACTCACCTAAAAAAACAAGAAAATAACATCAAACATGGAGGGGAGGAGTTTGAGTGAACTCACCTACGTTCGCCGAAGATTGGACGGTTGAGTGTCGCCAGTAAACTTGCCCAATCACAAATTCACGAATAGAGAGAAGAATGCCTTTTCAAACGTTAAAAAAAACTCATGAAAAATGCTTCAACTCAAATAAAATAAGCAAAAAATAGTCACAAAGGGAAAATCAACAAGTCTACCAGCCATATTTTCGCACCGTCGATCTTCGCCGCCCTTTGTTTGTCGTGTTCAAATAGGAGGAGAGAGAAGAAAAGCTTTGTGCGGGGGGCAAAACTGGTATTAAATAAATTCTTTAGGGATTGAATTGTCTTGTTTGTTTTGAAGAAAAGCACTTCTCCGAGAAGTGCTGAAAAAAAAGGCACTCCCAGGTCACTTTATCTATAAGTACTTCTTTTCAAAAAAAGTACTTCTTGGTGATTTTTTTTACCAAACACACATAAGTACTTTTTTACCACTTAATGTGTGGTCCCAACACTTAAAAGAAGTACTTGTTAAAAGAAGTACTTTTTAGAAGTGAAATCAAGCAGGGTCTAAGCATTCTATGTTACGTATAATTTTGAAATAATACCAACTAATCCTTGTTGAATTTTGTCTATTAATTGTAGAAAAGACTCTAGGAATTATGCATTTACCTACTTCCATGCTTTCAGTAATAAAGTATTGGATTACTTTCAATGATTATACAATTGCTCACAAAATCCTCTAGTCATACATCTTTACTCTAGCAGTAAAAGTTTTAGATTGAGTTTTATTCAACTCTAGAGTTTTTGGTCTTATAATAGCCTTTTTATCATTAGATAATGACTGACGACTTCTACTATTCGATGGTGATTTCAGTAAATTAACACAAGTTTTGCTTAATTTACTTTTCTTGTAGCTATTAGTAGTAGTTATTTTCATAGATTTAAGGTAATAACGAAAAAAGGGGGATTGGTTAAGAATTGCATCTCCCCATCAATTCTTCTTGAATTTGGTGTTTCATTGGGATGATTTTGTTTCTGTATGTAATGCTATTAAATGCAGTTTTTATCATTGATTTGGTGTATTGATGTTCCAATCTGATGTATATGCAACCACTGTACTGTTATATGCAGATTATAAAATTTAAATCTTGGCATTTTATGAGGACATTTTTTTATATTGTATAATTGTTTTAAATCTTGAACCCTATGTAAACTTTCATCTATGTTCAATATATGAAAGTATGGTCAAACATCACTATCAATTTTTAATACGCCATTCTGCTACTGTAAATAAAACCAAAGGCACCCATCAATATACATTGACCATTAAGTAGGGATGTCAATGGACTAGATTTGGATTTGACCTCATCTGGATCGAATATGATTCAGAGGGAGAGGATGGTCCAAGAGATTTCAATTAGATGGACTAGCCCAAAAGTAATGGACCAGAATTGGACAAGTCTGATGATTCGAAGGTCTAGGTTGATTTACCCCCTTATCGTTCAAATACTCCAACTATCTCACCCCAACAAAGTAACAAGCTACCCATAGAAGGAAGCATTTAGCATTGCTTATTTTAATGACTTGTGTCCTTTTTACAGTTAAAATGCCCTTATGGACACCAAGTTTCTACTGCATAAAAGGAGATAAGTCTTTAAAATAAGGAATGAGAATGGGTAAAAATAGGCAGAATGAGAAGATATTGCTCTGAGCCAAATATTTTTTTCTTAAAATTGATTTTTTTTAGATTGACAAGTGTTCTATGTAAAAGTTTTTTTGTAAAAATGCTTTTGTAAAAGTGCTTTCATAAAAAAATGCTTTTATAAAAGTACTTTCATAATACTTTTATAAAAGTATTTTTACAAAAGTAAAAATGCTTTCATAAAAGTACTTTTGTAAAAATGCTTTCATAAAAGTATTTTTGTAAAAGTGCTTTCATAAAAATACTTTTATAAAAGTGTTTTCATACACAAAAGTACTTTTGTAAAAGTACTTTCATACACAAAGTTTTTGTATAAAAGTACTTTGGCAAAAGTACTTCCACGGTAGTGCGCTAGTAAACCTCTATGGCAGCAGTTTTGTAGGCATATTTTCCTCAAATAATGAAAATGAACAAAATGGGGCATGAATATTTTTCATGTTGAAGACTCCCTCAATTTTTGTGCCCTGATTTTATTTTTCTAAAAAGAATATTGCCCATGACAAGAATTATATAACAAAACACTCTAATGTTATTCATTCTTGCTCATTCATAGAAGAACTAAAAGAATGAGGCCCAAAGCAGTGAACCAAGCATGGCCTAAGCCTGCCAATTAGATCCTTATGTGGATGGTCTAGATCTCATCGAATAGATTATGACCTCCTTACATGTTCATCTTCTATTGGTTTAAAAATAAAAAATATTCATAATTTTTTTAGTGCACCTGAATTTCTAAACCAATAAGAAAAAGTAGACACCACTACTGGAATATATGTTCCCAAAGACTATTGGGTAGAGGAGGTACTAAGAAAATGCCTCTATAACATATTAAAGACGACCGACTTTGTTTCGGTTATTATAGAGGCGTTTTCTGATGCCATTATATTGATCCTTTCACTCCTCCGTATTGGCAGAAAAAATAAAAAAGAGTTGTCATTGAGGTTAATTTGGCGCCCCAAATTCATTCGCACGAACATTCTCAAAACTCTTCAAGAAAGTTGTTCCGTAGGCTATGTTTGGTTGCAACATAAATAAATATGCATTGATGCAAAACTATGTTAGTGTAAATGATTTGAATATAAATTTTAATTTATTTTTATTTTAATATTTAATTTATCTTGTTTGATTGTAGTACAAATAAAGTAAATTAAGACATGAAGCAGAATAAAGTAGAAACCAAAATAAAATTAAATGAGAATTTACATTTTTTTCATTTGTGCTCCTATACATTTGTACTAATACAAATAAAATTAATTACACTGCAATCAAACACAGCCTCAGTCTTTTCTAAGCAAACCCTTCTCTGAACGATCATTCCTTCAAAACCTCCTATGCCCTTTCCTCCTTTTTTATCACTTCCTCTTCCCTCTATCTTCTCTTTCGGATATTTCCATTCGTTAGAACATTCTTTGTCTTCTCGCGCTCTCTCATTCTTGCCATGCTTACTTGGATTCCAATAAACGCTTCCAAAGGTTTGGCTTCATTACTGGTTGAAATTAAACTAACTTTTTTTTTTTTTTTTTCTATATATGGGGTCGGCCGTCGACATTGTCTCTGTTGGGTTGGCAAAGCTTGCCATGTCTCAAAAATGACAGTATTAATTCTTGGCTTTGGCCACTAGGCAACTGATCTAGCATCCTATGATTTATTTATTTTTTGCTTCGTTTTCCTCTATTTTGTGGAAACATTCATGTTCCAATAAAGACTTTATTCTCAACTCAAATGTGCTGTATCTCTATTGAATTTCACCAATGATACTAACGGTTCTGTAGTAAGGTTTCCTTTCTTTCATAAACTGTGACTTTATTTACAGAATTGATTTACAACATGAACAGTTGTATTCAGTTGTCTTATTTTTTTCTTCTATTTACCTTGTCTAAGATATGTCTAATAGCTATTGGTGCACACGCGTATATCATTGGTTCCCCTGTGCCTTTTAAGTTTTAACATACAATTTATTATTATTATTATTAGTTGTTGTTGTTGTTGTTATTATGGTTTTTAAAACCAAATCGGTGATCGAACTGGTCCGGGGTCTGGTTATTGGTCCGAACATTCCGATCGTTCGACAACGGCCCGCTCTAACAAAAAAATTAAAAAAAATTAAAAAAAAATAAAAAGATTGAAAAATGGTCAAAGTTGTTCGAACAGTTAATTGGCCAGTTCAACAGTTTGCTGATCAAAATCAACGGTTTTAAGGAAAAAAGCGATTCTGGGGAGAAAATGGAACTAGTCAAGTGACCAATTCCTAGTTTTTCCGATCCAACCATCCGGTCTGGTCCAGTTTTTAAAACCATGATTATTATTATTATAGATTTTTTTTATTGTCGTTTAATGCAATGACCTTAAACAATTTTCCCTAATTTTGGGAATAGGATTTTTGCCTTTTTCTTATAGTTTCTAAGGTTTCTCTATTTCTCAATGTTGCTTCCTATTTAGTAGTATAAATAAGCCATTAAAATTGGGTTGATATGTTGTGCAAACAGTGATCCCACCAAGCTTTGTATATGTAGTGTGTGCAATGGAAAGAATCATAAGAAAAATAACTGTCCCAACAAGGCATTGCAGTCACACATAAGGAACATCTCTCCCCATGAATGATGAGAGATTCCTAATACTCGGCTGCAGTGATCTGTTGGAACAGTATTGAGAGCATTTTGTTGGTAGCAGTAGCAGATCCCCACGCAAAAGAAGGGATCCCACGATTCCAATTTTGTTATAAGGATATTTTTTTTTGTTAAAATTGTTATAAGGATATTAATCAATGGTTATGATTGATGGCAATTATAAATTAGTGGGCGGCGTGGGCCCAGTCAAAGATTACGATATTTTTGCCTAACAAGTGAGGGTATTTTAGTCATTTTAAAAAAGACCCATTCGTGACTGCATGGGAAGTGGGTTTTTATGTGATTTTAGTGTTTCATTCAGTTGGATCGGATTGGACCCAGTTTTATGTGATCTTAGTGTTTCATTCAGTTGGACCGGATTGGACCTAATTCAGTTTATTTACATTTCAAAACGGATCCATATTAGGTAGGATTGGATTGGACCAAATCCAGTCCAATTGGCATCCCAACACATGTTGTCCAGCCAATCTGAACCATGGACTCAATACATTCAACACACACTCACACACAAGAAAATTAATATAATGGAACTGGTAAATTCAGTAGGCCTGTTTAGAATTAAACTTTTACAAATAGATTATGTATATTCTAGGAAAATATTAAGGAATCAACTTCATTCAATAAATTATAGCTGACTAATATTATCTAATACGTACCTGCAAACTTAATATCAAATTTGTGCAAAAACTAAGTAATCTCTTGAATTTTTATTGTTACTTATTAATCTAAATATATTATACATACCATTATTATTTGCTGATCTGTGTACAATACTTAAATAATTAAATTAAGTCAATATTAATTTTCTACAAAAGACCATTTTGGTTATTATCTATTTACAAGATCGGTTTTTTTTTCCTTTACTCTCTTGACAATTATCATTATAATGTTGAATAGACCACCTTTTTTGTTTGTTTGTTTGTTTGTTTTTTTGCCAAAATAAAAAGATCATTTAAATAAATGTAATACTGTAAAAGATCAGTTAAATATGCATTAGTATTTAATGCATTTTTTATTTAAAAAATTGAAACGAAACATTCAAGATACTTTATATGTAAATGTGTGTATAATTATATATATATATATATATATATATATATATGTAAAAATATAGATAGATATTTAAATTTTTATTTTCAAATATATAAAATAAAAAAATCCTTAAACTTTTGGGGGCCACTTTTTTAAACCCTGAATTATTCATGTGTTATATATTTTCCAAGTTATTTACACATATATTCTATATACATTTGAAACTTTGTAACTTGGAACAATTTCTTTTTTTTTTTTTTCAAAATTACATGAATACACAAATTATAGACATATTCTACACGAATTTGCTAACTATGGGTTGGAACATTGGACCCTAATTTAGTTCAATGAAAACCAAGTAATTTTCATAGTTTTGATATCAAAACAACTAGTTAAACCACGGATCTAATATGGTGTATGATACAATGGTGAGTTGAAGTCTCAAAATTTGTATTTCTTTTATCGCATTGGAAATTGGAAAGTATGGTGTTTTGTACATAACTCACAAGTAGACACCCAAAATGGAAAGAACCTTTTGTCGGAGGAAACACCGAAAAACAGTTCCTCCAAACACTAGGGCTACAAGATGGGTTACTTGACCTAAACAGTTTCAACTACATTTGGGCTTGAATTTTAATTCAAGCCCATTAAAAAAATTAACAAATTCCAAACCCAACCCAAGTTGCACCTCTATCCAACACCCCCATACACATAACCCAATGTATAGACTGATACAAAATGTTTGAACCTGAATCTACCAGCAAACATAATTGTAAGATGGGAAATTCAAAAAATTCAAGCCCATTAAAAAAATTAACAAATTCCAAACCCAACCCAAGTTGCACCTCTATCCAACACCCCCATACACATAACCCAATGTATAGACTGATACAAAATGTTTGAACCTGAATCTACCAGCAAACATAATTGTAAGATGGGAAATTCAAAATGCCCACATGGTACTTGATGTAATCGTTTTCGGCCACGTACCAATGTTTTGTGATGTAAAATTTTTTGGCTAAGTACCTCGTTATTTGACCTGGTGGTTGCGTGCCTTAGTGATGAGCTACTTGGTGGTGAACTGCCTACTGGCGAACTGCTCGGTGGAGAAATGCCTGGGGGCGAACTGCCTGGTGGCGAACTGTCTGGTGGCGAACTGCCTGGTGGCGAGCTCCCTGGTGGCGAACTGCCTGGTGGTGAAATGTTTGGTGGCAAACTGCCTGGTGGCAAACTACTTGGTGGCGAACTGCCTGGTGGCGAACTGCTTGGTGGCGAACTGCCTGGTGGCGAACTGCTTGGTGGCGAATTGCCTGGTGGTGAACTGCTTGGTGGAGAACTGCCTGGTGGCGAACTGCCTGGTGACGAACTGCTTGGTGGCAAACTGCTTGGTGGCAAACTGCTTGGTGGCGAACTGCTTGGTAGCGAACTGCCTGGTGGAGAACTGCTCGGTGGTGAACTGCCTACTAAGCGACCGGTGACTTAGAGAATGTTGGAACTACTTGGTGCGACGCAATCCGACTGCCCTCAGCATGAGGTGGTCTTCTTTGCTTTGTAGGCAGCAGGAGCTGAGGGACCTGCGAGAACTTCATCTTTTCCTCCTCTTTGTAGGTGGCGGGAGCTGAGGGACCTGCGAGAACTCCATCTTTTCCTCCTCTTTGTAGGTGGCGGGAGCTAAGGGACCTTCGAGAACTCCATCTTTTCCTCCTCTTTGTAGGCGGCAGGAGCTGAAGGACCTACGAGAATTGAATCAGAGGTCCCAGGGGTATTTTCCCTGTGGGGGCTCTTCGACGCTTAAGTTAGCACTCTTATTATAGAGAGCTTTGAAGATAATATGAGAGATCTAGAGAGCAGGGTTACTTCCCTTTTTTCATCCCCCTCCCCTTTGGGGGGTGAGGTCTTTATATACCGGATCCTCGCGGGTTAGGTGGGTGAAAAGCCTCCAAACGGTAAGACTCGTCGCATCCTGTCAGAACCGGGGTACGGTGGTGAACTCCTCGAGGTTGTCAGGCTGGCGCTTGTGTCAGGTGGCCAGGTCAGCACCTGGGCCGGGTTGTTAGGGGGGTGCCTGCGTCAGTCGGCGGGTCAGTGTCTAGGCCAGGTCGTCAGGTCAACGCCTGTGTCAGTCGGCAGGTCAGTGTCTAGACCAGGTCGTCAAGCTGGGCGCCTGTGTCAGTCGGCGGGTCAGTGTCTAGGCCAGGTTTGTCGGTGGGCGCCTTATGGGCGGCTTGGCCGGATCATGCGCTAGGCTGGTCCAGGTTGGCCAGGTCGCGCAGGCCGCACGCAGCTCGCGCAGGCCGTGCGCAGTTCGCACAGGTCGTGCTAGGCCGGCCAGACTGGTGCCCGGGTAGGTCACCAACTTTGTAAGTTTGTTGGCTGGGTGTTTTCCTAGTTGTCACGAGGTGCCACGTGTCACAATTTCACTGGAGGGCCAAATCTGCCCTCATCAGTACTTATATATGTGAAAGGCCAAACAAAAATGCATGTTATGGATAGAAAAATACCCTAAAACAATGCCCATGCAAACTTGGTTATTGGTCATGTCCGATTTTCAAAACATTACTTACACTAGAAGCAAGCTATTTTTCTCAGGCCCCATTTGATTTTCGATAAGTTATTTATCCGGGTAAATTGAATTATTAGGGTACGTTTTTTCTACGAAACACTTACTCGGGTAAGTGCATTTACTCATGTTCTTTTATTTCTTAAGTAAATAAAGTAATGATCATTTTAGTCATAAAAATTCATTATTAAAAGGGGCATTTTTGTCCCATTCAAATGTTAACAACTTTCATGGTAGGTGGGAAATAAACTTTCTCTAATCTCCACATTAATCTGAAAAATAAACATGGGATTCTTGATCAATGGGAACCAAAATCCCATTGACCAACTTTCCCTCCTCTCAAAATCCAAAAAAAGAACGCCCCCTCAATGGTGAATTGGTTCATAATAATAAGCAAATGTTGACATTTAAACAACCTAACACATGCATATCTACAACCCAAAGCTTATACTATAAGAAAATGCACCTCTCTCTCTATCTCTCTCTCTATATATAATCTACTAGTTACTGATAAGGGCCAACCAAATTTGAAGAGCTGCATCCTATAAATACTATATTTTTCGCAACATTAACTTACTTTTATCAAATCTGAAATATTATATATTGACAATGACCTACGAATATGAACCACTGATGTGTTGCTCATTGTGACATTAGCAAGTGCACTAGCCGTTCAAGTAATAAAGTAGAGAGTGAAGTATCGTTCCCACAAGGATTTAGGAAACAATTACCAATACTAAATTGAGCACTTCTTATCTGATCAACAAATAAATCAAAACTCTAATGAAAGCTAAGAAATCCTAAATTAAAATCTATCTAAATCATTGGCCCAATTGCCTTCAATTCAGGTTAGAAGAGTAAGCAGTAAATGTCAATCTCAGAATTCAGCAATCTATCAATTTGGATCATTCGAATGAATCATGATTGAGCCTTGGTTTGGTGAAACCCCAAGGTCATGAACAGCCTCTCTCAAGCGCATGTTCATCCTATGCATGAGTAACGGTTCTTCTATCTCTAGCAAGAATCTAATCCCCATGCATGCATTTCTTCAAACACTTCTAAGGCATCAATTCAAATCTGAATTGATCACCAAGTGAATTGTGCAAGTTATCTCTAACCTTGCACTCAATTCAGTTCTTGAATAGTAGATCTGAATTCCTAGAGTCTCTCTCAAGCACTCTAGAAATTCCAAGCTGTAGATTAATTCGGCCAATCTGAAAATTTCAGATCTGAATTCTTTTTCAAGCAATTCAGATCTTGCAATCTCAGATATGAGAATTCAGATCTGAGTTTTGAAGGTTAGTTGGCCGAATTACTCTACAATAGCACCCTTATTCAAGAAACTTCAAGTATAATTCATGACCATTTGAATGAATCAAAAAGAATTAGATTGCTGAACTGAAATTTTACAAGCTGAAATACATCAAGGAAGAATGGAAACAAGGAGAAAGAAGAAAGAAAATATAACAAAGAAATTGAATTCAAATCAAAAGAGAATGAAACTACAAATGATTTATTACAAAAGATCTTTGAATCACAAACCCTCAATTCGAACTCACCTTCTCCTTCTAGCTTGCTTGTCTTGAACTTCCTTCAGCCCTTCTTCTTCTTCTTCCTTGCGCCTAGCCTTCTTCTCTTCTCTTCTCTCAAGGTGGCCGAACCTCTAAGAGTGGGAGAGCCTTCCTCTCAAGCAATTGAACAACTTTCTCCCCTCCTAGAGGCCTCCTTATATAGTTTTTCAAGGGGGCTCTTGCCCCTTCTTGAAGCCTCTAGAATAGTGTTCCCTCCTTCTCTTCAAGAAACTCCTAGAAGTTGCCGCCCCTAGCTCCCTTTGGGCTGCTATTTGGGCTACAACTTAGCTTGCTTTTGAGCTCATGTGGGCTACACTCTAGGCTGTTATTTGGGCTAAAAATGGGCTGGGCCGAAATTTTCTTCTTGCTAGGCTTCTTCCCTTGGATTTTCCAAAGAGTTTCATTTGCTCTTCTTGGGCCGAATGAAATTCTCTTGCTCTCATGGCTGGGCCGGGCTGATCTTGATAAATTTTGGGTTTTCTTTTCTTGCTTTTGCCTTCTTTTTGTTGATTTGGCTCCCCTGAAATCTTTCTTGCAATCAAGCTAAAATAGGGCAAAATTTAATTAAACCATCATAAAATATAGATAAATTGTAGGTTCATCAACCACCATTCTAATTACTACAACAGATAATAAAACAAATCATTGAAACTCTAAAAATTAGAGAATTTATGATGCATTCCACCTAAGAATTGATAACTCATCCTATTGTTTGGGTCAGTGTCAGAAAGATGTCAAAGAATTCACGGGGATGGTATTTATAGGTGGAGTGATCTAAATACATTGGGAAAATAATTTTCCTATTCTGAGGTGGACTGAACCATAAATTTTTCAAAATAATTTAGTCTTGACAATGACTTGTGAATTATGACCACTGAAATAGGGGTGTCAATCGGACTGGATTTGGTCCAATTCGGTTCAGTCCGATGAGAGTCCATTACAAATGGACCAGGACCAATCCAGTCCAATAAATATTTTAGACCATTTTGGACCGGTCCAAAAACTGTTCAATCTGTTAAAATTCTTGTTAATTTAAATTAGTTTCAATTCAAACCTAATCCATTGACAGTTATGTTCTTATCTTCTGTTAATGGACCAGATATTGGCTCAATCCAAATAAGTTTATTATGGAAGGACCAGGCCCAATCTAATATATCTTATTGGTCCTTCTAATCCAACCAAATAAATTGGTCCATTGACACCCCTATACTGGAACGGTCATTCTAATACTACATTCCATCAACATGACTAATTACTAATACATTTTGCAATATATATTTTTTTTATAGATCGGGCTGATTGATCGTCTTTTAACCTTTTTGTCCATGAGAAATTTGGATGGGTTCTCTGAATTGGTCAACAGTTGCCCAACATTACCAGCTAAAGTTGAAAGTTGAATCTCCTTAAACTGAAAACTTTGAGAAAAAGAAAGTAATGAACAGATCTTGTATGTCATCTGTGGGCACCTTTTACTACTTTGCATTGAAAATATCTCCGTACTTGTGTGCTTTATTTTATGGAGAGATATTTCTAATGCCAAGTAGCAAAAAGCTGTTAGAATGATGATATAAGCTAATACATCCACCAACTTTTACCAGCTGAGCAAGCATCCAGCCCGCCACCCATTCGTTTCAAATCATCCATGCTTCTACTTTTAGTACTAGGCCACTCATGATGCAACACATCAGCACCATAAGATGACATACAAGATCGGCTTCTGTTATGGCAAGTCTATGCCGTTCCAATCGCCTTTTGCAACCTTGCGGTAGGAATATCACTCTATAAAATAAAGCACATAAGTATGGAAATATTCTCAATGCAAGACTATAAAGACTACTCGAATGGGGACCGAATCTAATAAGCACGTTAAGTAAGCACAATGAGTGAGCACCTAATAGCTGTGTGACACCTATCCTAGCTAATGTATCTCTCATTCAAATGTTTTTCTTTGTTAGTCAGGCTATTATCTTATTATTTTTTTCAAAATAATTAAAAATAAAAAAACAAAAAAAAGGAAAACCTAAACATGTTGGGAATTGGGCCTCATTGAACTTTCTCCGATCCTCTTCCTTTTGGGGTTCTCTCTCTCCGATACCAACCTTCAACAGCTGAACCAAGTTCTCTCATACTACAGCTTTTCCCAGCCATCTTCATGAGGGTTTTGAACCAAGAAGTTGAGAGGCCTGCATCATTCTTCTCTAGAGATTCTTTTTCTTCGCTTTATTGAAAGAAAGAGAACTTTTGAAGGTTGGAGTTGGAATTTTGTAGTTGAAGGTTGAAGTTGGAGAGAACTTGGTTGTAGCGGCTGAAGGTCAGAGTTGGGAGAACCCTAAACGACAAAAGGTTGGAGAGAATCCAATAAGTTCCAACAGGTTTAGGTTTTCCTTTTTTTTTTTTTTTTTTTTTTATTTTAGTTATTTTAACAAAGATTATAAGATAACGAATAATTCCTGTCTAATAGAGCAAAAACATTTGGATAAGAATCACATTAACTGGGGCAAGTATCACACAACCATTAGGTACTCACTCATTGTGGTTACCTAACGTGCCTACTAAATTTGGACCTATTCGAATGGGCTTTGCCCTGACCAAACCGAACTCATGGCATACACGCCAGACTGATGCGGTTGTTAAGAGATACTCATGCAAAGTGAACTGTCCAAGTCATCAACTGGACGAATTGAGAAAGTCACAACCCTAACCGATCTCCAAAATCGTTGAATGGGCTGTTCAATGAAACCAAATCCAGTCACCTCTTAATTTCTCAAGGGTGCAATAATCCTAGCTATAGCTAGCCACGGTTTAATTCCTAGTTGGTCCAGATTTTTAATGGTACATAATATCTCTCCACTGTACAAAACTATATATTACCAATTATATCTCACATCTTTCAATTTATAAATATATTGAAATCTAAGCTTAGAAGTGTTGAGTTGCAGTTGCAGTTTCGTGTTGAGTTGATTAATACAAATTTGTGAGAGAGATTTTTTTTTATCTAAAATGTTTTGAAAACGTTTAGATTAAGTAAAATAAATTGTTATTTCTATCTAAAACATTAAATTTGTTGTTTTAAATGACTCATCATACATGCATTTTTCATATATGATGTGACAATACATATTTCTCACATTTGTATTAATCAACCTAAGACACAACTGCAATTATACCAAATACCCCCTAATGGTATCTATAAAATTAAAGATTTAAAAAGAAAATTGTTAATGTGAGCAAAACCACAAGGGAGAAGCAGGCATTACCAGCCAAAACCCTGGTTTGGACATTGGTAAAGGGTGACCCGGATCTAAATTATAGGTAGGTCAATGGAATTAATCATTTTTGGAAGAACAGAACCCAAACACAAAACATGTTTAAACATAAATAAAGAGTGGGTGTAGGCATGTACACAAGAGGTGAAGATGTGGTAGCCCCATGGCATATCTTGTCAGCTAAAGCCACTTGCTTGTTGTGGATGGATTTGTCCAAGTTTTAGATTGAGACGAAACGGTTCAGACCCTTGCTTTGATTTTGGCCATGACCATCCAAAACAGGTCATGGTCTGATAGGTGCTTTTTTGGGTAAGGTTGCTCATTTCAAAGAAAAGCTCCAAGCCGAAAGCCAGCAGCCCAGCACCGAGCAAACCTTTTAATTACATCATGGGACTTTGTCACTAGGCACTAGCCGCACTATTCACTAGGCTTAGACCCTAGATGCTCTTCTTAATTCTTAATTTGGTGATAATATTTTGTAAGGTTTTTAAATTTGAACCGAACAATGAATTGATCAGAGTCTGGTTTTCAGGATGAATAATTCAATCATTCGAATCAAATGTATGGTCCATTATGACAAAAATAAAAAATAAAAACTGATCAAACCCTTGGATGTTTCAACTGTTAGGATTAATGGTTTGCTAACTAAATCAACGATTTTTTGTTCTGGGGTAAAACGGAACCACTTAGGTGACTGGTTCCTAGTTTTTTCGATCCAACCATCTGATCTGGTTCAGTTTTGAAAATCATGATATTTTGCTTCTTAATTGTTGAGTCTCATGTCTCATTTTCATCATATAATGACAATTTGTTTCATTAGAAAAGGCCAATTTACCACTAACCCGAGAACTAATGAGCATTTTAGCACCCATCAGCTATTGATGACTGCATTTACAGAGTCCTAGTTATTCTTCCCCTTTGAGTGGGTTGGGGGAGGGAGAGGATGAAGAGATTCATCATTCATCATTCACCAACTTATTGACAAGAATCACCGAGTTCTGCTCATTTCTGTACTAATTGTCTAGTAGTTACAGTTATGCATATTGCGGATTTGATAGGAAATGGACCCCCTTGGCCCCTTGTATGGGAGGGCATTCAACAAATGTGGACAATCCCATATGTATGCCCGTTTGGATTAGAGGCATTAGAGCCATCCATCAGCCACAGACTACTCTAAGTGTAGGTCGTTCCCTGGCCAAACCTCCATGCATGTGGATCGTATGACAGTGTAAACATTGTTGTTCAAATTGATCAATCAATCTTTCAAAGTTCCCATCAATCTCTCTTTCAATGCCCTCAAATGTCAGGAAGTAGGTGACCCACCAGAGAAGGTGAAAGATGGAGAGAGAAACCTATCTCTATATTAGGTTGGAAAGGAATAAGACACAAGCAATGTAGCAAACATGTTGGCTACTTGAAGTTGGCAAGAAATGACCCGGCTTTTTGGGGTCCAATCCCCTTTTGTCCTTACAGCAAAGTCCACTGTATCCCACATGGCTTAAGTTTCCTTGTTTATTAACATGGATAATACTGGAGTCAATCTATCTATCCATCCATCCACCCATCTACCTTTTAGGTTTCCCTTGTCCCACCAATAGCTATTTAAGTCTATTAATTAATCTTCTCTTTCATATTGTCTTCTTCTTCTTCATTCTTTTTTTGTTTTTTCTGAAAAAAAAATATATGATGCCAGAAAAGCATAACATTAGAAAGGATTTAATCAATTAAAACCTTTTTATGAATTTTAATAAAAATCCACCTGATTGGTTAACACACTTATAATATTACTGGTTGATTAGTTATCAGTTTTTCGAATATCATGTCTTTCCAACATCATAATCATCAAACCCTTGTTTTTTTTTTTTTGTTGCAGGAAAAGTCATTATTCATTAGCCATACCATATTTCCATATAAGAAGATTTCAACAATGACCCGATCTTTTGTTGGTTTGCTACTACGTATGGTGTCCATCAGTCCATCTCAACTTAGGAAATCAAAATCTCAAATCTTAACTTTTTCAGGAGAGACCCCCCTTTGTCCCATTTCACCATATTTTCCAGTTGGAAGGGAATCAATCCCAACATTCACCATATTTTTCACATTGTATAACCTATGCCCCACCACATATAAACCTTTTCCATAAAAATCGTTGGACCCACCTTTAAGTAGCTTTGCAGAGATGATGATAAGCTGAAGAATAGTTCTTGATATCCTAATTTCCCCATTCATTTCTCTGTACAAAATCAAATATTCTCATCAGCCATTGGGTTTAGACCAAATCCGGTTTCGGGTCAAAAGTGACATGTTGGTTGGATGCATATTTAATTCCCCTGGTCATGGTCAACGTTCGGCAATATTATGCATCGTATCCAGCTAAAACCCGCATCCTATTCAATTATCAAACCCTTGGATTCGAATTGTCCGACAGGGATTAGATTGGGATTTAATTTGCATCCACCTTATTGTATTTAAAATGATAAAATAAATTAAAAAAGTTTAAAATTTTAATTATTTTTAACTTATAAAATGATATATAATATAAGATTATGATTATATATGTACATATATAATCATAATTTTTTACCAGGCTTGAATTTTATTGGATTCAGATGGGATAAGATTAAGAGGATGTTTGGTTGGGCGTTTTTTCAATAAACGCCACCACAAACGCTTTGGTTTATGTGAATGGAGCCGTTGGGGGAAGGTTTAAATTCTCGATTCCCACAATGGTCTGGCATTTCCCGAAACGCATATCTTACGTGGTGATGAAGTGGCTGCTGAGCTGGTGTGGTGTGATTATGATCCGGTGCATTGTGGAACACCGTTCCAAAAGAAAATTGCTACATAAAACCCTAAAGCCATCAATACACTTAGGTCTCAGAGGATATCGTAGAGGTGTAAATTGGGTCGTGTCGCCCATGACCCAGTATGACCTGGCCCGAATTTGGACCAGCTCAACATGGCATGGCACAATGGCATGCGGGTTATGCCACGCCCAGCACAATAGTCTATACCATGCTAGGCCTAGGGTTCCTGGTCCACGGGCTGGCACGACACAACACGATTGTGCATGCCGTGCCACTCGCGGTCCACGTGTCGACACAGCCCAGCCTGTAGCACAACATGCAGCACGCCCCGCGGGTTTATAGTTATATAGGTTTTTTTTTACAAAAATACCCCCAATAGCTCTAAACAACTATATAGGGGGGTATTTATGTATTTTGGTTGTGGGAGAGAAAGAATGACACAAATGCCCATCAATAACTATACAATAGCTAATAGGGGGGGCATTTTGGGTAAAGTGATAAATATCTTTATAATGACCAAAATACCCCTCCTAACAACTAAAAAATTGGTAGTTTTTAGGGTATTATGGGCAATTAAATTATTTTCAATTCCTATAAATAGCCCTGTCCTCCATCATTTTCAATTCCTACAATGATCCAATCCAGAAAGAAAATGATGAAGTCAATATTTTTTGTATACTCAATAGTTGTATAGCATTTTTTTCAAATTATTGTAAATTTTGTTTTAGTTTTATTTGATTTATTTGATATTTTTTAATAAGGTAATTTTTTATTTTCAATTTATAACTATATTGATTTTTATATTTTATTAATTTATTCAATTTTTCAATTTTCAGATTTCATTCATCCAACCATTGTATGCTTTGTATCATTCAAATTTAAATGAAATAAAATTCCTATTTTTCTTCCAATTTGTTATTCACTTTGAGTCTTTATCTCTTTGACTTCTTATTTGATTAAATATTTTTTTATTTCTTTGTTAGATTTTTTATTTTTTCAAATAGTTCCCAAAGGAAAGTTAAATATTTTAGTTTTATTTAACAAAGAAATAAAAAAATAAAAAATAACAAATAAAAAAAACTAATTTAGCCCGATTCAGCCCATGCCCAAGGCACGACTTGCAGCCACACAGGCTTGGGCCGTGGGCTGTGCCGGGTTGACCCCTCAAATTATCCCTGGGGAGGGCGAGGGCAGCATGGCCCAAGATGGCCCACAGGTCGGTACGACACAGCCTACACTTTGTGCCAGCCGCAGGCTGACCCAACACGACCCATTTTACACCTGTAGGAGATCATCGTCACCCTATGAGAGAAAGCTTCTTTGCACAACCTTGCTGTGGACGCCGGTAAGTCCGCCCTCGTAGAAAAAACGTCTTCGTTTCACGCAGGCAACTTTTTTAGACCTGCTTTACTTTGTTCCTCTTCAATGGCTTCTCCCTTCGCTCTTCCGCCTTCCGCCCTATTCTTATCTCCTCCCATCTATTTCACTCCTTGTTTTATTCAATTCAAGATTCAACATTGGGATTTCCTTCCTTCAGAATCGAGGATTGAATCTTATTTCCGGACCATATTTTGATGTTTGTCTCTAACTCCAGGAGTACCAGTGCTAGCAATATTCTTTCGTATCTGCTGTGCCTGCATCAGGATAGTGAGTTGGATTGTGTCTATCATGAAATCCTGAACAATTTGGATAAGGTCATACAGAGAAGAAGCCAAATCTCCGCTCCTGTTCTGTCGATGGACCAATACAACAACTCACGATCAACTGTTCGGTGTCCATCTCCACCGGCGAATTTCTCAGTTGCAGTCAATTTGGACGGTTAGATTGACTCATGGCACTCAAATATCAAGAGCATATATCACAATGTAACATTCATACAAATGTTTCTTGAAATGCCACACCAAACACCCAAACTACAAGAAACGTTTATTAATGCTGTGGTGGAAAGTAGTTTTATGGGTTGTTACTTGAAACACCCACAAAACACCCAACCAAACAACAAAATAAAAATAAAAAAAAAAATTAAAGAAGCGTTTTTCATATAAACGTTTTTTAGATAAACACCCCCTCAGTAAACGCCAACGGAATCAAAGATCTGTATCCGATCCTGATGCAAGTTTTAACATCCAAATGCGAATGTTAAGTCATCAAAAAAAAGGTTTTCCCAAAAAGAAAAAAAAAATACGACTGTTAAACTTTTAGATTCAGTTAACAACCTTATCCCGCATGCAGCGAGATCCACCATTTTCGCAGCCTTCTACAGCCGTATATTAAGAATATCTCCATATATGCTTTTTTTCGTGGGAAAACATTCCCGATGCAAGGCTGCAACAAGATACTGTGCGAACGGTGTGAGTAAGATCCTGTGAGTACCAAATCAGAAGGTAAACTGTTCTCGGTCAACACTTGATACTCAACAAGTGTCACATTAGAAATGTGTGCATCGGAACTGTATACGCGTTGGGCCTAGGAAACCCGAAAACGAAAGCCCACAGACTGGAGGATTCGATCCATTTGCCTTTTTCCTTTTATGAGTTTTCCTATTCCAATTTACAAGAGAGTGAGAGTATCTTTGATTCACTACTGCACCATATCGTCGAGTGTCGACATTCTTGATATGTATGGTTGGGATCCGAAATGATGCCAAAGAATCGGAATCAATCATGTATCTGATATCTTACCAGTTACCAAGCTAGAGATCCAACGGTTAAGATGCCATCTCAGAATGTTACTATATTTACCTAGATATTCTATAATAAAGCTCTTGATACTTCCGGCCTGCCCTATTTTTGGCACTCGTTGTTTTGCTATGAATCCAGCCACTTGGATTGTTCGGCCGTGGCAATTATTTGGATTTAGATACCGGACCATTCCTTTGGGGACATCTAACGAGTCTCGACTGGTCTACATGAGTGCCATGTGTACAATACGTACGCATGAATGTGATTGATTGTGCTGTCCCTCCGAGGAAGAGATCCGTGCTTATCTTAATAACAAACAGCAAGATACATCTTATCCCCGACGACACGTCATCATTTTTTAAGCCATTTGATCAGCGGGTAAAATGAGTGCGATTGATTTAGATTAGGACAAAAAGTGAAAAAATAAAACCTTAATTACAGCGACAAATTGATACAGTACAACTAATTATATGAAAAAATGCAGAGGAAAACATAAAACAGTAATTCAGAAAAATATGGGGATGGATGGATGGATAGATGGATGGATGGGAGTCCAACCAGCTCATCTGTGAAAACTGAAAAGACAAGATGCGAAGGCAACGGTCGACTTGTCTGGGATCACGGGCGCTGCAACATCATAACATGTGAAGGAAATGACGATGGGCCCCCACCAATCATCGTCACACAGCCGTTCGATATTTAATGCGCCAGGCCTCTGACAACTACTGCTCAATCATCACCACCGTAATTGGCTAATCCATAATTACAATAACAAAACTGAACAAAAAATGATTTCCTATTCTTTTTCCTTTTCCTGTACAAAAATATTCTGCGGTTTAGCTGCTGGGCTGGACCAGAGTGTATAGTGCGGAGTGCAGACACGAGACACCCGTCAGTCCGTCACTAAGAGGAGGACGTGGAGGAGGTTAAGTCAGGTTGGAATATACGTTGGCCCGTGGCTAAAATGTGCTTGGGGTCGAACTCCATTTTCCTCTTAACAATCAAATCCCACTTATCTCCGAAATGGTCCTTCCATTCCTCTTGTGTGCTGAGATTGGGTAGGTACTGCTTCACCTTGATCCCTGTCTCCTTACAGAATCTGAGTATCTGACGGTTCTGATTGCTCAAGTAATCCAACGTTTGTGTCTCTTCCCCAGAATCCAGTGCCGATCGGAGCAGCGCTACAAGGTAAAATGTGTCCTCGTCTGGGGTAACCACTGAGCTCCGCTGGTCCCATCTACGTCATAACAACAACACGATTTGGACTTTAGTTGCACGATGGTTGGAATTTGATGGTCCGGAGGGAGTTATGGGGCCCACCCCTGTTGGTCCGGTTTTAACTAAAAAAGATTTCTCCCAAGCTTTTTATATGGTTGACATGTACCAATTGTCGTGTTATTTAGATAACGGGGCTCGTAGCCCTCGTAATATTTTAAGTACAAATATACAGAAACAATCTGTGGGCCCAATATCTTGGAGATTTCATGAATCAACCCAATCGGATGATCTCATCCGTCAGACAAACTCCAAAACAGCTTAAAAGGCTATATGGTTATGTCATCATCTTATCTAGATGACCATAGTCATCTGAGCATATAAGCCACGTGTACAGTAGATCAACTGTACTATTTTTTCCAAGTAAAAAAGAATGCGTTCTGATCCTATATTTGTTAATAAGACGATAGAAACAACAAGAACCCCTTCAAAGGACAATTTTGTGCTTTTAACGGGCTCATCCACCGTACGATCAAGGACCCACATTTTCAAATTCCCATCATAAACAAGTTTGGTCCAAGCCCAACCTTTATCTTTTTAATTATTATTTATTTTTTAAGAGAATTAAGGCTGTGAGACGGCCACGGCCAGCACACTTGACTGTCTATGTGGGTGAAGCGTGTCCATTGATCATACGGCACCAACACGGAAGCTTGGAGACACGTAATGTAATAGACAAAGGGTTTGGAGAGTAGAGAGACGGGCTTACTTGTTTCGATTCATGGGGTAGATTAGAATAGGTCCACTTGTCTTCTTGTTTCCCAAAATGCCCTTAAAGACACCTTGATCAAAATCGGCAATCCTTGACTTGGGGACAAAGAGATTCAGCCATGGATGGGGAACATCCCACAAACCCTTGGCCCGGAGCTTCAACTCGGCCTTGTGGACCCGGTCCAAGAAATCCACATAAGGAAGATCGGTTGTGAAGACCGATGTCGGTATAAAATCTAGCTTCTTTAGCAGAGCCTCCACTTCCTGCAGAGCAATGGAATCCCTAATTAGTGATTTAATTAACATCTTAAGCAATCAAAGTAAGCATAAAAAAGGTTGATAACCGGACATCTCTTTTTGTCAGGGCAACTTGGATTTGGATCAATTTTAAAATTATTTCTCTGGAACAGAACTTGAATTTTAAATAATTTGGTGGGTGGACGGATGAGATTTGGTAAGGAAAGCACAAGTTCCATCCTAGTATGAAATGGGATAGATTACACAAGATCTTCCCACGTTGTCATGTGGATGTCCTATTGGCTTTTATAGTATAAGTTATATTACCTCTAAGAGAATAATATACCTGCTCAGACAAATATAAGTTATATTCTCTTATAGACACCTATAAGAGAATAATCTTACCTCTAAAATATTACCTTACCACCACGATCAGACAAATAGAATAAACTATTCTCGGAAGAAGTTAAATATACCTGATCTACGGTATCTGAGGATGATTCATCGTAGTTCTTTGTGATCTCCAAGCAGTACAGGACACCACCATTAGCTGCAGCGCCAAGAGAGCTGATCTTAACGGGGTTGCGTGGGGAGAAGAAGGAGGATCTCCAATTGTTGATGAGCCCTTCATCCACGATAACAAAACCTTCGACATAGTCGAAGCGCTCGCTCGCAGGGTGTCCATTCAGGGAGATGAGATACTCCTGGTCCTTGGTGAAAGCGGAGAAGTTGGAGTATAGTACCCGAATCCACTTCACCTAGAAGGCCCATGGCCCGACCCAACAACAAGACAGAAAGCAGCAATTTAGAATTAAGAATAGCTGAATAGGAGGAGGGACACGTCAACAATATTGCCACTGCCAGCAATCGAATGCCGAATGGGGGTTTGATATAAAATTGGGATTTTCGTATGGGCCCCGCCCAACCCTAATCCCAACTCTTTTTTAATGTTGGCCTTTTGGGTTGGTTTTTTTTTGCTCATTAAATTAATGGATTAAAATTTGAAAAAGTTCAATGGGCTCCAGCCTCCAGTCCAGTGGACCAAACTCCCAAGTTTGTTTCCAACTTCCAACGAACGGAACATCGCCCATTTCATATTACATATTTTCATTCATCTGTTTGTGTGAGAGAGGGAGGAGCTGAGAGCTGAGTAGTACCCTTTGTGGAGCCGGTTCTAGAGCGATTCTAGCCCTTGTTATGATGCCAAATTGTCCTAACCCACCAAGAACAGCGTGAAACAGTTGTGAATTTTGTTCATTCGAACATGTTAAGATCTCTCCCTTCCCTGTACCAAAAGAAATATATAATAAGATCTCAGGCGAATGAAAACTAGACAAGTGTGATAGAGGGCAACAACTATATACTAAAAAGAAAAGAAAAGGTGAAGGGAAAATGGTAAGAAGATAAATTATATATTGAAAAGAAAAGAAACCAGGCCATGTGAAAATATATCCAGAGAAGGCAATCGAACTAAAACTAAAAGAAAGCAATTCAAAAGCCTAAAGTTGGATAAGTAAAAAAACCAAATGGCCATGTGGATATAGTAAAAGGTTTGTCAATCCACCGTAACCCATGTGAGAAAAATAAAGCCCTGAAACTTGGAAAAATTCAAACGAGTCGAGACTCTCAAGTCTCAACCCATTTGAGAAAACGCATCGGCATGTGTTTGCAGAATTAACAAGGACGGAACGTGGCTACAGCAGTTGAACCAACCTGTGACAACGTCGAGCTCATAGACATTGCTAATCTGAGGGCCGTGATGGAAGGCTTGTCCACTAATGCCAGCATTCGAAAGGGTTCCACCCACGGAGAGATACAAGTAATCGGTCCACGACCTTGGTGCAAGCCCATGCTCGAGCGTCGAGTTCAACACATCTATCCACAGCTCTCCACCCCAAACGTCAACGTAGCTGGACTTGTGTCCCAGACCCAGAGAGAGAGAAGGGCGAGTGAGATGATTTCGCTTGGGGATGGAGCTTCTCATCGCAATCACAACGCCGTTGGCAGCTTGTGCCTGCCCGCTGATCGAATGCCCGTGTCCTCTGGCGGAGACAGTGAATCCCTCAGGTGACTCGTAAGCGGTTCGAATCAAGCCGGCGATGTCGTCGGCCGAGGACGGGTGTAAAACGGCCAACGGCTTGACCTGGGTCATTCTACCAAAATCAAGGGAGGCGATTTCGACATCGGCGGAATCGAAGCTGAGCTGACGGTATAAACCAAGACGGAGGAGCCCGCTAGGGTCCACAGTCAGTCCAACCGTGGAGATTAAACGACAGATGACAAATGATAGGAGAAGAAGCTTAGTAGCCATTGTTGTTGTCACACAACTCGATCGTAAGACAAAAGAAGAGAGAAGTAAGGCAGCGTGTCTTGCGGTTGGTGTTTGGGATTTTAATTTATAGAAGAAGAGAAGCGGCGGTGAAGGATAGTAAAACTACGCATCCCGGTGAAGGAATGAGTGAGGGAGATCTACTAGGGGGTGAAACTTCTGGGAGGGAACAAAATCTTGTGGCAGCTGCGTGGGAAGTCGTGGTGCTAACGTAAGCCGGATTGCGCTTTAAAGATTTTCTACGCAACATGCACAGATTCGCTCTCTCCCGCTTTTTAACGTTTGCAGAGCGAAGTGAATAGAACCAGGAGGTCCAGGACTCAGGAGGACTCTCTCTCTCCTCTCTCTCTCCTCTCTCTCTAAGCTACTGCACCTTTCTCTCTCTGTGTCAAGTATTTAAGCTACAGGTTTTCGATTTATAGGACAAAGCCGGGAAGAGAAGAGACACGTGGAATTTATACATGTATGAGATGGCGTGACACGAGTGAAGAGAAGGAGTGGAGGTGAGTGGGCCACACGTGGACATAGACGTAGTACAGAGGTAGGGACCACTGGTAGATACGGAGGATCTGTGTGGGGATGCGGGCGAGGGAACGTTCACGTGGGTGCAGAGAAGGCGACGGTGTTAAGCTAAGCCGAACCAATAAAGATTCTCTCTCTCTCTCATCGGTCAGCAGTCAGCTAGTGATCGTTCATCGGCTCCGAAGTCCAAATCTGACCGACGCCATTCCTGAGCTTTTCTAATTAAAATCAGTATCACTGGATTTAATTAATTAATTAACGTTGAAGTTAAAATGCAGGATAATTACAAAACATACCCTGATGAGTGACGACGACGACTGATGTCACTATCCATATTCAAGATCGAGTTCTCAGTAGTTCCCATCCTTTTGCGATTGGGAGGAGTAGATCTTGTCTTTAGTCTTGACCCAACTTCCATCCATGATGGAACCGAACCTTTGGTCAATTGGGTCGGATACACCTGCACCAACAAACTCAATGGGTTCGATCCGATCCATTTCTGACTATATGGCTGAGATTTGTTTGTCGTTGACATACTTATTGTTACAACTTACAACCTACAACCTACAACGAAAAGAAAAGTAAAACCTTCCAAACACCCCTTGGATCGGTGCTGGGTGGATAAGAGCTAGCTCAACCGTCTGGACTCACCGCTTCTCTGTTTAGGAGCCCTAATATGGACCACTACAACATATTTCCCATGCACGTTGTGGAGATAGAAATATTACTCATCCAGTAATAGATGATCTGTTTTTGTTTTTTGGCTTGCTTAGATAGTTGGATACCCCAAATCCAAGTAACTTGGTGGGTCTGATAAGATTGTTAGCAGAAGCCAGCAGGAGCAGGTGAAAACACTTTTACCATGCTGAAGCTGAACTGGCCAACTCCATGGAGATGACCTGGCTTGTCAGAGTAGAATACTCAATCACAGTCGACATGGAGAAGATTATAGAGCTAAAACAAGGACATAGAGTATGAAAAGCAAGGCAACTAGTATGACAGATTTAACTTGATTCGTTGGACTCTGATTTCCAGGCTGGATTTGATGACAATGGTTAATACTATAAAATCAGTGGTTATGAAGCTTTCTTAGAAAAAAAAAGGGGGGCTAAAACTATATATAGCTCTTAGCAATTAACTGTTGAACCACCAAATTTGTGGTTAGGACTTGGGAGAGAAAATCAGAAATCTATAATACAGGGTCCCCATCCAAGGTATATATGGTCATATAAATCTATAAACCTAAAGCAAGTTCCACATCAACAGTCGATGGATGATGGAATTTAAACCATTGGATCCATTGGTTTTCCTTTTAGGATTGATTAAAAAAAAAATAATGCACACCCCAAAGTCCCAAGGAATAAATGCTTGAAAAGACAAAATACACCTCAAAGTTTTGAGCCTTATCAGTATAAAATAATGGTCTTTTTTCTGTTTTTTCTTTCTACCGGGGAGGTTCAACTGTTGAAGTTCCATCTTTATTAAAAAATGGGACCTGCCCAAATCAGTACCCAAAAAGGGAAAGTTGATCATCTGAATTCTATGTATGAATTCTTGTACAATTGTACATCCATCCATATGATGATACATATACTGTTTGTATACAGTATTTAATGTTAGAGTCAGGCTTTGGGTCACTGAATCTTATTTTTCTGCAGAAGACCCGCTTGGCTTGGCAGCATATGAAGAAACCAGTCTCCAAATACCGTTGTGACTTTCAGGGGGAATCATTGAAACTTCCAAAATTTCACCCTCACCCAAGGGAGAGAGAGAGAGAGAGAGAGGAGGTTGAGTCAGTCCACGCATATCTATGTTGCTATAGCATATCATCACAGGAGAGCAAAAACAATAAACAATGTCTGTACCATAATTACAAACATTAGCCTATATTAAAAGTATTTTTTACAGTAGAACTTTGATCCATAAGAGAAATTATTATGTAATCTGATATTGCACTATTTGTTTTGTTGATATGGGCAAATTAAGATCGGTTGATTTGATTAATTAGACACTTGTATTGATCTGGACTCTTCTATTTAAAACTTGTTCATGATCGTAGGTTTTATGTCTACGTTAGTTTTATATTACACAAACATACATAATTGTTTAATTTCTTAGTTTATTAATATCTTCATCTAGATCCTAGAGGATAGCAACGTGATGATCATATCTTCGTCTAAAAATCTCTTCTCTCTTCTGGGGTTCCATTGTTTCTCTTGGTTTGAAGTTATTATAGAGAGACACCATTTTCTTCTCTACTGGTAACTAATTAAACAGCCTTCTTCTATTTAATTTTTCTTTCAGTTTCAACAGTTATGCTTTTCTCATGGAGGGGATCGGAATTAAATAAGAGCAAAGCGTGACTTAGTTCGAAGATTATTCTACCTATATGTGTAATACGATTACGACTCTAACAAGTTGGGCAATGGTTTTTTCTGTGTTAATGACTGCAGCAATTGAAGTATATATTCAACCAACTGCGTTGAACACTACTGCTGTGAATGGATTTATATGACCATATATACCAGATGAACCCTACTGCGTTGAAGGGATTTACATGGGGTTTAATTAATTTGCTTCCGGTTCGATGGATACGTTGTTGCACATAGGATTCCTCGTGGTTCATTATTTTGATCCGTCTTTTCCTGCAAATGCAGACCGGTTTGTGTGTTTCGACGCACAGAAGAGCAAAAAAGTTACTGGAGTAAATAAGTAGATGAAAGGCCACTTGTCATTAGGTTTTATATGAGTACCATTTGGAACTATACAAGACAGATGGAATCCTGTAGGTGAGAACACACAGAGGGCAGGACAGAGGGAGAATGGCGATGATTGGCTGGTCAGTGGGGTTGGGGGGCTCACCATGGTCCATGGCTTGACCACTACTACAGACTACTTCTCATACCAGGAAGCTCTCTCTAGCTACTACGTACTTTCACAGTCACAGGCATGAACCTTGACACACTACTTCCCTCCTTCAATTCATCAGTTCCCTTGTAGCTAGCTAGCTTAATTTGGCCACTAATTAATCAAATTGGGTTCTCACTTTCAACCATTAGAGCTAGCGCCCACAGATTAGATAACAAAGAGACGCGTTGAGGGTCTATGCTTCAATTCCTGCTGATTGCAGGGCTTACCTTACGTTGCTGTAAAATGTGAAGAGCTAGCTCATTTCCCCTTCCTAGCTCATATATAGGATTAATTTAATAAGCCTAGACTTCTGAGTGCTGATACTAATAACACAGAGCTTGGTCCCCCCATTGCCCAACCAACACAACACATTGTTGCAAGCAAGTAGAAGGGAACCCACCATCAAGAAATATATCAGTTCAGATTGAGAATGAAGAAAAGCCTATGTTGTGAGCTAAAATTGTCTAGAAAAGGAGGTGGTAGTTGCGGTAATCAAGTAAGTTGGCATCATATGCCAGTGTCGCCATTTTCCTGCTTTATTCAACACACAGTGAATTCTGAGATAAATAAATGCAAGGGAAGAAATTAATAGATGCCTGCTGCACTACTAAACACTGTTGATGATTTGATGTGAATGTTATTTGAATGATTTGTAAGAGGTAAGAGGGCATGTGCCCTGGGCTTTCCCTCTGAATTTATTCATCCCCATTAAACAGAACACCGAGAATTTTGTTTCTGGTCGGTGTCTGATTTACCTTAGAAATTAAAGTGGGGTTCTCTCTCTCTCTCTCTGGAGATTGTTTTGTTTTTCTATTGCTTTTCTTCCGTATCTTTTTGTCTTTGTTTAGATAAAAGTTAAAACCCAAGTCTCTTTTACACAGCTCAAAGTCCAATCTTTTATGCTGGTTCAATTGGCCCTACAAAGCCACTGTGGAAGAAATAGGCATTTTTCTGTCAGTCTCCTGGGAGAAAGAATCATTCTCTTTTCTTCTAATTCTAACTATTAAATATATCACTATATCAGAGCCTTTCTTGCACCAAACATAAAAAGAAGAAGAAGAAAAACCCTAGATTCTTTTTAGGTTTCTATAGGCTTAATGTGATGAGATAGTGCTTGGATTTTGAGAGAGAAGAAAGGCTGCTTTATTTGCTAAACTTTTAATTTCCTCTTCTTTTGTTCCTCTCCACAAGATTTCCTTAGCTCTAGAAAGCATGCACGGGAAGTAGTGATCATGTCGCATACATATACATAAAATGTTGTATACATATATACACATGTATCAATAAATTTGTTAGTCATTTGTTTTTTGGCTACCCAATGAATTTATTATTTGAAGTGTAACTACATGCTTACATGCATGCATCTAAAGATACGTACATACTCATGCATCCATCCACACACATCCATACAAACATGTAAGGAAGAATTTATACTTTTATAGTATGCATTCATGTTGTCGATATTTGAACCTAGCATCGAATATTAATTTTAACATTCATCAATTAACAAACATAGTACATTAATTCAACCATATATTCAACGTTGAATTGTAACTATCATCGATCAGAAAGAAGTAATTAGATTTAAACAAATAGATTGATAGATCATTCATGTTTACATATATGCATGAATATGTCAACCGTATACAGATATAGCTAGAGATAGATTGACAGATGGATATAAAGATGTTAGATTTAACCAACCTCCCTTTGTACTATCTTAATTTGAATTGAATTAATTGAGTCCGGATTTCCTGCACTTGGTTATGTATGTGTTGTGGTGCATTCCTAATTACATTGAAACATGTCAGGCTTCGCATGGTATCTCAGGTCACATGTGCGAATAATTTAACGGGACCGTTTGCATTTTTTTAATGTCTCAATTTTTTTTAACTAAAAATTTAAAAGAATAAATAAAAATAGATACTTTGACCGTCCAACTCGACAGACCTAGCCCTTCCATGGAGCAGATGCCATTAACGAATGATTGCAGGGGAAAAAATTCTGGTGTTGAATTGTTTATACTGAAGTGCTAGCATAGCTCCTCCATGGTAAACTTGCTTTCTCTAAGTCAATGTTCAGTATTTCTTATTCTGCAAATGAGAACTGAAGCAACAAACCGACAAATCTTGTTGTTTTGATGACTTTATAGTGTATACTCTATCCAATTGATTGAGGTAAAGATTCAGAATTCTCCAAGTTGAGATAAGTTCAAAAGCAAAATTAGTAGACATTAATTACTCTGTAACATGCTTCCTAATTTGTGAAGTCTCTATTGTCTTCCTTTTCATGATTTTTTTCTCAATACCATCATTAGAAAATAAAGTTGACATTTTATAAATTTGACTTAAAAAGGGAGTCATTACCGAATCCAGTTCATAATGGGTTGCAAGTGTTTTGAAAAAAGCAGAGTACTCAAGTGAATAAGAAACGATGGGCACCTGAAACAATTTCTTGCAAATGACTTCCACCCTTATTTGGTCTGCAATCGTTTATCAATGCATCGGCACCAGGTTAGAGCTGGTTTGGTTTGCAACAGTTTTCTTTGTTTTCGTTTTTCAATACTCATCAGTCAAGATTTCATATGCTTCACTAATCCCTTGATAGTTTTCTATAGCAATGTCTTCATCTGTGGAGATCGGCATTCATGGAGTGATAGATTTGTGCCCATTGACAATAAACTTTTCTATTTTCTTCATCCCATGTTTCACGAGATATGTAGAGAAGAGTGTATATCTCTCTATTTGGAGTTGTGATTTTTCCTTCATTCTCTGCTAAACAAGAAAAAGGGTTTAGGGTTTTATAGACTATTAAAGTTTGTTACGGAATAGTCTTGACTAATAGAAGCAAACTGTCGGTTTAAATGGCTCGCATATTTGAATTGGAATGCTATCCAAATTCTAACATATCCCAATTTGATTGGGAGTGCACCCTTGCACACACAAAACCAGGTGCAGGAAATCAAAACTCGAATTAATTGCGACAAGGACAACAGCGTCGGCCGTCGGAGTGCAGAAAATATTTGATGGGGTCTAGTATTATTGTGGTTCATGGAAACTTGCCAGTAAACCAGCCTTGTACCTTAAACGGATTGACCCCATCGATTGCGACTCCTGGTCTTCTGGTTCTCTCCCCAGAAGACCCAGAAGACCGTGAACGCAGAACTCTTTCTGGGGTAGAGTCAGATTTTGTATGAATGAATTAAGCTTGGCTTTTCTTCATGCTTACCTGTTCTTACCTCACTTTGTCCCCACCTCGGGATCCAAATCTGAACATTATGTGTGTTTAAGGAAATGATTGAACTTCTCCTTTTTATCTCTGGTTGCTATATACACGTTTATAATGAGTAAACAAATGAAACAAAGGTTTCATCAGCTTCTGTATGTGGATGGGAAGAAGGCAGTGAAGCATGAGAGAGACATGCATGGGATGGAATCAGATGGACGCATCCAACCCTTGACTCTAAAATTTGCTTATTCACAACTTGTTGTAAACATATATTATAACATGCCCACCTGCTTTATTTGTATGTATGTATTTACAGCATTGATTCCTCCAATATGCATGCAATATATATACATACATGAGAACAGAATCATGTAAGTATCTTCATCATCATCCATTATTAGGAGACGACAGATAAATGTTATATACTAGCTAGTAGCCACATCATGATGGGGTGATGGGTCCCATGGAATGATCTCCCAAGAATGATTCCATCGCCTAGTCTAGCTAATTATCCACCAAAGCCTACCATATTACAATAATCATTCAGTTCCCCATATAGTTGGGTTTCTTTTAATGCATAGAGATATAATTTATTAGTATAAAGAAGAACAAATTGTTATGTGGAGAGAAGAATAGGCCACTTGAGTTTGTTGGATGGAGAATCGGTACCAATGTTGGCTACAATATATGATGTAACCACGTAAGCTTTGTGGGTGTATAAGACTCCTGCAGACTCCAGTTGGAATTGTCTTTCTCGTAGCTCAAACATGTATAGAATAAACAGGTTGCCTAAATATATATATACAGAGAGAACCCAAGTGGTATTTGTTTTTGTTATCATCATCATGTAATCAATATTATATCAATGTCCACTTTGGAATTTGACTAGTCTTATTTCATGTATATTTTCTGTAAATAGTTGCATCACTTAATCTAATTTAATATCAATGAAATCAGTTAACCCAATAAGAAACCTTTGGATTTGATCGAGGTAACCCAGAATGAGTCAACTGGAAATTCATCCACCAACCCGGTTTCTGCAACCCTCCTGGCACATCGACTGAGGGAACGTGGTTTCAGCAGCAGCAGCAGCAGAACTCCAATCTCATTAAGGTATACTTGAAATTCATGATCGCAACAACTCATTAGAACGTCATATGTCGATTTTTTACTAAAAACATTTAAAACACTATTTCTGTGCAATTTTTCTTTCATTTATTTATTATTATTATTATTATTTTATCTCATGCATAATGGTTAGTCAGAGGCGTAGGTATTCAAAAATTTTAAGGTTGGAAGTAATCGAATTGAATTCAAATATGACTTGATTCAATATCTATCTATATATCTATTGACCTATTTATATAGATAAATATACTTTTTAATTTGTATAAATAAAATATTTATTTTATATAAGTACTAATTACCTAAAATAATTAATCAGTCCAATTAGAATCGAATTCTAGATCTAATCAAATTCGAATTCATTCCATTTACACCCTGATGATGATGATGATGATGATGATGATGGTGAATCTGATCGAGCATTCAAAAATTTTAACAAAAAATGAAGGCGTGGTGGATTCATCATCCACCGTTAAAAGCGATTATTTATACCTACAACTTAAAAGGACCGAAAGTTTTCTTGTTTTCGTGTCAAGCAAATCCAGCTGGACTTCAGTCAGGGACCATCCTATTCTCTATTATGATTCGGATTTTCTACGTAGGCCGGTTGATGAGTTTGGTTCTAATTTTAGGCCGACACATTTTCTTTCATAGTGAGGCCCACACTTTAAACTAATGAGGCCCAATAACTAGTACAGCACTGCCGACGAACAGCTAATTCAGTGATAGGTGTAATTCATCCAGTGTGCTAATAACATCTCTTTCTAATTCTACCAGGACCAAGGTCATGTGCCACGCACGTGGTCTGAATGGGATATTGGTATTTGACATCGTCCAAAATAGTCGATTCATTAATTAATAACGAAAATCTGTCTGGTTCTTCTACTTGTAAATCACTAATTGGCCCCTAATATCTACACTTGTGCTTTTTTGCCTTTTGTGAATTCTTTTGTTTTCTAACGATTTTCAAACCAGAGGAAGTCAGGAACGGGTAGAGCGCTGTTAACTGCTGTATATTGTTTTTTTCCCTCTTTGACCCTTTTTCTAGCCAATCAAATTGGTGGTTTAACTGTAAACTACTGGGGTTTGAGTTTGACGTTCAGATACAAGACAACTCCAATCGACCTGCCACCATGTGAAAGTGAAAATCCTGCTCCCTCCAAAAAGATAGCCATGACCCATGAGGGGTGAAAATTGGATTAGGCACGGGTTGTATTTATTCTAAACCACCTAACTCAACAGTCAACACCCATATATCAGAGTTTTAATGGACAAAACCCAACCCAGACCGAATCAATGTCGACCTGCCCAACCGAACTTAGGCTGCCTTAAAGCTATCTCCTTTTTTCTGTTAAAAAGGAGATAAGTCAATGCGAAATGCAACCTTAATTGATTAACCTGTTTATTCACTTTGAGGTGTTTTTGAGTTTGGAGTGCTATGTGTGACAATGGGATTAATTGAATTCCTTCAAACAACAAAGGGCTCACGGAACCTTTGAGCTATATTATGGGCCATGTGCACTTGGGTTGATTTTATCTAATTAGTGACATGACCAATGACTTTATTTGAATGCATGCAAGTGTATGAGAAAGAAAGTCTAGATAGGATAGAAATAAAAGTAAGGGATCTACATATATTCAAGAATTAAACCCGCCATCTAATGTCTTGAGATTTTGATTTGAAAGTAGTGTTCAGCTCTTGTGAGCAAGTCACACATTTAAATAAATTCCTCAGTATTTTTTACTACCTTTAACAAATCAAACATAATATGACTTATTAAGCAACTATTTAACACGTTTTCACCAAGACTTTTTTTAAATGTTATCTACCCTAATCGGTCACGATTTTTGGAGTGGTTTTTTAATGGGTAAAAGGCCCAACCCATTTTAAGAGTAACCCAATGGGTACATGACCTGAAAATAACCCATTGTTAAAAAAGGAACGCAACCCGTAATAAATGGACGGGTTGAATGGGTTAAAAGGGTCCAAATACATAAAATGGTAACTACCACAATAAAATGGAATTTCATCATGTTCATAATGGAGTTTTGATAGAGCTTTTGTTTTGTGGTCTACACCACATATACAAGGAAAAAGGTACACACCTACATTGTTAAGAGTCATGTTTGAGACACCACTAGTCCACTACAATTAACAGCATTTTAAGATAGGTGAAAACTTCACTAAAGGCTATAGGGGCATTTTCAAAACATCCCATTGATTACCAATGTTGGTAAAGATTTTCGTAGCATTTATATAGACTAGTAAGTGTATTTGTACTTTGAAAGTAACAATTATAGATGATGATAATGATAACAATAATTTATACAAAGATTTCTATAAATATGCATTTTTATTATTTTTTTGTTTTTTATTATTAAATTGATGCATATTGCAATATTCAAATGTGATTATATAAACACACATACAAATATGTGATAATCGAATTGAGTTGTCAAGTTTCAAGCATCATTGAAAAGCCTAACTACTTGGCTATATTCTTTTTTTTTTGTAATGATTTATCTTTTTGGTGTATCTTTTTATTTATTTTTTGTTCATTTATCAAAGAAATATAAGATTTAAATAGATAGAATTGAATGAGGTGAAAAGTAGTAGTTTAATGTACAATTTAAGCCTCACAATTAAATAAGGACTAATTAAAAAATGAATACTTTATCAAAAGAAAATTCCACAATTTTATTTATAGTAAATTTTAATAATAGTGTAAACATAGAATTATAGATGTGTTCAATTTTTTCTATAAATTTTTTTTGCATATATGTATAAAAATGATTATGATATATCACACTTTTTGTTGAACATGATAATTATATAATACTAGACAAGTGCTTGAATTTTTTTTGCAAAATTTATGTATTTTTATTTTTGTATTTTTATATTTTATTAATTTTATTATTTATTTATGACATTAAATGTTAACACATTTGACCAAATGTTGAATTATTTATCTTTGTCAAACAGTAAAATAGTTTCAGTTTTGGTCAATTCTAAAGTTCTTGTTTCTTACACTTATTTTTTTAATTTGATTAACAAAAAGTATCGTAAACATGTATAATTTTTCTATTTTTTGTAATTTTCTATATTTATTTTTATTTTAAAAATTTATTACCTAACTATGACTTCATAGGTTGGTCGATTTAATTTAAATGGTTGAATTATTTAACCACCCACCACTTGGATAAAGAATGACTTTGTTTTTTAGTCATTTTCAAATATGAGTTTATATTATTAAAAATATTGACATAGATCTAACTAGTGGCATTTATTAGTGAAAATAACTTAAATATTGGATTTAGTAAGAGAAAACGTAAGTTAATACGTTAAGTATAAAACTTAATGAGAGGGGACTAAATGAAGTGAAAAGTAATAATAGAACTTTAATTTTCAATTCTTGCAATTAAAAATCGAACAAATATGAGCATTTTAGCAGCCATTAAAACTAGCATTAAAGTTGTTATAAAATAACTTTTATACCCTTTTTCAAACAAAGAAATAAAGGATAATTTCAGTAAAAAAAAAGAGTTTCACTCTATAGTCACGTTTATTACCACATTTTAGTGGTAATTCTCAATGCCACTAAATAGCAACCTCAAATTCACCATAAGACTCAGTACAGTAATATACTGACATTTATTTTTTTCCTATAACGGCATTTTTACATGCCAAAAAAAAGTTTCACTTTATAGTGACACTTATAAATGCCACTAAAAAGTTATCATCAATACATCTATTAAGGCTTTAGTGATGTTTACAAGTGCCATTGAAAGTCCACACATTAATAAATGCTAAAAATGATAAAAGCAACAATAAAAAATGTTAATTATTATATAATGGTAAATGAACCTGCATTAATAAATATTAATTTCATTATACTTTTTTGAATAAAATGTGTGTGTGTATTTTCATATAAAACAAACTCTATATAAAATATTTACAGAAATATCACAGAAAATGCACTTGAAAGCTCAATAAGAGTAACCGACAGTTGTCTCTATGCTTTCCAAAAGACTGCATCAAGCTAAAAGTATCTTTAATGTGACATGCCAACAATTTCCTGAAAAGCAATTATATATTGTTAAAAAATTAATTAATTAACAAAAAATTTGTTTGTTAAAGGAGTTGTTATAAATTATTAATCATTATATATTTATAATAAGGAAATAAAAGGAACTATTTTTAAAATAAGAACAAAATTGACATAAAGAAAGAATGTAAGCTAAATAAATAGATCAAAGGCTTAATCAATTATCTTCAGTACCTTGCATTGGCATTTCCCCAACCATGCATGGAGGCAAAAAACAAACGAGAAAGACTTCCATTGCAAGAATAGCAATGGAGATCTACTGCTGCAAACTTCATCCAAATTGAGAGTCATCAAGATATTTCCAATTCAAACACATGGAGTTGCGCTACTGTTTCAAAATATTTTTCTCTAGTGGCTACTATTCACAATGTATGGACCATGATATGCGAATATTAGCGTGGCAATCATGCTATCCAAGTAATTCCATCTTTGTAGCTGATCAGGAGCTAGTATTTTTTTTTTTTTTTTTTATCTTTACTTCCAACATCATGGCTCCATAAGCAAACATGACTAATGAGGCAGACTATAACCCACTGAGATATGATTCAAAATATTCACACACACACACAAGATCTCATGCTAAAGAGATTGGTCCAGGGCACCTCCATAAGAGGCTTTGTTGTAAGTTGCAAACAACAACCATATCAAGCTTGCTTGGCCTGCACTCCCTGGTATTCTTTGGGTGGTTGGATGTGGTTAATGCACTTTCATTAAGTTTATTAAGGTGTTGTATTGGAACACCACTGGCACTGCTAAACCTAATCTATTTTTTTCTTCTTCTTTTTTACTTCATTATTATTACTGGACATGCTTCCTAAATACAAAGAAACCCATCCATTATCAACTAGCTCTGGTTGGTAAGGATGCCTAATTAATTACACAAACCCTTTCAAAATTCTTTTTACCAATCTGACTTCTTTGAATTTCATCTTGTCTAGGAACTCTGGATGTTTTGCCAAGTCAGTTTTATCTTTGTTTTATTTTTGTAAGACCATTTTGTCAAAAAAGAGATCTATTCATAAATTATGAGCAAAACACAAAACTGATGCAAGTTTGGGAGTAGCTTGGTAACACTACCTATATGATTCAATCTGTAAATATTCCTTGCAAAATTTTCCCTTATTTTGTTTTGAAAGCTAGCTGATTCCATTGCAAACTTTATTAACTAATGGTGCTATATTACCTAGAGAACATTTAGAAAGTGCTTCACGTTGATATTAACAGTTAGTAAGATTTGCCAAAAACTTGGAACTTTCTCTTTTAGGAGGGAGCCTGCATAAGCATATAGAGAATGCAAAATAAAAGTTCTCTTATAAATATAAGTACAAACCATAAGTGCAAAATTAAAAGTGGGTTGCTTTTAAAGAATCAAAACTCTGGTCCTGTGATCACTGAAAGGAGAAAAGAAAAAACTAAAATGACACTACAAGAAAAAGGATTTATAGAGGCAGGTGAAACTGCCTTTAAAATCTAAAGGAGAAAGACAGGTTGCTTCCACCAAATGTTCTAGAGGCATTTGACTAATTTTCAGAAGCATACACGTTAAGTGCCTCTAAAGGTTAGCAATTGAGACATTTATTATTGCCTCTAAAAATATGACTCTACGAGGCAATTGAAAATTCCTCTAATTGTACCCAACTGCAAATGCAACAGAATAGCAAATTTCTACAAGCTAAGCAATGCTAGTTGGCAGTTTTCCAGAGCTGGCTGTCATTCCCTATTTCTTTTATACATTTGTTAATTTTCACCTAAATATAGTGATCAACAAAGTTTTTAATTAAACATTTCTCCTAAATATAGTGATCCCACCCTCCTCAGGTTTTGATTCCCCTTCTTGGTTGCCAATCACTTTCTCTTGTAAAGAGCTAGAATTGTCATGGCAATCCCCATCATCCAACAATCTTCCCCCTTGTTTCAACTGTGGGGTAGAGGTAGTGTTTTAAAAGCGCAAGGCACAAAAAAAAGCGCAAGGGCCAATACGTGCCTAAGGCGCAAGGTGCAAGGCGAGACACGCGCCTATTTAAGAAAGGCGCAAAATTACAAAAAAAAAGCTAAAAAATAAAAAAAAAGTTGGAAAATTTAAAAAAAATGCAAAAAATTCAAAAAATATTAAACATAATGTTAGTAAAAATATAAACTTAAATTTTAAAATAAATGATTTAAAAAACCTATTATCTAAGTAAAAATCTGCTGAATTAAAAAATATGAAAGAAAGTAGTTTCTTGAAGAGAGAAGGAGAATAAGAGAAGAAGAGAAGTTGAAAGAAAAGAGAGCAATAATCTGGCCGCCCCCTTCACTTATTATTTATACTAAAATAATAGAACCATACAAAGACACAACTATGCCCTTATAGGGCAGCAAAACATAAAACAACATATATAACACTCAAAAAACATAATAAAATTTGGACTCACATAACTACTGTGGTCCCCACCTCCTATCTAACAACTAACATAAACATCTACTCAGAAAAACATCATAAAACTAATTAATCTTTAACACTCCCCCTCAAATTGGGAGTAAATATCACACATTCCGAACTTGTGTAGATCATGTTCAAGCTTGTTCCTTGCCACCCCTTTAGTGAGAACATCATCCAGCTACAACTCTGAAGAGACATAAGGCAAACAAACTTCTCTGATTGTTACCTTTTCTCTTATAAAGTGTCTATCAACTTCAATGTGTTTTGTCCTATTATGCTGAATTGAATTGCGGGCAATATTGATTGCAGCCTGATTGTCACAGTATAACATCATAGGTTCCTCTACTTTCACCCCAATCTCACTCAAAAGAGATCTAACCCAAAGAAGTTCTGGGACACCATGAGCCATGGATCTATACTCAGCCTCTGCACTTGACCTTGCCACAACCGCTTGCTTCTTATTCTTCCGGGAGATCAAGTTTCCACCTACAAAGGTACACACTCCTGATGTAGACCTCCTGTCATCTAAGCATCATGCCCAGTCTGCATCTGTATAGGATTTTAGCTTCAGATTCTCATGATTTGAGAAAAGAATGCCTCTGCCAAGGTGTTTTTTCAGATATGCAAGTATTCTCTCAATAGATTCCCAGTGCTGAACCCAAGGTGCATGTACTGACTCAGAACACTAACAACATAAGAAATACCTGGTCGTGTCATACAGAAATACAGCAGTCGATCCACCATTCTTTGATATCTCCCCACATCCTTTACCAATTCACCACCCACACCATTAATTTTGTGATTTGGATCAATAGGAGTGTCTGATGGTTTGGTCCCCAACTTCTCAGTCTCTCGCAGTAGGTCAAGTACATATTTTCTCTGTGAAATGAAGATCACATGCTTGGATCTTGCAACTTCAATCCCTAAGAAGTATTTGAGCTCACCAAGATCTTTGATTTCAAATTCTTGCTGCAATGATTTTTTGAAATCATCAATCTCCTCCAGATCATTTCCTGTCTCCACTATATCATCCACATACACAATCAAAATTTACACCAAAGCATCTCTCCTCTTCACAAAGAGGGTGTGATCAGATTGTGTCTGTGTGTATCAAAAACGGATGAGTGCCCCTCTGAACCTATCAAACCAAGCCCTAAGTGACTGTTTTAGTCCATACATAAATTTTCTGAGTCTGCACACCTTTCCTTTACCAACATTTTCATAAAAGCCTGTTGGAATGTCCATATATACCTCCTCCTGTAAGTCACCATTGAGGAAAGCATTTTTTACATCAAGCTGGAACAAGGGCCATGAATAGGTGGCTGCTAGAGATAAATGGATACGAACTGAACTCATCTTAGCTACTGGTGCAAAAGTTTTCAGATAATAAACACCATAGGTCTGAGTATACCCTTTTGCTACCAACCTTGCCTTGTACCTCTCTATCTTGCCATCGGCCTTATACTTCACTGTGAATACCCATCGACATCTGACTGTCTCCTTGTCTGGGGGGAGATCAACTATTTCTCAAGTTTGGTTTCTGACCAAAGCATCTATCTCATCTTGCATGGCTGTTTTCCACTTAGGTTTGGAGAAAGCCTCAGTAACATTCCTGGGTATAGACAAAGAATCCAGGAAGAAAGAAAAGCATGATAGGAGGGTGATAAGGCACTATAGGAAAGATAGTGTAAAATGCAGTGGGTTGTACACTTTCTCTTCCCCTTATGAAGTGCAATGCGAAGATCAAGGTTAGTGGGATCAACTGCAACAATGGTGTTAGGGACAGAAACATTATCATCAGAAAACATAACAGGCTTAGGCTCAAGAGGAATACCAGGAACTGTATCTGCCGAATCTGGAGTTTTAGAAGGATTGATAGAGAGTGGTGTGGGTCGAGAATGTGTGGAGTCAACCATATCTGCCGGCACTGATATTGTTGTGAGGCTGCCCATAGTGGCTCAGGTAATGAAACTGGTGGTGTAGGTGCTGGCTGAACTAATGGTACAGCTGCTGGCTAAACTGATGTAGATGTTGGTTGGACTGATGGAGGCACCACAGAAACAGGAACAAGAACAAATTGTGAGTTCTCCCCAAAACTCTCCCCCTGAGAACCACTTGAGAAGAAGAATGTGGATTCAAAAAAGGTAACTTCCAGTGACAAATCTGCTCCTTAACATTGGGTCATAACAGCAATACCCCTTTTGGTTCTAAGCATACCCAAGAAAAACACACTTCTTGGCCTTAGGATCCAATTTCTTGCGATGAGGGCCAAGAATGTGAACAAAAGAAACACAGCCCAAAACCCTCAAAGGTATATGAAATATCTCTCTGTCTGGAAAAAGTAGGCTAAATGGCACCTTAAACCCCAAAGTCCGTGAAGGAACACGGTTAATCACATGTACGGCTGTAAGAACCGCATCTCCCCAGAACTGCACAGGAACTGAAGCACACACCATAAAACTCCTTGCCACCTCCACAATGTGTCTGTTTTTCCTCTCAGCAACTCCATTCTGTTGCGGTGTATATGCACAACTGCTTTGATGAACTACACAATGTTCTAAGAGATACGTGGTTAGGTCCTTTTCAAAGTACTCTCTGGCATTATCTGATCTAAAAACCTTAGTTCTCACTCCAAATTGTGTGAGAACCATTTGGTGGAATTGTCATACTAAGTTAGGAACCTCATCACATGATCTCATCAAATATATCCAAAAATATCATGTATAATCATCCAGAAACAAGAGAAAGTAGCGGAATCCTCCCATAGAAGGGATTTGATATGGCCCCCATACATTAGTGTGAACAATATTAAAAGCATAAGTACTTCTTTTATTACTTGGTTTAAAAGACTGTCTACAATGCTTTCCTAACTGACAACTCTCACACTCCAAAGTAGATAATTGAACAGACTCAAACAACTTTGGGAAAAGACATTTCAAAGAACTAAAAGCAAGATGTCCCAAGCGATTGTGCCAAAGCATAATCTGATTTACTGACTCTAACCCGCTACTACTGCTGCTACTAACATGATGGCCCTAATGTCTCGGAATCTCATCCAGAAGGTAGACTCCATTCACCTCACGACCACTCCCAATCATCTTCTTTGACTCCAAATCTTGCAAAACACAATTACTAGGAAGAAAGGTCACAGAACAATTCAATTTTTTTGTCAAAGAACTGACAAACAGTAGGTTGGTATGAAGTCTAGGGACATGTAAAACAGAGGACAGAGTTATATCATTGGTCACTCTAATTGCCCCCTTCCCAGCAATGGGCATATGTGAACCATCTGCTGTAGAGACCGTCTCTACCAGAGCACAACTGATAGGAACTGAAAATGGTAGGGGCATAAGTCATATGCTTAGATGCTCCCAAGTCTATAATCCAGGGAGGTCCCTCCTTACCTGAAATTGATGCAAGATTCGCAGTTGCATATGAATTACCTGTATGTGCAAAGGAAGTTGTGTAGTTGGCTCTTGCATCCTGCTACTGTCCATCTAGAAGGCTAGAACTGGGTGAATCTTTCTTACTCATAAGCTGTCCAAACCTCTCCAATTCTGTTCTCACTGCTACTACTGTAATGGATTCCCAATTAGTTTGGGAGAGGGGGGCTGAAGAGTCTCCTGTAGTGGCTACATTTGCATTCCCCTTCTTGTTTCTTATCCGAGCAGGCATAAGATTTGCATGTGTAGAGTAGATGGGCTGAATGGCCCATAGGCTATCATTCTATGTTATGTTTATGTTTTCCTCTGTAATGGGCCTTATTCTGGGCTTATACTCTTATATATTTTGTTTTTGTAATTTCTTGCCCACCCAAGGGCCTCTCTGTAATAATTCAAAGATTAACTTAATAAAATGTTTTAGAGTGTTAGAGGGAGGTTTAGTTCGAACCTCTCACTCTCTAACTCTCATTGCCGCCAACTCTCTCTCTCTCTCTCTTCTAATCTTCTCTTGTTTGTTTTCTGGTTTTGCATCTAATCTCAAGCAGTTCTATAGTTCAAGAGGGTTGTTTTCAACTTGGTATCAGAGTAGGCCAGAGCATGGCGTGACCCTCATGTGGTTCTAGTCCAGCCGACTGCATGAGGATGTTCTAGGGTTGGAAGTTTAAAGTCATTCGCCTGGTTCTTGGAGGTCATTAGAGGGTTCCCAAGTCTCTACCCACTTGGAGAATAGTTTGGTGACCAGGAAGAATCAGAAAGAAAGGTGTTTGACCTGATTTGAAGCTCAAATCAGAGATTCACATACCATAAGTTACCACAATTATTGTTGGGTTATTTTCTTTGCTTGGGAGGGCTGTTAAAGTACTCAAAACCCCTATCCATTCTGCCCTACTGTTCGGTTGTTGCTGGAGTGATTCAACTCAGAGATTTCTGGGTTATTTTGGAGAGCAATTCAGCTGTTGTTGGAGTGTCAAGTTGTTGAAACTGGTTTGGACTCAGTGGTATTAGTCTCTAATTCAGCCCAGCCTTTTCTTGGACCTATACGAAATACTATTGAAGTGGTTTCTACTAGTTATCAGTAGGGTGTTAACTACTGCACACAGAGTGTTTGTTAAAAGGCCTCTTAAGGACTGTGGACTGTTATTTCTTCTCTTTGGGACAACGGTTGTTGGGGACCTAGAATACTTGGTGTTTGGAGGTCTGCTGGTTGCCCCTTGAAGGCTTCAATAGTGTTTCTTCTTCTATAAAGAGCTGCCTCCGAGCTTGGCTGCCACAGTTGTCAAGACTGAACTGATTTTGTGAGCTGTGTGGTGTTTCCGATTCAGCTCAAACCAAGTTCATCAAGAATCCCTGCACTTTGAGAAACTTATTAAAACCCTAATTGGAACCTTTTCATGATGGACTTCTTAGACCTTGAAAGCAAGAGTGATGCTAAATATGGACAGACTTTGGGAACCCCAACCGATTCTATGTTGGTCGTAACTACAATTAAACTTGATGGGACCAACTACTTGGCATGGTCATAATCAGTGAAAATCCATATTCGTAGCAGAGGAAAATGGGGGTTTGTTTCTGGGAGCAAGAAATCTCCTCCAGAGGACGATCCATCTTATGAGAGATGGATGCAAGAGAACTACACAGTGATTGGGTGGCTTGTGAATTCAATGCAGCCACAGATTAGTCAACACTATCTTTGGATTAACTCGGCTAAGGAAATCTGGGATAGTGTTGCAGAAATCTACTCCCAGAAATTGAATGTTGCCAGAGCCTATAAACTAAGGAGTGATGTGAAGAATCTAAGATAGGGGGAGAAATCCCTTGCGGCATACTTCTCAACCCTGAAATCTTTATGGTAAGAGATTAATCCGATAGAGGTTGTAACATGGGATACCCCCAATGATGCTAAAACATACAAAAAATTAGTTGAAAGGAACATGGTCTTTGAGTTCCTAACTGGGTTGAATCCTGAATATGATATCACAAAGCAGAACATTTTGTCCAAGGAAAGTGTTTCGTTGTCGCAAGCATATGCTTTGGTCAGCAGTGAAGAGAGTAGAAGACAAGTACAGGTTCAAGGAATTGGAATCAATGATCATTTTACAAATACGGGGGTTAAACCCAAAGGGGTTGTAAGGGCTCCCAGTGGCACAGAAAAGAAGGAGGTGGTCTGTGAATATTGCAAGAAGTCGAAACACACCAAGGACAAGTGCTGGAAATTGCATCACAGTCTTGTCCCTGTTCGGTTCCAGAAGAAAAATGATAGTAGAAAGACAAGGAATGCAAATGCAGCCATGGGTATAAATACAGAAGTTGAGTCTGTCTGTGCAAAGTTGGCAGCCATGAAAGCTGAGTATGAGAAGTTTGGAAAGATGATCAACCATCTTGAAGGTGTAACTTCATCATCCAACCCTTCTGAAAATTCAGCCACCACCGCATTTGCTAACTCAGGTATAAGAGCTTCTGCTAACCATGCATCCACTTCAGGTAATCCTAAGACCCCTTGGATCATAGACTCAGGTGCTTCTGATCACATGACCAACCTTTCCACTCTATTTGTTTCATATGATTTGCTTCCTGGGCAAGACAAAATCACCTTAGCTAATGGTTCTCTTGCCTCTATTTCTAGCAAGGGAATTGTCAAGGCTACAGACTCCTTGACAGTTCCACTCTTCATGTACCTAAATTAAATACCAATTTATTATCTGTAAGTAGCTTGACCAAATCATTGAATTGTTGTGTAACCTTTTTCCCTTCTCACTGTGTGTTTCAGGACCTGGAGTCTCGGAAGGTGATTGGGAGTGGCCATGAAACGAATGGAATATACTTGCTCGACACTCCTGGCCAATGCATTGATCATCCCAAGAATGCTGCCTTTGGTTCTATTTCTTCAGAGTCTGTCAGTCGAATTATGTTGAGTCATTGTCAGTTGGGTCATTTACCTTTTTCTGCTTTAAGTCATTTACTTCCCGAATTGTTTAAGGGAGTCAGTGTGTCCAGTCTCAATTGTGAGTCATGTCAGTTGTCAAAGCATTGTAGAAACAATTACCCTGTAAGCAATAAAAGATCTTTTCCTTTTCATATTGTGCACTCTAATGTGTGGGGGCCTTACCACTTATCTTCTATGGGGGGCTACAGATATTTCATCCTGTTTATTGATGACTTTTCTAGATTCACTTGGATATACCTAATGAAATCCCGTGATGAAGTCCCAAGACTTGTGAGGCAATTTCATGAGCTTGTTTTAACTCAATTTGATACCGGAATTAAGGTTTTCAGATCTAACAATGTAAAAGAGTATCTTGAGAAGAGTTTATCATTGTATCTCTTTGACATGGTGTTATTCACCAAAGCTCCTGTGTTAGAACCCCTAAACAAAATGGAGTTGCTGAAAGGAAAAATAGACATATTGTTGAAGTTGCAAGGAGCCTTTTCTTTGCCTCACATATTCCCACAAGATTTTGGGGTGATACTGTTCTTACTGCTACCTATCTCATAAACCGTATGCTATCCAGGGTCTTAGGGTTTAAATCCCCCTTCAGTCCTCTTCATCCAGACAAGGATCTCTTCCCGATTCCTCTTCGTGTGTTTGATTGTACCTGTTATGTTCACATTCCAAGTGCCCAGTGACATAAGTTTGAACCAAAATCCCACAAATGCATCTCCCTTGGTTACACCCCCACACAAAAGGGTTATTGTTGTTAAAGACTGGCACTCAACATGTCTCTATGGCTGTTACCTTTGATGAGCTTTCTCCTTTTTATAGTTCCTCTCAGGAAGGACATTGTCAACAGGGGGAGAGTCAGTCACAAGTATTTGCTCTTCCTCTTCCTGTCCTAGTTGAGTCACTTGACAAGCCTGTATCCTCACCAAATGAATCAAAGGAGGATCAGCCACTTCATTCCTCTTGCCCTAATGCCCTTATTTCTTTACTTCCTCGTCCTACCCATAATCCCAAAGTGTATCAAAGGCAAAGATCCAGGAATGAGCAAGTTGTTTCCCTTACAACAGATGAGACTCATACATTCTCAATTACAGATGAGATAATAGGTACTGCTTCAGCCTCTTTGGAACCATCTTTCTCAGATCTTGATGTCCCCATTGCTGTTAGGAATGGAAAGCGGAAGTGCACTGCACACTGCATTTCCAAACACCTTTCTCATGATCTACTTTCTCCTTCATACTTTGCTACCTCTCTTCAATTGCTTCTAACCCCATTCCTAGGTCTGTGTCAGAAGCTCTTGGGATTCCAGAATGGAGAGATGCCATGAAGTCTGAAATGGATGCTCTACACAAAAATGATACTTGGGAGGTGGTGGATTTGCCTGAAGGGATGGATCCAGTTGGGTGCAAGTGGGTCTTTACCATTAAATACAGGGCTGATGGGACTATTGAGAGGTACAAGGCCAGACTTGTTGCAAAAGGCTACACACAGACATATGGGATTGACTACCTGAAGACCTTTGCCCCTGTTGCCAAAATGACATATGTGAGGGTTCTCTTATCTCTGGCAACTCACTTTGATTGGCTTCTTTATCGGTTGGATGTAAAGAATGCATTTCTAAATGATGACTTACATGAGGAGGTCTACATGTGTCTCCCTCCAGGAATGTATGGGAAAGATATGAAAGGAAAGGTATGCAAATTGAAGAAATCACTTTGTGGCCTCAAACAGTCTCCTAGAGCCTGGTTTGAGAAATTTAGAGCTACACTTGTTAAATTCGGCTATGTTCAGACATAGTCAGATCATACTCTCTTTGGGAAAAAAAGTGGATCTCTAGCAGTGTATCTCATTGTGTATGCTGATGACATTATAGTGACTAGTGATGATGCCTTAGGCATTCGGGCCCTTAAGTCTTTCCTCCGTACATAATTTGAGATTAAGAATCTGAGGGAGTTGAGATACTTCCTTGGCATAGAAGTTGCTAGATCCAAGGATGTGATTCTTATTTCCCAGAGGAAATATGTCCTTGATTTGCTGTTTGAAACTGGAAAAATGGGTGCTAGACCAGCTACATCTCCCATTGATATGAGTCACAAACTTTCAGCTTCGGATGGAACATTGCTGGAAGACAAAGGGGTCTTTCAGAA